>NW_006399757.1:12250047-12273962 GCF_000299155.1 Elephantulus edwardii | reverse complement strand
GGCCAAGACCGGCAAAAGAGCCTTCGCCCCTTCCAGGTCTCCCAGCTTGCTCTTCTTCCTCATCAGCGTGTTGAAGAAGGTCACGTCCGCCTCCACGTGGTGTGCATCCAGGGTGGCCAGCAGCGAGGACTCCTCCGGGCTGCCGGACTCCACCACCTTGGCCAGCAGGGTCAGGGTCTTGATGTCAGGCTGTACCTCGTGCTGTCAAGTCCTAGATGACTCATAGTGACTCTATAAATGACCTATGAAAGACCTGAATGCTAATTGGTATAGCACTGGTCTGTTCATTTGCTATACAGAGGTAACTCATGGTTGCTGTGATGTTGAACACTCTGACACTGATGTGTCAAATGTGATAATGATTACCCATATTGGACAGTGTTTAGTGAAGCTCCATGATTAAAATAAGCTTAGAAGCAGGAGTGGCATCCACTTCTGAAATAGCTTGCCTCTAGAAACCCTATGAATTTGGAGAAACGAAGAAAATTATACAAATATTCAGGTCTTTCATTCACAGGGTTGCTATGAGTCATCTATGATTTGACAGCACTTAACAATAACAACAATGACAAGAAAAGCTCAGTGGGCCTTGTAGACAGAAAATGATGCTACCAAGCCAAAGGTGGGTGATTTTAATCTGTGGACCTCAGGCCTGGTTTTAATTGTTTTTGGGCAAACATTCTTCTACTTGGTATAATATTGATCTGTCCATTTGCTGTACAGAGGTAATTTGTAGTTGCTGTGATGCTGAACACTGTGACCCTGATATGTCAAATGCGATAATGGTTACTCATAGTGGACAGTGTTTGGTGGAGTTCCCCAAATAATACAAACTTGGAAGCAGGAGTGGCACCCACTTCTGAAATAGCTTGCCTCCGGAAACCCTATGAACTTGAAGACACAATATTGAATAGGGGTGGTAAAAGTGGGAATCTTTGTGTGGTCCCTATATGCAAGGGGGAGATGTTTAGTCTTTCTACTTTGAGAAGGTAAAAGGTCTTTAGTCTTTCTACATTAAGAATGATGTTGGAAAAGTGAAAACGACAATCCTACCAAAAGCAATAGGTATGTTTAATACAATTCCAATACAGAAAAAGAACGCATTTTTCAAAGAGATAGAAAAAGCAATTGCCAGGTTTATTTGAAAGGAAACTTCAAATAAGCAAAGCACTTCTCAAAAACAAAAATTAAGGAGGAGACATAGCACTTCCTGATCTCAAAACCAACCACACAGCTATCATAACCAAAACAGCATGCTTTTGGAGCAATAACAGACACATGGACCAATGAAACAGAATTGTGAACTCAGAAATTACCCAATCTTGTTGCAGACTAAGAGTCAAGTATTTTTATAAGTATTAATAATGGGACAGAACACCAAGAATGTAGGAGAAGGACAGAGGTAAAGCAGGAGGTGAACAGTTCTTGAACTGTCCCCATACATAACACCAATAGCACAAAACCAATTCCCATGAGGTCAGACATGCCCTCCTATATCTCTTTCTACTCATCCCAACACCAATATTGCTTCTTTATTGGGCCCAAAATCTGATTGTTTGGCTCACAGATCACACAGAACCTATTTAGGGAAGTAAAAAAAATAATCCAGGTCCATAGCAGAGTACAAGTCAGGATGGTTCCAAAATGTGCTCACAGGCTTTTAAGCCTTTAGACTCATGGTTTTAGACCACTATTGCAAAGTTCTCAATCCTGTAAATTATGGTTCGCCACCCCTGGTAATAATCCAATAAACTTGGGCAAAGGCTCTTCGCTCTGGTTCCAATGGTATAGCAGTCTGAAGTTCCCTTCTCAAGTCAGGCCTCTAGTTTGGCCACGACTGTTTTATCCCTGTTGATGAAACTTCTTCACTGATGGTGGTAAAGAAGTTCAAAGAGGATCCTACATTCTCTTGCTTCTTCTCTTTCTCTAGGGAGGGACATGGAAGAGCTCTGTCTTCTGTATTGGCAGGGGAAGATCTCAGATCTGCGTGTCTGGAGCTGCTCAAATTATTGGTGAGACTAGTCAATCTTCTTGTACATTGTTGAGATTGACAATTTGCCTTCTGGATATTCTAACATGCTCTATATCCCACCCATTCACATGGTCAGGATAGATTCAGATGGCCTCAACAGTTGAGTAAGAGCAAAACTTTCAAACTTAAAATGTCTTGAATGCCTCCCAACCTGAGCAACTTAAGGAGCTATGATATTCATAATGGCTTCACTTACTGATTTTGCAAGAAGTGCATCATCAGGTACCTTCATGTTCTGCTTCAGTCTATCTGTCTTTCATGGGTGGAATTATAAGCAACTCCAGTCATTCAACCAGAAATCCCAAGTCTCTTCTGTCCCATCATCTTGTTGGTTTCTAAAACCTCATTCCTATGAACTCTGAATTGACTTATTGCTGATTCTCCATTGGTTTTCAATGATATATATCACAAAAGAAGAGATTAGATTGTTCGTGTTTCTCCAGAGGAACTGCTAGTGCATTAAAATTGCCATAAAGACATAATCTTTAGGTTAGAAGGATGACTTCTATGGACTACTCCACCAGAGCTCTTTTGTTGGTTAAGAAGCTATAATATTCATAAATCTCCATTAGTCACACATTTATCATTTTCACTGTCATTGCCTCTTAAGTCCTTGTCATATCTTACCCTAAAGCAATAACTTCTTAACTTCTCTCCTGTTCTGTAGTTTTGTTTCTCATCCAGTCTCCAGAAATAAACTTTCAGATATTTGTAAAATGTACATATAATTATGCTACTCCACTGTTTCAAACCTTACAGTGGTCATTAGCTTTAAAATACAGAATATTATCCCAAATCCTTCTTGTGTAATCTATACTATCTCTTCAAAAGCATTCACATTATTTCACAACACATAGACATGCACATACATATACTTAGACATACACAATTTCTTCCTTCTAGGAACTTTGGTGGCCTACTGGCCCAAAGCTTCACTGTAATCCCAAAGGCACGCTATTTGAAGCCACCAGCCTCTCTGTGGAAGAAGTATGGGAAATCTCCTACCGTGCAATTTATTGCCTCTGAACTTCCCCTCTTAAGGTCAGCTATGGGTGGTTCTGACTCTATGGTACTCAACTATTTAAAACAAGGAACAACGTTCTTTCTTGTAGTTCTGTGCTTTTAGTCTTGTTATTTCTTCTATACACAAGTCTTCTGACCACATGTCCTAATTTTTACTCTTCTTTCTAGATTTTCTTTACATATCACCTGCAGTATTAGCCTAAAGTTGGCTTTTTTTTTTAAATCTATTACTTTGGCCTCTTCTGAATCCCAGCTACCTTAACTGCAGACACATGTTCTTGTAAATAATAAATAGCTGTGAAACTAGGATAAGAGAAAAACTGTTTCCCACACTGAGCAGCAGGACTTGAGGGGAGGCAGAATTGAGGGAGATTGAATCAAGACCAGGTTGAGAGAAAATAAACAACATTCTATTGGCAAACCTTGGTGGTGGAGAGACTGTGGCATTGTTGTGGAGAAACTATGGCCAAGGTGTAACCAGATGAGATCTGAGATAAAGATTATAGTTAAAGGTTATATCTGGTTCTGCCTTTGATGATAGAAGGAAAAGCTACTTGTAAACTAAACCTGGAGCCTAGAATAACTGAAGAATTGCACCTTAGGATTTCTTGGCTAAAACTTGGATCTGCATTGAGTGATTAGTTTTTGATGCCACATTCTTCATAGACTACAGCTTCTTAAATAATTTGCACATATTGAATTTGTGTAGAGAAAGGATACAACCCTGATGCATATCTTTCTTAATTTTAAACCGTAAAGTGTTTCATTACTCTGTTTGCATAATAGTCTCTTGGCCTAGATATAGGATTCACATGAGCACAATTAAGTGCTCTGGTATTTTCGTCCTTTCAAAGTTAGACATTATTTGAATGCCTGCGCATAGTTAATAAAGCACAAACAGACATCGTTCTAGTATTTGCTTTTGGCCAGGATCTATGTGACATCATCAATGACTCTGGTATCATTGCCTCTTCTAAACGTAATTTGAACTTTGAGTGGTTCTATGTCTATGTACTAAAAGCACATAGTTGTTTTTCAACAGTATTAGCTATTTTCAATTTTTTACTGCCTTTTGATTTTTTAAAAATTTTTCAAAATTCTGATTTATTTAAAAAGCTTGAATACATTGCTTTTCACAAAAGATCCCTCTCATTTCCTTCCCCCCCATCAAATTGTGGAACCCTATGATGACCCTAGCCCTCCCATCCTCACCCCTCTATTCCCACCCACCCCCACCTTGGATACTCATTCTCTTTCTACAACAATGGTTTTATACAGTATTTGTTCTTGTGGGACTGAGTCAGTTCACTCAACATACTCTCCAGCCCCTCTCAAGTTAGGTATTAATTTACAAAATGATTTCTCCTGCAAGCTGTGTAGTATTCCATTGTATGAATGTATCACAACTTCTCAATCCATTTGTTTGTGGTTGGACGTCTGGGCTCTTTCCATGTTCTTGCAGTGGTGAATAACATTGAACATTTGTGTACTGGTTTCCGTTTGATCCTCAGCTCTCATTTTCTTAGAGTATCCCAAGGAATGGAATAGCTGGGTCATATGGAATTTCTACGTTCAGCTTTTTGAGGATGCATCAAACTGCCTTCCAGAGTGGTTATATTTAAAAAAAAAATAATAATGTTGGAGAGGATGTGGTGATACAGGAACTCTTACATTATTGGTGAGATTGTATAACATTTATTACTTGCTGTCCTGTTAAACTTTGCCACTGCTATTGGAGTGAGATGGCATCTCATTGTGGTTTGGATTTGCATCTCTTTTATTGCCAGTGATTTGGAGCATTTCTTCATGTGTCTGTTAGTCATTTTTTAATGATCTTCAACAGCATTTTGCTTACATGTAAAGTTAATGTTATTGTTTGATAATTTCCACATTCTTTAGTATCCCCTTTCTTGGGAATGGGAACAAATATGAATCTCTTCTAGTCATTCACTCAGACAGCTGTTCCCAAATTTCCTGGTATTGACTGATGAACACATCTAGGGCTACACCTGTCATTTGAAGCATGTCAATTGCTATCCCATCTATTCCTGGGGCCTTATTCTTTCAATACCTTCAATGTAGTTTAAATTTTTCCTTCATTACCATTGACTCTTGATCATAGGATCTTCCCTAAATATTTCAGTGTCAACCAATTGTTTTTGGTACAGTGATTCTCTTCATCTTTCCCCTCCCCACCCCATACTCCCTGTATCATTCAAGATTTGTCCATAATATCTCTAAATATTGCAACTCAAAGCTTGAATGTGTTTTTCAGTTATTTCAGCTTGATAAATGCTGAGAGTTCTTCCCCTATTAATCTCCAATTCTAGCTCTCTGCACATTCTATTATAATACTTTGCTTTGTCTTCTTGAGCTGCCCTTTAAAATCTTCTGTTCAGCTCTTTTTTGTTTTTGCTTTTCCATGTTCTAGTGTAATTTTCAGGATCTCTTCTGACATCAATTTTGTTTTTCTTTCTTCTCTGTTTTTGTAATGATCTTTTACTTTTTTCATGGATGATATCTTTGATATCATTCTATAACTCTGGTTGTTTATTCCATAAATCTGGTCTTCAACTATTGGTGCTCAGTGCTTCAGTCCCATTCTTAAGGTAATTTGTAAATTCACCTGGGATAGAATCAAGATAATATTTTTATCTTGTGTAGACTTATTTCATTTTCTTCAGCTTCAATTTTAACTTGCACATGAATAATTGATTCCTCCCACCGATGTTGTCAATTTGATTTTCCTGTGCAGTTTATCAAGTGCAGTCCATGTGTATAGTCACTACCTTTGTTTTTTTAAAAAAGATATTTGTGATGAATAAATCATAGAATGTACCAAATTTGGGAATTCTATTTCCGTCCTCATTTTGTAGTATCTGACTATTAGTTCTTTATTGTTTCCAAGTTTGGCATTCCAGTCACCGATTAATGCATACTGATGACATGTTTGGTCAAATTCAGACTGCAAAATTTGTTAAAAATCTTCAATTTCTTCTCTTGGCCTTAGCTATTGTTCCCACTATATCCACACTATTAAGTACTCTTCCTGCCTGCTGTTTTGTTGTTGTTATTGTGTATTGTAGAGTCAGAACAAACCCATAGTTTACCCTCTGTCAGGTTTTCAGAGGCAGTTAATCTCATGGGAAGAGACTGCCCATTCTTTTTCTGCTGAGCAGCTGGTGGCTTTGAACTGCGTGCCATCAGGATTTCAGTGCAGCTTCTTGCCACTAGACAAGTGATACATAACAATGACTACAGGAACAGACTTGAAAACAGATAGAATAGAAACAATAATTCTAGCTCTGTGGAAACTCAAATAAAATTACTCTACTTCCCCCCTCAAGTAGTCACTCACGTCCATCAAATGTTTTCAAGTCATAATCATCTTCTGTCAGATTTCCGAGGCTGTAGATCATAAGAGAAGACAACCCCTTGGGACAGCTGGTGGATTCAAACGGCTGAAGACATACAGCCTTTGGGTCAGGAATGTGACTTGCTATGGAATCCATCACTAGAATACTTTGGAAAATATAGTACTAAGTAAGCTTTTATCCCTAAAAAAGTTGAGTCCTTTTTTTTCTTTGCACTGTAGTATGCAGTAATAGATTATTTTTTGTTGAAAAAATTGTATTTATATTAATATTTTACTCAGTAGGATCTAAGTATAATATGGAGGATTGCTTTTTAAAAATCACTGTATGTTTTATGATGACTTCATGGTATTCTCCTAGTTCCTCAGGTCTTAATCTGTAAATATTTTTAAACCTTTTAGTTGTCTTCATAATTTTGTGCACTGGGGCACAAATATTGATTTTCAGTCATCTCAATACTTGGGAAAATGCTTAAAGTACTTAAATTCCAAAAGGAAGCAGATCTACCTGGCCATAATTAAAACACCAGTGGAATAAAACAACCTCATGTTGTAGTATTACCTTCCATTTACAAGTTTCACCAATGAATTCATTAGCTACCAATAGTGTTTAAAGAATGGCTGGTAGGATCTGAGTTTAGTTTGGCCCAAAACTTCAGAGCTGCTATTTGTATTATTCACAAGAGAAAGGTAATTTCTTGATATTTTTTTTCCATGAAAGAAAACTGATGTTAGAAATTGATTATTTATGAGCTCTGGTTGCTCTGTGGCAAGAAGGTAATAATCTGTAATCCTGAAAGCACATGGTTCAAGTCTACTGGCTGTTCCATGGGAGAAGTGTCAGCAATTTCCTTCCATGTGATTAACTGCCTCAGAGCACTCACCAAAAGGTCAGCTATGGGTCGGTTCTGACTTGGTGGTACACAACAACACCACAAACAACAACAACCACAACAACAACATGGCTCAGGAAACATTGCAAAGTCATATTATACTATTCTGATTTCTTGTCATGATACCAAGGACTGTTAGCACATTGTTGCTAAACTTGTACAGTTATTACTACATTATCAAATATTTATTTGTGATATACTCTGTGCTAGATGTTTGCCAGAAATTAGAGGCTCTGTATTTAATTGATCCACTCCCTCCCAGAAACTCTGTCATAGAATCCTGTGGGGAAAAGGAAATCCATTAACATCAGACTGAAAAACTACACTGCAGTTGTGAAGGCACGTGGTTCGAATCCACCAGCTGTTGAGCAGGAAAAGGATGGGCAATCCCCTCTCATGTTATGGACAGCCTCTGAAGACCCAGTGGAGAATCAGTTATGGGTCAGTTCCCATAACAACAACACTAACAATCATTCATATTAGTTCTCAATGAAGTGATAAAGCTAAGGAACAGCCAAATCCAGTATTTTTCCAGATCAAGGATTACCTGGTTCTGAAATGGCTCCAGGATAAAGTGTCCAAGCACTTATAGCAAAAGATGTTACAATGGGATTGTTGTTGTGTACCATCAAGTTGGAACTAACACATTATGGACCATTTGAGCATATATTATTTTTATCATGACTTTATTTATAATAGTTTTTTAGTAAATAAAATAATAACTAATGCTGATTAGTCTTTCTAATAATTTCTAAGAGCTGCTATCCTACAGTTATTTTTCCATTCTTGCTCCTTAGCATACTTTAGCTTTCATTAAATATATATCTTTCAAATAAAAATTCAGCATCGTGATCTATTGTCTGGAAAGTCAAATATAGATCATTGGTAATTTTCTTTTGTCCTTTATCCTGGTGTTAATTGTCTTAGTCACAATGAAGGAAAGCCAGACCATTACCTGCATGTCCAAGACTTATAGGTTTTAATTCTGGACTTCACATTCAGGAGAAAGACAATCTTGATAACTTTGATTGAATTTTGTTTTTCCATATACAACAACAAATGTGTCTTGCCATTTGGGCTTGTCCAGTCTTAGCAGATTTGTTGTTGCGTCTTGTTTTCATAGTCTTTAGAGGACAGCACACCTCTTTATTAATACGTGAACTTTCTTTTGCATTCTGCACAGAAGCTATAAAAATCTGACTATATAGTTAAGACAAAAATAATAGAAATTTTTAGTTGGTGTGGAGAATGAGCTTAGTTATTAGAAGCCACGGGGCTCCTTATTGGATCTGGTGAAAGAAAGGCATATTTCATGGGTAAGTGAAAGAATTAGTAAAACTAATTTGGAAAAAAACCAAAAACCCAAACTGTGCTAAAGAAACCTTGATAAAGTACTTACTTATTGACTGCTACAGAATGTTTTAAATCAGATTTTTGAGGCTGTAAATCACAAGAACACACTATCCATCCTTTACATTGGCTATATAACTTCTTACCACTAAGCCATCAGAATTTATACTAGGATAAATAATTTACCAAATTCATTGTTTACATTAAATATCTAATACCATAAATGGAATCTGTAATGCTATAAATGCATATAATACTATCAATACATATGTGGCTGTTGTGTACCATTGAGTCAGAACTGATCGATAGCTGACCCTCTAAAGGGGTTTTCAGAGACAGTAATCTTACAGGAGGAGATTGTCTGTCCTTCCTCAAATCAGTTAAGAAAAAGCAGAGTCTTCTGGATTTATGTAGTTTGCCTGAAGTTTACCTGGATTATTTCTTTTTTAGGCTTTTGGTTTTGTCTTACTTTTGTCCCGATAGTAAAGCACCCTATTAAATTGAAACTTTTACTACTTCACCTAGAAGTTATTATGGAATATCCAATTTATAAACTGATTTGTTAACCTGATCACTTCTTGATGTTGTTAAGTCTTTTTTCTATAACATGATTTTATGAAGCACATGATACTTAATTTCACAAATATTTTATGATTTATTTTATGTTATTATAAGTTTGTGTTTTTTTACAATTACAGATTATATCTAAAGCTATCTCTGGTGTTTTTTTTTTATTTTTTAGTTTGTTCTCATTGAATTTCTAGACATAAAATTACTGAGTCACAGGATCTACTGCTGTGCTATTATTTTAACTTTTTACTGAAGCTTAATCAACCAGCATAAAGTAGTGTGTCAAGGTCATGGAGAGAAAATAACAAAGCCATATTCCTGAATAAAACCTGACCATGCAAAAACAAATCAATGAAATTGTTTCAGTTAAGATACGTGACTGTGAAAGTTCAGAGTGGCTTTTTAAATATTAGGGTAATTGACTTATTTTCTAACTACAAGTGGAAGTAAATACAGTCTGGCCTTAGAAGGACATTGTCTCCTTTCTACTTTCACAGGAAAAATTACTCTTTTTAGAACAAATAATACTTCATATTCACAGAATCATAGAAAAGCACATGCAGATTTAGATATAATTGTTGGCATTGTTGTTGTTGGTAGGTGCCATCGAGATGAATATGACCCATAGTGACCTTATAAACAGAGCTAAACCCTGTCCTGTCCTGCACCATCCTCACATTTTCTGACACACTGAAACTCATTGCAGCAGACACTGTATCAATCCAACTGGGTGAAAATCTTACTGTTTGTTTGGTTTTTTTTTTTACTATTACAGATGTATTAAAGCTATCTCTGTTTTGTTTCTTTTTTTTTTAGTTTATTTTCATTGACTTCCTAGACATAAAATATATGTCCATCTTTCCCTCTCTAAGGAATAATCTCTCCTAGAAACATGCCTGAAGTACTTGAGAGGAAGCTTTTATCAACTTTGCCTCCAAGGACCTTTCTGGCCACACTTATCCCAAGATGTATTTGTTTGTTCTTTTGGTAGTTTAGGAAGCATTCAATACTCTTCTCCAATACCACAGATCAAATGTATCAATTCTTCTGTTATATTTAGTTACTGTCAAGCTCTCAGATGCATAGCAAATGATTGAAAAAACCATGGTCTGAATCAGGTGCTCTTTAGTTCTTAAATTTACATTGTTGCTCCTCAATAATTTGGAGAATCTTTGACTTCAGACTTTTTTAGTGTAATATGTCTCATGTTCTCCTGACTGTTGGTACCAAAGATGTTGATTATGGATCCAATAAGAGGAAATTGTTGACAAATCCAATCTTTTCTCCATCTATCATGATGTTTCTTACTTATCACTTCAGTGGTAAGAATTTTTGTTTTCTTGATGTTGAGATGTAATATATATCGAAAGCTACATTATTTAAACTTCTGTAGCAAGTACTTCAAGTTCTCCTCACTTTCATCATGCAAGATTGTGTCATCTGCAAGCACAGGTTTAATGAGTCTTCTTCCAATTCTGATGCCACATTTCTTCACAGAGTCCAGTTTGTAGAATAATTTGCTCAGCACACAGATTAAGTAGATATGGAGAAAGGACACAACCCTGAAGCACACCTTTCTTCATTTTAAACTGTGTAGTGTCCCCTTGCTCTGGTTACACAACAGCCTCTTGGTCTAGGTGTAGCATTTACATAAGCACAAGTGAGTATTCTAAGGATTAACTGTTGCCATTAGAAGGAGACAAGTGGGGTGGTATAGTGGTAAAAGAAGACATAGAAGCTTAGATCTGATGGAGGCAACACAATGAAGGAGACACAGGGTCACTATGAGTCAAGGGCAACTCAATGGTACATAACAACAACAACAACAAAACTAACTAAAAGATAGTTATTAAATAGGGCAGGCTGACTGTACATCAGAACACATTAGGCATAAAAAATATTCTATTAATAAAAGGGTCAAACCGCTAGGAGAAAGAAATATAAATTTGTACACAATGACACAGCACCAAAAATGTAAAAGTACACTTTACAGAATTATAAGAATAAATAGATAATTTCACAGTTATATCAGGAAGCTTTACCAACTAAACAATAAACAAAAAATAAGTGCATAAATTACCAGTATAGAGAAGAGTTGAACATAATGATTAAGAAATTTTGCATAATTTACATGCATAGAATATCCATCTCTAATATATAAGGTCAAAGAGTTTCCAGACATGTAAGAAAATATATGTAATAGATTAAGCTAAGCATCTAAGGTGTTAATTGATTTAATATTATTTGTTACTACTGTGAATTTCATGTATTCCTTGTCTTCAGCTGTTAGTGTATCCAGGAATTAAAAAAAAAAATAATCTCATGGCTTTTGAAAGATTTTAATCTCAGTTCTACACACTTGATTTCATTATTTTCCACTTAGGCAGTCTTTGTGAGATCTAGGAATACAGAATGAAGCAGCCCTAGACTTGAATTACTCAAGCATTGTAATCCTAAAAGGAAAAATTATCCATATTCACATTTGTACACACCCCGTTCAAACACACACACACACACACACACACACACAAACACCCCCTTAATATGTATTCCAATTAACCTGACTTTGATCTCTTGCTTTTCTCTGAATTAATTGTCAAAGGAAAGAGGAGGGTCAAGTATCTACAACTATAATAGACTTATTAAAATCTCCTGAAGTAGAAGAATTTGTCAAAGAAAAATTTTTGTATGAATGCGTTAAAAGTTCTAAACTTACATCTTTTACTTCTGAGACCCTAACGACATTCTTAACTGCTAAATATAATAGAAAAGTATAAATAAGCATTGCAACTAGTCAACCAGTCAGGTACCAGCAGTCATGATACTCGCAGATGTATTGCACTGGGAAAGTCTGCATCATTCTGGGACAGGTATACGGTCAGTGGAAGAGAAGAAGGCCTTCAACAAGATGGACTGAGAATGACTGTAACAATGAGCTCAAACATGGCAGAGATCCTTGGGTGGTTCAGGATAAAGCAAAGTTCTGATCTGACCTGTTTTTCATAGCTTTGCTAAATCAAAGCAGGCTCGAAGGTGCCTAGCCTAAGAGCAACAAGAACAATACAGGTCTGTAAACAGCTATATCTCCAAACAGTCCTAGATTCTTTCAGTGACAAATGGTCACAGTTACCTCATGACTGCTCAGGTTGTCATTGCTTGCAGTCCTTTTCTAGTATTAAATATTGAGGATTAGGAGCACACAGGTTTTTCTAACCTTCCTATCTTTACTTGTATCTTAGTTGTTAAACGTTAAGAATCTGTTCTCAAAGTAATTGAGAAAACAGATCATATAATTATTTATTTACCTTATCTCATATTATAGTTACAATATTCTCAGAATAACAATTCTCAGAAAAAGTTTTCCAATAATGAATATTTAAATTGCTTCTTTCTTTCCACACACATTTTAATCTCATACTTCCTGTAGTTTTGTATATCATCTTAAAATATTTACTGTCATCATTTTGGTTTCAATAATACAACTACCGAAAGAGAAAAAATAAAAAAATCGAAAAAGAAAAAAAAATAATACAACTACCCACATACTTACCAAAATAAATTTAAAAAATTTAGGTCCTTTTTGTTTTTAGGTATCTCCCACTGAGGAGCCACAGTTGAATTAGTGTGCTTTTAAAGTCACATTTCCTCTGGTTCTGCCACTAATCAAATATACAATTGAATTACTTTTTTGTTTTTAAAAAGTCATATTCAGAGATTTTACAAAAATTAAATTTGTTTATTACTATGTCACCGACTCAAATGTCTGCAAATTCAGCTACCACAACTATCCACCGCTCCCACTCTTACTCCCTCTCTTCTTTTCTTTGTCTCTCTCTCTCTCTATTTCTCTCTCTCTGAAACTGATGCCTTTGAGCTGTGGTGCTGGAGAAGAGTATTGAGGGTACCATGGACTGCTAGGAAAACAAACAGATTCATCCTGGAAAAGGTCAAACCGGGCTGCTCCTTGGAGGCAAGGATTCTAAGGCTCCGTCTAACATACTTTGGACATGTTGCAAGGAGGGACAGGTCCTTGGAGAGGGACATCATGCTTGGGAGGGTGGAGGGACAGTGCAGAAGGGGAAGGCCCCCTATGAGGTGGATTGACTCAGTGACTGGGGTAATTGGGATGGGTGTGTCAGAGACGGTGCGATTGGCACAGGACAGAGCAGAGTTTAGGGCATTGTACATAGGGTCGCTGTGAGTCGCAAACAACTTGATGGCACATAACCACAACAAACTTAAAATGTTGAGCCTAACAGAAAAAGAAGGAAAACTGTATACTTCAAAATGATTTTTAAACTAAAAGCTTAGAAATGGATATTGATAATTATTAATGCACAAAACCCAAAACTAACCATTGTTTGAACACATAAGAAAGAGCTCAGATTGTAAGACAAAAGGGTGAACTGAATTCTAAACTGAAAACTGTATCTCTGTGAATAATACAGTTTGAGCAGAACAATAGCTCTGAGCTCTGGCCTACTCTGAGCCAATCTCAATGACTCTGACACATCTATCCCCATTGTCCAAGTTACCATGTCAATCCAACTCATCTACAGTCTTCCTCTCCTAAGCTGTCTCTGCACCATTCCAACCATGATATCCTTCTCCAAGAATTGGTCTCTCCTGCTCATGTACTCAAAGTATGTGAGATGGAGCTTCAGAATCCTTGCTTCCAAGGGGACCTTGTTTTTACACTCATGAAGACAGATCTATTTGTTCTCTTGAAAGTCTATGACATGTCAATACTCTTCTCCAGTAACATAACTTAAAGGCATCAATCCTATTGTCAATTTTAGTCACTGCCCAGCCTTCAGGTGCATAGCAAGTAATTGCAAATGCCATGGCCTGGATCAGGCACACCTTAGTCTCTAGACAGATATCATTGCTCTTTAGCACTTTGGAGAGATTCCTGCCAGCAGACTTCCCAGTGCAATTTGTCTTTTGACTTCCTAACTGCTGGTGACAAGTATATTGATTGTGGAGCCGAGCAAGCTGAACTTTTTAACAGCCTTAATCTCTTCTCCAACCATGGTGCTACCAGTTGGGCCAGAGATAAGAATCTTTGCTTGATGTTAAGTTTCAAGCCATAGGAAGACTACAGTCTTTTACTTTCAACAACAAATGCTTCAAGTCTTCCTTAGTTTCATCAAGCAGGATTGTGTCATTTACATAATGCAGATTATTGATGATTCTTCTTCCATTCCTGATGCTACATTCCTCCTCATAAAGCCCAGGCTCCTGAATGATCTGTTCCACATATATATTGAAAAGGTACAGAGATAATACACATCCTTGATGCTCTTCTTTCCTAATTTTGAACCATGCAGTGTTTTCTTGCTCTGATGAATGCCCCCTTGTTCAAGCATAGGTTACACATGAGCACAATTAAGTGTTCTAGGATTCCCATTCTTCTAAAGGTTAGCCAAAATTTGTTGTGATTCATCCATTCAAATATCTTTGCATAGTAAATGAAGCACAAATAGACATTCTTCTGGCACTCTTTGCTTTCAGCCAAGATCCATCTGACATTGGCAATAATGTCTCTAGTGTTACGACCTCTTCTAAATCCAGCTTGTATTCCTGGTAGTTCTCTGTTAATCAACTATTCCAGTCAGTTTTGTATAATCATCTGGATTTTGCTTGTGTGTGATATTAATGATACTGTTGGATACTTTCCACACTCTGTTATGTGCTCGTGCATGCGTGTGTGTGTGTGTGTACCATCAAATCAGATCCAAACATCACAGAAGGAGATGGCCCTTCCTTCTCCAGCAGATCATCTGGTGGATTCAAACCCCAAGACTTTGGGATTGCAGTGAAGCTTCTTGCCACTAGGCTACCAGAGCTCCCCACGGATAACCGTTTTATGGGGGATAAGAATAAACATGGGTCTCTTCCAGTCAGTTGCATGTTCAACAGATTTCTGACTGCAAAAGTTGGTAGAAAGAATATATTTCCTCCTTTTTGACTCTGGTGTTGGTGCATATATTTGAATGATAGTGGTATTCACTCCTCCAGATTCCTGGCAAAACCTGGTGAGTACGTCTAGGGCAGCATCTGTTTGAAATATGCCAATAGCTATACTGCCAATTCCTAGATCTGTGGTTTTTGTCAATTTCTTCAGAGGAGCTTGAACTTTCTCCTTCATCACAACTGCCTCATGATTATATGTTTTTTCATGTAATTCTTCTGTGTCAGCCAAATCTTTTTGGTGTAGTGATTCTGTATACTCCTTCTGTCTTCTTTTAGTATTTCCTGAATTATTTAGTATTCTGCCTATAGCACCCTTAGTAACTTGAGGCTTGAATTTGTTCTTCAGTTCTATTAGCTTCAGAAATGCGGAGCTAGTTCAACCCTTTGGATTTTCCAACTCCTTCTTTTTGCTCATCTCACTATAATACTTTGTGTTTTCTTCCCAGCCTGCCCTTTGACATTTTCTGTTCAACTCCTTAACTTCTTGATTTCTTCCCTTTGCTTTGGCTTGTTGGCACTCTGGTGCAATATTGTCTCTTCTGACATCCATCTCAGTCTTTTCTTCCACCTCTGTATTTGTTATAACCTTTTGCATTCTTCCAGAATGATGTTCTTGATATCTTCCCACAGCTTACCTAATCTTAGTTCATTAGTGTGCAAGGCCTCAAACCTGTTTCTGAGATGGCTTTGAAATTCAGGTGGGATAGACTCAAGGTCAAATTTTGGTTCCTGTGGATTTGATTTAACCTTCTTTAGCTTTAATTTGAACTTGACATATGGAAGTTGATAGTCTGTTCCACAATCAGCACCTGGCCTAGTTTTCACAGCTGATACTGAGCTTCTCCAATGACTCTTTCCACAGATGTAATAGAGCTGATTCTTGTGCATACTGTCAGGTGAAATCCATGTATATAATCTCTGTTTATGTTTCTTATAAAAAGTATTTTACAGTATTTCATCATTCAATCTTCAGCCTTATTTATGTCACCAAGTCCATGTTTTCTAACTACTGATCTTTCTTTCCAGTTCCCAACTTTTGCATTCCAGTCATCTATTACTATTAATCCATCTTGGTTGCGTGTTCAACAGATTTCTGACTGCAAAAGTTGGTAGAAAGAATATATTTCCTCCTTTTTGACTCTGGTGTTGGTGCATATATTTGAATGATAGTGGTATTCACTAGACTTTCTTGTATGTGTATGGCTATTATCCTGTTACTCATAGCATTGCGTTTAAAATTGATCTAGAAGCAATTTTTTAACTATAAAAGTGATCTCATATTTCCTCATCTTTTCATCCCTGGCATAGTAGACAATATGATTGTCTGATTCAAAATATCCCACACCAACTCCAATAGCTAATATGATGATATTTACGCTTTCCATTTCTTCCTTAACAATGTCTAGTATTCCTGCATTCATGCTTCTGACATTCCATGTTCCAATCACTAGTGACTACTTACAACTGTTCCTCCTCCTTTGTGTTTCCAAATTTGAGAGTTCGGCCATATCTCAGGAGGCATATCTGCTAGTCTACTCCAAGCTAGTATTGGATTTTCAAAAGCCTGTTATTTTGCGAGTAGGTGGATACTCAGCTTTGAACTGTATCTGACAGTCAAGCATTTTACAGAAAGGAGCAGACAAAAGGCACGTTCCCATTATAGAAATAATTGATTCAGTGTTGCTCCTCCCTTGACATGTAATAATATTATTATCCTTTTACTAAAACTTTCTCCCTTTTAATATTCAAAGTATGTTTCTTATAAAACTCATCTAGTTTCTTTTAAATTTTAGTTTATTTGAGACTTCACTTTTAAATTTCAATTATTTCCACTTACGTTTTTGTTGTTGTTAAGCACTAGCGAGTCAAGTATGACTCATAGCAACCTTATGAACAAAAGATCTGGACCCCGTTCTATCCTGTGCCACCCTCACTCTTCCTGACACACAAGAGCCCAGTGAGACATTCACAGTGTCAATCCACCTGGTCAAGGGTCTTACTTATTAGTTTCTTGTATACCTGTGTTTAAATCGTCCATATTGGAATTTTAAATTTTTTCTATCTGTTCTTTAAATCCTTATTTTTAAAATGGCCAAATTTTGAGAACATGAAGATTATTTTCTATAAATTCTTCATTAGTTGTTTTATTAGGTTTACATATACTCTTTATTTTAATAACAATTATAATATTCTTTGACATATTAGTATTTATATTAGACATAATCAGTACTTTTTCGATATTTAAAATAGTGCAATGATCTTAGATTAACACATGTATTTAAGCTTAAAATATTATTGTATTTATTTGTACCATCAAATCTATTTAGGTTTACCTAGAGCTTATTATTTCTTCCATTTCTCCTGAATCCTTGTGCTTCCATCTGGTATCAATTTCATTCTACCTGAAGAATTCTTTTCAGAATTTCTTTGATAAAGCATATGGACAGTGAGTTTGTCTGATCAGAGATGAATACAGCCCTCCTTTGGAGAAGCAAATCAGGCATAATTTACAGCTAGGCAGAAGTGTTCTAGTTGGAAAGTGGGCAACAGTACATAGACAGCTGTTAGAACAAACATTCTCAGAGAGCAATCCTGGCTTTTGACTCCCTGTACACTACTGCTTAAGAATTTTGGCGTCAGTCCCTGATACTGCCTGTCATACTTCCAGATCATTATTTTGGACACATGGACTGAAAACCACATTGCTTTTTTCCTGGCAATCTATTTTGCAATGGCCAAGCCAGCCTCACAAGGGACAAGATTAATCAGAGATTAACCTGGTTAAACTTAAACTCAAGAGATTGGAAATCTTAGTGAGTGATACTTGTGGGCCGATCTGTGTTGAACAAGAATTACTGCCTAAATAATGCATATTGCTTAACATCTCTTCATTTTTTTGTTTTATACTCATCAATGCATATGGGTAATTTTCCCTGAATATGTAAAATAAGTTTGCAAATTTTATAACATAAAGACCACTTAACATTGATTGACACTGAATTTCAAATACGTTAATGTTTACAAGTATCAGGTATGTATGAAAAATAACTAAGAATTGTATAAGGGGTTTTTATCTCCACAACTATTATGTTTAAAGTATAAAAGCATTTCATGTTCTCAGAATATATATATCTATTCATTCATTCTTCTTTTTTTAATTAGGATTACTACCTCCTCTTCTGGACTTGCAATGATTTTTATTTTGAGTTTTGTACTTGCTTCAGAGATTATTAGCACATAGGTAAAACTTAATGAAAAATACATGCAAGGTATAAAATGCCATGGAAATGCCATTTGTATACTCCTAAAACATAGCTGTGACCAATTCTTATTGAATTTTTTTGGCAGAGAAATGTGCAGAAAGGACAAAGATCTGACTGACAACTTACTTATTCTTATGTTTAGCAGAAAAAGCACTGATACCGTAAGGTTTTCAGGTAGAGACCCCAACAATGGAATAAATAATGTCACTGTTTCCTTGTCTCTTTCTATTTTCACTCCTGTTTAGTCTCTTATGTATGCTCCTTACTAACTGACTCTTGGCCACTTACTTTAAAAAGAAAGCAGGTAAAATGATACCCTGTAAAAGATTATCCTCAAAAGAGAAAAAACTTTGCTTTAACAGGTTGATCTACTGTGAAAAACAAAGTATAGCTTGCAGCAAAATACATCTTTTGCTCTTTTTGTCCATCAGAGAGATGAAAAACGGCTTCCTTCTATGCATTTTACCTAATCAAAAGCTTGAATCTGTTCACAGGCCTTGCAGCCCAGCATTGTACTACTGTATATCGATTGTGCCTGAGGGCACCTCCTTGTGGAGAACAATTGATTTTTCTTTGTTAGCAAAGCGATTTTAATAGTCTTTCTACAGGCTGTCATGTTTTAAGGTCCCAGAAGCAAGATGCACCTGTTAGTAAAACTTCGTGATCAATCCCTCAATGCACAAAAAATGTGCCTGTCTGCTGTGCTAACCCACCTCTATAGAAATTACTCAGAAGGTGATTCTAGTTCATTTCGATAAATATGTTGTCTAATAGTCTCAGGTGGGTTGTCTTAAGCATTTTGTACCTGTGAGCATGGAATTAAGGCATTTTCTTTAGTTACCATAACAGCAATTTAAGGTATTGGATTCACAAGAATCAACTTTTGCAGTTTAAGGTTACTTCAGGAGCTTCGTGCCAAACTTCTTTGCCAAAGGAACTAACCCAAAGTAAAGGTCACCGCCTTGAAGAGTGAGTGATGATAATCACATTATTTGTATTGCCCTTGATATTTGAAAATGGCTCTTCTGGATAATTGCATGGTGTAATGAAAAAGTCAAAGGATTGTAGCTAAATTCAGCACAATTGCTGTTTGTTCTTTTTGACCTGTGAGGACCAGTTTCCATATATAAAAATACCCTTTATTTCTTTTCCTCTTCATGCAACACACCTGAAAACATTTTTATTTGCATGCATGGAGGTAGAATCTCTGTACACTTTAAAATAAAACAAATAATGGGCTTGGAGAAAAGTGCAACAAAGAATGAATGGAAACCGTAAGTCTCTGTAAACATTCATTAAAATTATTAAAAAAGAAAACAAAGAAATAAAACCAACAAAACTCATTGTCATCAAGCCAAAGCCTGACCCTCCTTTGGGTTTCCAAATCTATAAATCACACAGGGAGGAGATTGTGTATTATTTACCTTAAAATCTTTCATGTTCTTTAGTCACAGCAAGTTTCTTAAAACTTCTAAGTCTTCTGAAGTTTAAATTCTTGACTAGGAGCTGAAAGTTTGGTGATTTGAACTCATCCAGAGGCACCTAAGAAGACAGATCTGCCTCTCCATTTCCATAAAGTCACAGCCTTGAAAGCAGTTCCACTTGATACATATACAATTTCTGTGAGTCCGATGAGCCAGATGGCAACTAAGAATATAAGCTTGTAGCTGTTTCACCGGCATTGACTAGGTGGATACCTTTATTAACTCATTCAATCTTTAATCAAATATTTCAAGGAAAATATAAAAGGCAATGCTGAGACTTTGGAGTTCAGTGAGGAAGTTTGACAGAATTTTACCAGAAGCTAAATCCTATCTTCATGCTATACATTACATACTTAGTTACAAAAGTCAATAGTTAAACAAGAGCTGGAATCCAGTAGCAGCTCCTTGGGAGAAAAATGGGCAGTCTCTTCCCACTAAGAGAGACAGCTTTGGAGATCTGATGGAGAGTTGCTATGGGTTAGAACTGACTGGGTAGGAGAGAGTTTGAATTGCCTGAGTCATCCCTAATCACTGTATCGTAGAGCCCTGGTGAAATGTCCAAAGAGGTTGTACTACAAACCACATCTCTCTGGCAGTTCAAATTCACCAGTGGTTACTCAAGAAAAAGAGGAATAATATCCTCCCTTGCAATGGACAGTTTCAGATAACCCAATGGAGGGTTGGCTATAAGATATAGATAGAAAACGGACTAAAACTCATGAATGTAAATAAAACTATTAAAAGTGCAGGACCTAAATGAATTTAAAAATCAGACAAAAAGAAGAGAAAGAGGAGATGGGCTATTACAGGAGTAAAAAAAAAAGAGAATATGGTAAGATGATGATGGATACAACCAAAAAGATGAAAAGCAATTCACTATTGTGGAAAATCACATCAAGCGTCTGTTTCTGGCTCTGTTGCCAAAGAAGTTAGTCTCTGTAAGTGAAAGAGATCATCAGTAATGACAGAACTAGGTGACATGGGTTTAAAACCAGTTTCCATAACACAGCATCAAAACATAAAAAGCATTTGCCATGTAAAGTTAAATGGATTTTCCTGTGATAGACCCACTGAACATCTCAATTAGATGGAAACCAAAGAGATCTCAATACTGGTTAATTTGTTACCGGACTGAGTACATGCTATTTTTCTTTATGTCACAAACAACCTTTGGATGTGGAACATGTACTAAAACAAAATAGGTTTCCTTGCTTTGGATAAAAAGGAGACTATGCTATTGCAAGAAAATTGGAGGAATTTAATGGAAAAGAAGAATAATTTTAAAAAAATTAGTGTGACAGGAGAAAATTCAATGCAATTCAACAATTGAGTGAATGAAATAATCTGACGGAGGAGACACAGGATCCAAACCCAGCGGAGTCATGTGGCCAGAGTATCTTCCTATGAGCAGCAAATATGGAATTCCTACAGATAAGGTTCCTCCATGCTGTGTGGAAAAGAAAATTCACAGAGTATCAGTTGCAGGACATCCTTCTCATGCTGCCAGGAAAACCGTCCCCTGCTAGTGTTTGGTGAACCTCCTCTGAAGAGGATATATGTGTCCCAAGGAAGTCATGATATGACCAACCAAATAGCAGGCTGCCTTCTCAGGGCAACAACTTGAAAAGTGTCTATAATGCTGAAAACACTTGCTGTGTATGTTTGGGATATGATTCAGAATAAAAAGATGGATAAGATTAAAAAAATAAGAACTTGATTTGGTCACATGGATTATAGCTTACAAGAGAAGAACAATGGTTTCATGAAATGGGATGGAGTACATTTTACAAAGGACAGGAATAATACATTTAAAAAACTTATTAACAATTACTAAATCTAGAATTTGATAAAGAGGAAAATGCCCAGATAAAATAATTAGTTCAGAGACTAACAGAGGGTATATCAAAGGGCATATTACAATGTCATTGTTAGGTGCTACTGAGTGAGTATGACTCATAACGACACCATGAACAACAGATCTGAACTTTGTGCTATCTTGTGCCATCCACATCATCTTTGACATACTTGAGCCTATTCATTGCACCAGTCACCATGTCATTTCATATGGATTAGGTTCTTCCTGTTTAGTCCACTATATTACCATGTTACTGTTGTTGTTGCATGCCGTAGAATTGAAACTGACCCATAGCTGACCCTCTGGTAGGTCTCCAGAGACAGTTACTTGCACAAGAAGAGCTTGCCCATTTTTCTCCAGTGGAGCAGCTGGTGGCCTAGAACTATGTGCCTTCGGGATTGCAGCACAGCTTCTTGCCACTAGGCCCCCAGAGGTCCAAAATTTAGAGTAAAATATCTAGTAGTTCTTAGGACAAACCATTAAGGGAGAAGAGTAGAAAAAAATGTTTATATGTCTCCATCCACATGCAAAAATTATGGCAAATAAAGTAACTGTTGTTGCTGTTAGGAGCCATCGAGCCAAGTACAACCCATAGTAATGGCATGAACAAAAGATCTGAACGAGATCATATCCTGTGCCATTCTGAAAATATCTGACACGTAAGAGCTCATGCTTAGTCACTGTGTCTTTTCCATCCAAATACAGGGAGGGGAGCTCTTCCTTTCTTTTGGCACCTTCTGGTCTTCACATTTCCAAACATGATACCACTCTCTCCTTGTAACATGTTCAAAGTACATAAGAAAAAACCTTATTATCCTCCAAGGAGCACTCTAGCTTCACTTACTCCAAGATGTATTTGTTTGTTCTTTTAGTAGTCCATAGATATTCAGCATTCTTCTTTGATGCCACATACCAATGGCATAAATTCTTCTTCTGTCATCCTTATTTCTTTTCCAGCTCTCACATGCATAGCAAATGAAAAGATGAGGCCTGAATCAGACACATCTTAGTTCTCAAGTTGGCATCATTGAGCCTCAATAATTTGGAGAGGCCCCTAACTGCAGACTTTCCCAGTGTAATGCATCTCCTTATCTCCTAACTGCTGGAACCAAGGGTGTTCGTTATAGATCCAAGTAAGATGAAATTATTGACAACTTATTCTTTTCTCCATTTATCATGATGTTGCCTATTGGTCCAGTGGTAAAAGTTTTTGTTTTCTTGACTTTGAGAAGGCTGTATTCCTTGGTCTTCTGCATCAAGTACTTCAAGTCCTCCTTACTTTCAGTAAATAAGGTTGTATCATCTTCATAACACAGGTTATTGATGAATGTTCCTCTGAAATTGATGTCACATTCTTCACTGAGTCCAGCTTCTCAAATAATTGGTTCAATAGGCAGATTGAATAGGTATGTAGAGAGGATACAACCTTGACACATTGACACAAAACTTAGACCAGTAAGCAAGTTGTCAGAACAGAACAAGGAAACACTACTTTGTTCAAAATCAAGGAAAGTTTACATCAAGGATGCATCCTCTCTCCATACCTTTTCAATCTATATGTGAAACAGATTATTCAGCTGGCTAGACTTTATGAAGAGAAATGTGACATCAGGATTGGAGGAAAACTCGGCAAAAATCTGTCTTATGCATATGACATAACTTGCTTGCTGAAAACGAAGAGGATATGAAGCCTTTGTTGCAGAAGGTCAAGTACTGATACAGACTCAAGGTCACCATAAAGAAGACAAAGATTCTTACCACTGGGCCAATTGGCAACATCATGACAGATGGAGAAGAGATTTAAATTGTTAACAACTTCAGCTTGCTTGGCTCCACAATCAACATTCTTTTTTTTTTTAATTAAAGTTTATTAGTTTTAATGAACATTTACAGAGGTTTTGGGTTTTCAATCATTCATTGTTGCACTGTTTTCTCCACCCTCATCCCCAGTTCGTTCTTCTTCCCCCCCCATGTCTGTTTTAATTGTCCAATAGCCACAGTGCTTGTCAAAGCCAGTTCTCATTAATCTCCTTTGTCAGTGTGTCCCTTGCCATTTTCTATCACTCCTCCCTGAGAGAGACTTCACCCTGATTCAT
>NW_006399757.1:12245143-12248352 GCF_000299155.1 Elephantulus edwardii | reverse complement strand
AGGAGGTATCTCACTCCCTGATTTCAAATCCTACTACACTGCCGTAGTGGTAAAGACAGCATGGTACTGGTTCAATGACAGACACATGGATCAATGGAATCGATTTGAGAATCCAGAGATCAACCCATCTATCTATGGTCAACTGATTTTTGACAAGGAAATGAAATCAGTGAAGTGGGGAAACGACAGCCTTTTTGGCAAAACTGGAAAAATATCTGCACAATCAACATTTTTGGTACCAGGTACCAGGAAATAAAAAGACAAATTGAATTGAGAAAATCTGCTGTTAGGGACCTCTCCAGTGTACTGAAGAGCAATGATGTCTAGAGACTATGATGGGACTGACCCAGAGCATGATTTTCACAATTACGTGCTATGCATCAGTTAGTTGGACGTGTGTGTGTGTGCGCGCGCGTGTGTGTGCGCGCGCGTGTGTATGAAGTAAGATAATATGAAAAAATATTTCTTCATAGGTATTCTGAGATTTGGATGTTGAAGACTTTTGGAAACAGACCAGATGTCCAATCACAACAAATGGATTGGGAAGCTGCGTTACATTCATACAATGGAATACTATCCAGCACGTAGGAGCAATCATTTTGTAAATTACTACCTAACTTGGGAGGGACTGGAGAGCATTACATTGAGTAACTAACTCAGTCCCACAAAGGCAAATACTGTATATAACCATTGTTGTAGAATGAGTATGAGGATCCAAGGTGTGTGTGTGTGTGGGGGGGAGGGTGGAAATAGAAAGGTGAGGTTGGGTGGGGAAGTGGGGTCTTAATCATAGGATTGCACAATTTGATGGGTGGGTGGAGTGAGGGAAATGGGAAGGATCTTTTGTGAAAAACTTTGTAAATAAATCAGAATAAAATTTTTAACAATAGCAATAGATTATTCACAACCATCACCCTACTTCCATGGAGTCAATTCTCTCTAATAATCAACTCTACTCAGCAGAGCAGACCAGTCCCCCAGGGTTTCCAGGGCTATAATAATTAAATATATACGGTGTGTTAGTGGCAGAAATTAAATTCAAAATAGAGTTATTGGAAAAACACAATAAATCAAGCAACATAAAACAAAACCAAAAAGCCTTACTGTACTTGTGCCCACTCTTATTCCTAGTGATCCTTCATCTGGTATTCAACATTCTTTACAAGAGGAGATTATCCTCTTTCTTCCACAGAGCAGCTGGTGGATTTAAACATTGGACGTGTCATAACACTCCATGCCACCTGAGTTCTTTTCCAGTAGTTAAAGACAATATTTAATAACCAAAAAACAAGCATGTGACTGAATTTTAGAAATTACTAAAAACCGAGGCTCAGATATAACTTGTATTTCTCCAATTCTCATCTCTGTATCTCCCTGTCTTAACTTTCCTTTTAACGTGGCTTTATTAATACATAAAGAATATGACCACGGTAACTTTAAATCTTTTCGCTCTTACCATATTTAGTTGGAAATATCTCACATAAGGACTCAGATATTCCCTGACTTAAGTCAGATTCCAAACACATCCATCAGTTCTGCTGTGAGGTAAGAATTATATAGGAAAATAGTAGCATATATTGGAACCATGGGATTATAATGAAGAAAAGAGGGGGGAAAAGGAATTTTATTTCTCCCCAAATGTGGGAATAAGTTCTTTTGAGAAGAAAACAAAATTACCTTACCTATTATGAACTAAATTATGTCTCCTAACATGTCTTGTAAATCCTTTATCTGTGAAGAAAGATGGTGCAGATTTTTCCATGAAGTTTTACAGCCTTCAATACCTTAGGAATCAAATTTCCCTGTAGTCTACATGAACAAAAATATATGATAATTTCTTACTATATCTTTTGGAGATGCCATCATTCAAAGTGTTAAGAAAATGGCCCAGAATTAGTCTAATAGACAATTAAGAATGTTGACATGAAAGAAATATATGATATTAGTGTATCTTGTGTATTGTCGACTCTGATCTCAACCCTGCTTTTTAATAATCCAAGTATCTTTTCAGTTTTCCTTAAGAATTTCCAAGTAACTCTATAGTTGATTGACAAGTATTGTTGTGATAGTTAATTGTTTCTACTGAACCACTGAAATGTTGCCAGTCTGAATTAAGATGCACTAAAAGGCATAATCTTGTCAGCAGATTCTTGTCCTAGGACGAGGACATGTTTGGAAAAACAGAGGATCAGTGAGAGGAAGGCCCTCAATGGGCAGATTTGACACAATGACTACAACAAGGACCTTGAACATGGTGGAGATTATGAGGATGATGCAGGAGAGGGCAAGGTTTAATTTTTTTCCTCACGGTGTCACTCTGAGTAGCAGGAGACTTGATGACACCTAACAACAACATAACTATGAGAAACACTAAATGCGAAATAACTCTTGATAGGGAAAAACCCTAGGAATCTTGGGCTGGAGTTCCAGGAGAGAGACAAATACCGTCTAGGAAACAAAGATGACGTGGAAGAATAAGGCATATGAGGGGGCAGCATTTAAGAGCCGGTGAAGGGTCTTATAGTCTCTAGTTTACAGTTCTGGTCTTTAGTTAGCTCTTGTCCCATCTTTTGAAAATTATGAATAATTACCTGTCTTCCCATTGTGGTGTTAACTGGCACTGTCTCTTACCCAGATGAAGTCCATATTCCTTCTCCTTCCATTTCATGTGGTTCCTATCACTCTTGCTCCCGTAACACGTCAGAGTCACCATATATTATACTTCTTTGACCTGCAGCAAAGTGCTGGGTAACGGGGTAAACTCCTTGAGACTTTCCTTACGCAAGAGGTAAAGGGAGTAGAACTCATGGTTGAGTGTCCTCCTGACCTGTAGTCCTCATAGCTTTTATTGAAGGACAGAACTTTTATGGAAAGTGTACTGGATTATGGGACCAACTCAAAAGCCCGTGATTGGAATCCGCTGGCTGTGCTTTGGGAGCAAAATGGGCAATTTCCTTCCATTAGTATACATAGCCTTGGAAACCAATAGATAGTCACAATTGGTCAGACTTGATTTGACAGCGCTGGGGTTTGTGTTGTCTTTTACAACATAATGAATTGTGAAGACTTAGTTTATACAGTGAAACCTGTGAGTGCTGGGAATCAACAGTACTGCCTTGTTTTTCAGAACCTGGGAGTCTTCTCCTTCCGACAGAATGTAATATTATCACTTTTCTATCACTTATGTTGTTTTTGTTGTTGTTATGTGC
>NW_006399757.1:12230723-12243343 GCF_000299155.1 Elephantulus edwardii | reverse complement strand
TTCCTCTTCTATCTTTGCAATGACCGTTTGCACTCTTCCTGGATGATATCCTTGATATCTTCCACAACTCATCTGGTCCTCGCTCATTAGTGTTCAAGGCCTCAAACCTGTTCATGACATGGTTCTGAAATTCAAGGGGATGGACTTGAAGTCATATTTTGGTTGCCTTGGATTGGTTTACTTTTCCTCAACTTCAGCTTGAACTTGCATATGAGTAGTTGGTGGTCTGTTCCACAATCAGCTCCTGGCCTAGTTTTCACAGCTGATGCTGAGCTTCTCCAGTGGTTTTTTCCACAGATGTAATCAATCTGATTCCTATGCATGCCATCAGGTGAAATCCAAGTATATAACCTGCGTTTATGTCTCTTAAAAAATGTATTTGCTATGAATAAGTCATTGATTGTGCAAAATTCAATCATTCTTTCTCCAGCTCCATTTCTGTCACCAAGTCCATGTTTTCCAACTACTGAATCTTGTGTACAATATTTATATTTCCTTATCTAATAAATTTCTATTTTATACAGGCTCTAAATTTTTCATGCATTGGGGAAAAAAATCCTCTAAAACTCAACTCAGGCCATTGATTCAGTATCATCCCATAATTTGTCCTGCAGCAGGTTTTCAGAGGCTGCAAATTGCATGAGAGGAAAACGCCCACCTGCTTTCCATGGAGCATCTGGTGGTTTAGAACCATCTGCCTTTGGGTTGGCAGTATAACCTTAAGCACTAGGCCACCAGAAGACTAATATTTCATGAATAGTTTTTGTATGTATTTATTTTACAAACTTTGTTAAAGAAAATATACTGTTAATATTATTTTAGTTGCTTCTGACTTTTTCAAAGTGATTTTTATAAAGAGAAATTATTGAAACAAAGCATTAAAGGTCAATAATGTATAACAGACTCCCATTAATCATTATTAGTTTCCATGTAATTCCAAATAATGGACACAACCGTATATGTTCTCGTTAGACGTCAAGTCCAACTTGTAATGACCTTATTTATAAAGAATCACTGGTCGATGCTGTGCTGTCCTGACCATCTCCCCTGTGCTTAGTCCCATTTTTGTAGCTGCTTCAGCAAACTTTTTTGTTTTGTTTTAGGTTTTTTGGGTTTTTTTCCAGACTCTTTACTAAGCATGATAACTTTCTCCAGAAACTGGCTTCTCCTGATAACAGGTCCAAACTATGGAGACGAAATCTTGGATACTCTTGATATACTTAGAGATTCATAGAATTGTTAGTACTTTCAAAATTAATGTCATGTTACTTTAATAAAGGCTATTGTATTATTTATTATTCACCGAGCATCACAATAACTTGAGGCTGTAATTACATATCTCAAAATTGCCCTCCTACCAGACCCTTAGTTAATATCTATCAGTGTGGGACACACTGATTTATATTTGAAATGTGATAAAGAGTGGCTTCTGTTCTTTTTAGGAAGAAGCAACCAGATCTTTGGACACATCTGATCACATTGCAGTTTTAGATTGAAAAATCGAATGAGAATATTCCAATAATTCTTGAAAATTTTGTCAGCTATGTGAAGAATTTTTTTTTATTCCTTGATTTTGAGGCTTCAGGTTGAGATTGGTCATTGCTGTTTTCACTGACCTTAACATTCTATCCCTCCTAATGATTGCACATATATGCAATTTCTTCCATTAAAACTTGTCTCACTTGGAATGCTTGGAATAGCTTTTATTTTTATTAACAGAACTCTGATGGATACATAAGCCTTTATTAATTTAATTAGGAAGTTTAAAAAAAATAGCTTAGTTCCAGTGATTCCAGAACTTGCTTTATTTCTGCCTTCAACCAACCACCCTTATCCTTCACATTCCCCACTATATACATTTTTGCCTATGTTTGTTGCTGGTTTAAACTTAACTCTGAGAACCTTTGAGATCTTGACTTCATCTTTCAATGTGAAGATTAACATAGCTTAGCTTTGGAGCATAGAAATGACCCTGAACTATTATTGTGTTCTATGCTAGATATACTTTGCCACCTACATTTTAAATTTGCCATCAGTATTCTGTTCTACAGAGAGCTCTGGTGACCTAATGGCAAGAAGCTGAGCTGCAATCCCAAAGGCATGCAGTTTAAATCCACCAACTGCTCTGCGGGAGAAGGAAGAGTCATTTCCTACCAGGCTATTAATTGCCTCTGAAAACCCACTGGAGGGTCAGCTATGGAGGTCACTGGAGGGTCGCTTCCAACTCTATGGTACACAACAACAACAACGACAATATTCTATTTTACAACCAGCACTCTGATATATAACAATGCTGAAATGAATTCTTTCTTTGCCCCAGAAAACTGTAAGAATATGGGTCCCTAAATGTGTTAAAGGCTCTAGTGAACAAATGGCAAGAATCTGTGCTGTAATCGCGAAGGCAATGATTTGAATCCACCACTGCTGCCAGGGAGAAATATGGACAATCTCTTCATATGCGATTAACTGTCTCTGAAATCCCACAGGAGGGTCAGTTATGGGTTCGTTCCAAGTCAATGGTACACACAGCAACAGATGTTTTAAAGGGAGGTGACGGGAACACTGTATGCAGATAGATTATCATTCCTGCTCTAATCAATGCAAGGTTTCCAACATTGAGAGTTGGAAACCGCCAGGTGTTGTACAATATTGTTCTCTGGCTCTCTTGTACTCCTAAATACTGTGTTGATTGTGCTAGGAATGCAGCATCCTTTCTACTTTTATCACTGTTATTTATCAAGATTAAATAGAAAAGCAACATCCAAGAATAAAATGAAAAACTGTAATAGGATTTTGCTGACCATAAAAGACAAGGCTTTTGCAATGTCAGTGACTCTCTCCTGTAGGGATGAATGTAGTCAGCCCATTTGGAATGAATATATTTGGCTCTTATGGAGCTCTGGTGGTGGACTCTGTAGGGAACTCTACCGCTTATCCAAACATGTTGCCTCTCTCATTGTTTGATGCCCCCAGAGACTCTGAGGTAGAAAGAGGAGCAAGCTCCTCTCCTACAATTTCCTGAAAACCTACAGGAGGGTCAATGATGAGTTGGTTCCCTCTCAACCACAGTGAGTTAGAGCTTATCTTCAGAGTCTGGGATTTTGTAAACAAAGATAACCAACACAAACATGTTGACATTCATGTCACTTATTGTGCCATGAATTATATAGTAGTCTCATGTCTTCTGCCAGCATCCATGATACAGTAACAGACTAGACTATTAACATCAAATCGGATAAAATAAAATTTAACACTCGATAACTGCTTTTGCATCCCCAAATTCCAAAGAAGGACAACAAGTTCCCTGGATTCTTTTGATATATGTATGATAAGCTTCTGAGAAAAGAAATTCTATTTTTAATTCCTTTATTTTGGTTTCCTTATAATTATATATTTTGCATATACATAGATTTGAAGAGTTTGAAATACATATATATATATATATATATATATACATAAATTTCAACTCTTCAGATTTTTGTAGAAATAGATTACCATCCTTCATATCTTTAAAATTCTAATTTAAGAGAGTTGATTTCTTTTGTTGTGAGGATGAAATAAATAATAATTCATAGGCTCTAGTTTCTCAAAGTCAATGGCCTATGTGTACCCCTCACTGAAGGGAGCTCTGATAGAGTATGGACTTGTGCTGGTAACCCATAGGCAGTCAGTTAAAATCCACCAGCTGCTACCTGGGAGAAAGATGGTCAATCTTTTCTATGCAGCTTTCGATCTCTGAAAATACTCTGGAGGGTCAGCTATGTAGTGTATTTGACTCAACAACACATGATAACACCACATCTCCTTAAGCTCTGGTGGACTAATGATTAAGGGATTGTGCTGCCAACTCTAAGGTAGGCAGTTTGAATCTACCAGCTGCACTGCTGTAGAAAGAGGGGCCATCTCCTCCTGTACAATATACAGCCTCTGAAAACCTCCTGGGGGATGGGCTATGGGCATTGGTTCTGATTCAACAGCAATGAGTTTGAGCTTTTGCAACTTTTTCCAAATAATACTCTTGGTAATAGAGGCTATACACAACTCTTGTTCTATTTTACTTTTCTCATATAGAATCTTTAACCATGCTGAAATATTGCTTCAGGTTTGGGGTTTTTTTGGTTTTTATTTTTAAGTTTCTAGCTGTCTATAGAATAAAACTGGGCAACTATAAAGTAATTCAAGATATTAATAATTCTCTTGCCTTCTTAAAAACAAGAGTCAGCTCTTACCAGCTACTATTTGCTGAGAACTTTGTAGCATGAATGGCCTAGTTCCCCGTCTTTGCTACTCTTTCAGCATTCTTTCTATTGTAGTTTAAATGCCTTTACCTTTTCAAGTAATGCTTTTTTATACAAACTGTTAAGAGTCATGTATTTTCAGGTTATGATGCAGTAGATTTATTGCTCCAAGTGGTTTTCTTAGCCTTTGGCTTTTACTTTCATCGCATGGCTAGATGGAAATATGCTAAATGATGTGAATAAAGTGAATATAGCACCTTTTGGGTGGGAACATGCAAATAAAATATGTAAACTATTGACAAGGGCATAGGTCAGTTTCCTCATCCATCCAGGCTTAAATGAAGCAGATTTAAAATCTTGTTGCTAGCAAAAAAGAAGAAGCAGAGAATGCAGCACATGTCAATCGGGGCCAGAAATTCCTGCATGAGACGGCACAGGACTCAGAACAAAATAGCAACAGCAGCAGCAGCAACAGAGGTGGCCGAAAACCAGTGACTGAACTAGAATTACTGCCCACTGGAACTAGAGCCAAGGGTCTTGGTGCTGGAGGGGTGAGGGTGTGTGTGTGTATGTATGTGTGTGTGTGTGTGAGAGAGAGAGAATGTAATAGCACAACTAAATGAGCAGTGTAACTCTAGCCAAAAGCTCTTAAGCTGTGGGCTCAAGAGCACACCTGAAAAAATTTATTATGATTGAAGAATTGTGAGCTGTGAGCATTCCTATTAGACCCCACAATAGTTTTGCATATGAGTGTCTCGTGGCCATTGCAACAAATTAGTACACCCTGTAGTGGAGCAGTGACAACCTTGGGTTGGCGTTAAAACATAAAAGTATACGATGGAGCTTAGGGCTGGGTCTAGTCTCATATAAACCGGTTTTGTTCAGTGGAGGTTATAGATGAGGACTTTTCCTCCTTTTGGAATTATCATAGTGTTTTTGATATTTCCTTTAAACCCTTGCAAATATCATCAAGAAGTTCCTCATGCTCTCTCATGACCTGAGACTCTGGTTCCATGGAGTTGGTCTGCCTTAGAGATGCTGAAAGTTGGCAGCAAAAATAAACCAGCCTGTGAGAAATCGGGCAACATGGGCCAAGGTGGTGAAACATGCCAGCCTCTGAAGTAAGAGCTTAGCTTTTCTGATTTTTGAATGTGCAGAACTTTTTTGGTTTTAGTTTTCTAATTTGTGGTTCAAAATGTCTCAAGATTTGGTCAAGGATTAAGCTTGTGGTTTAACTTCCTTTTTCCTGGGGGTGAGAGAAGTGTTTGAGTCAAGCCACCAGTCCATGTCTCTGTAAACTAAGCAGTATTTGCATTTATCATGTGTGTGAGCCTAGTAAATGCTGATTGCTTCCAGCTCACCAACACAGCATCAGTGTGTTTTCTATTTTGTTACCAATGATAAAACCTCAAATAGGGATATTGTCTCTGGGAGCAGCAGGAAGCATGACTCACACTTCTAGCCACAAGGGAATAGGAACAGCAATGATGTACTTACTGGTTTAAAATACTTATTAACATCAGTTTTGCAACATCATTAAAAACAGTGGACTTCTCACTCTTTTGGTCAAGGTCTTAGTCACAAGAGAACTTGTTTAAGAATACCATGTTCTACTGGCCTAAGCAAACGACCAACCAACCAAACAAACAAACAAACAAAAAACCACAACACTGACATAGAGAGATTGATTGACTAATTATGCTTCTTCCCATCCTCCGTACTCCATTTTATTCACCAAGATCTTTTTAAAAAATATTAAAATGAAAAAAAATAAACCAACCCCCAAACTCAAACAACACACTTAAAAATGAAGGCACTATTTGACTGGATACCAGTTAGTGTGGACTTTTAGACACTCTTTAGTCAGGTTCTGACTCTTTTTACCTTCTTGTTTTTCCTGCAGGTTTTATCTGTCTGTTCAGTTATAGCTGTAAAATGGTTGCAGTAACTCCACAATGTCTACCCTTACCCACAACATCTGGGGAAAAGGAGTTTTTGTTTTCACCAGCCCGTTGAATTGGGAAAGTTGAGTGCAAGTAGATTAAGCTCTTTGCTGCTAATCATTTTGAATGCTTCAGCTGCTCCACCAGGCAAAGATGTTGCGATTTGCTTGTATAAAGATTACACCCTTGGAAACCTTATGAGGCAATTTTACTCTATCCTATGTAGTCAGTGGAGGCTGGTGAGACTGGATGACAGTACGTGACTCCCTATCTCTAATAGGAACCCTAGTGGCTTAGTGCTTTATCTGATTGATTATCAAGCTTAGAGGCTGGTAATTCTAATCAACCAGCTACCTTTCTGCTGATGATAAATGGAAAGTTTGCTACTTTTAGGATTTACAGTCTGGAAAACCTCAGTGATGGAGTATCAGTGAGAGTTTGAATCGATGATACAGCAATTTGGTTTTGGTTTTCTGAACCAATTATCAATTACTGTGTGCGATATCCGGGATTGGGTCTAGTTCCAAACTGTTCTGAATTTATGTTGGTGCTATAAAATTTTATAAATTAGATTCAGGTTTTCAGTCTTGAACTAAGAAAGGGTGTCACTGATAACGCCAGCCAAATCTAAGGTACTACAGTATAACATAGAAAAAGTAACAGAAATGAAAGAGAAGAAATATACAGTTTATATCGCAGTGTCGAAATAAGCACTGGCCTGTGATGGAGGGAATTTATGTTGGAGACACAGTTTAGCAACACGATCTTTGTGATTTTTGCCAAATTCTCTGATTTGATCTCTTAGTTGTATGGTAATTTTCCTTTTACTACTTACTCCAGGACTTGTGGGTTTGTGAGTTTTTTGTTGTTGTTGTTTTAGACTTTTTTTAAAAAAAAAACCTCATATCTAGTTTATATGATTTCATTCCAACACCAAAAATAATTCTATCCTTTCAAATGCCATATGGAATAAATAAAAGTTTCAAAACAAATCCAACATAATTCCCTGTGAAAATCATCAGCCTTCGTTTTTCAGATGAAATACGTAAGACCAGCAAAGGTCAAGGATTTTGGCAAGTCTACAAAGGAGAAATGAAAGGAATTAGAAAACAAGAAGACTAAAGTCACTTTGTGAATTAAAAAGTGATGGCAGAATTGTTATTTTTATAACTTCCCAGAATAAAAAAAGAAAATATGGGCCTGCAGCTGAAAATTGGCTGATGATCACATAGCTTGGTGGGCTGAGCAAGGGCACATGTGCTGGTGGGTTTGGAGGAGAGGACAGTCCAGACTCTAATTTACACTCCCATACAACGAAAAAAAACTGCAAGGAGAGGGCCATATTGACATCTTGTTGAAATCAACTAAAGTACAAATAATAATTAAACAAGCAATCTGCTTGAAGTTGTCGATTGAAAGAGACTACAACAGAGATAGAGTTACAGTCTTCCATCATGGGGTTAGTAACATTTTAAAAAATGAGGTAAGTAATGTTGAAAAACAGGCACAAACTTCATTTGGAAGAGAAGAATGATTGCATTTGATGACGTCAGGTACAATATCGACTATTTACAGGGAAATTCACCTATCCTAGCCTATATTATTTGACTCATTCACTTGCACTCATGCTTTATGCAATTAATATATGTGAACTCTATAAATGTACAGAAATTTTGTTAGCTATAGAATAGAGTTCAGGTCTTTTGTGGATGGGTCGTATTCGACTTGATGACACTTAACCACTGCTAAAGAAGAATAGTATTGTTATATCTGGAGGAACATTCACTTTGTACATTACTCTGTCAATGTGCTGTATGAAGTAACCCGGGCTTGCTGTGATGCTGAACCTTGTGCCATTGGGGTATCAAATACCATAATGGTTTCCCAATGTGGACAGAGTTTGGAGGAGCTCCCACTTGTAAAACAGGTTTGGAAGCAGGAGTGGCATCCACACCCTAAACTACATGCCTCTGGAAACTCTATGAACTTGGAGAAATTAAAATAGTCACGTAAATGCATTAAGTCTTTTGTTCATAAAGTCACTATGAGTCATGCTTAACTCAATGACAATCATCATCATAAACAACAACAATATAGATTAGCTTATACTGCATTTGAAACTTTAAATTAACAAATGTATATGCATCTGATTCAGACCATAGTCTTTTTGATTACTAGTATGCATCTGAGAGCTGGACAATGAATAAGGATGACCAAAAAAGAATTGACTCCTTTGAGCTGTGGTGTTGGAGAAAAGCCCTGAACATTCATTGGATGACCAATAGAATGAACAGATAATAAGTCTCGAGAGGGTGCAGCCGGAGTGCTCTTTGGAGGCAAGAATGATGAGGCTCCACCTTACATATTTTGGACATGTTGCTAGGAGGTGCTATTCCCTGGAGAAGGACATGATGCTGTGAAGGGTGGAGGTTCATCGAGGAGAGGAAGACCCTCAAACGTGTGGATTGATAGGGTGACTGATGTAATGAGCTCTGTGTATCAGGAAGTATGAGGATGGTACAGGATAGAAAAGAGTTCACATCTTTTGTTCATGGGTTCTCTATGAGTCATAGTCGACTCAACAGCAACTAACTTTGACTTAAACATTTTACAAAATGTAATGATTTAATAAGCAAAGGAATAAAATTTTGTGGTTGTTAGTAAGTCTCTTGTGACCCTGTGTACAACACAGTGACCCTATGTACAACAGTTCTGAACCTTGCTTTATCCTGAGCCAACCTTATTGTCTCTGACAAACCTACTCCCTCATTATAAAGTGACAGAACCAACATGTAAACTTGTTTCCATCTGGAAAAATTACCCTAAAAATGCCTTCCCCCCCATACTACATGGCTCTCTAGAATTTTTCTATTAGTCAAGACTTATTTCTAGGAAAAGAGAATCTCATGCCACAACAATGAAGTGCTCTAATAATACAGCGCCTCCTTAAGAGAAACACGTGATGGATTTTCTTCTCTTAAGGGTAGTACAGAAAACACTATGGAGAAACTTTACTTTGCTGTATAGGATCACTGGTGGCTTGTTGTTGTCACTATGTTCTGTTAAGTCAACCACAACTCACAGTGACCCTATGAACAATGGATCTGAACCTATTCTATGTAATCTTCATTGTCTCTGATATACTTGAGCTCATTGTTAACAGTCACTGTGTCTAGCTACCTCCTTGAGGGTCTTCCTCTCTTTCACCTAACCCTCCACCTTTGCAAGTATGAGATCTTTTTGCAAGAAGTAGGCCCTCCTAGCAACATGCCCAGGGTGCTTCCAAAGAGCACCTTGGTTGCACTTTACCCCAAGGCACATTTGTTTATTCTTCTGGCAATCCATGCAATAATCATACTCTTTAACATCAGCACAACATGGAAGCTTTGATTCTTCTGTCATTCTAATTCATTGTCCAACTTTCAAATACATAACAAGTAACTGAAAAGTCCATGGCTTGGATCAGGTACACCTTATCTTTTAAACTGACATCCTTGCTCTTTAGCACTTTGGAGATGTCCTAGACAGCAGGATTTCCCAGTGCCACATTTTTTGATTTCCTGGTTGCTGTTACCAATAGTGCTTATTGTAGACCCAAGTAAGATGAAATCATTGTTTCACTCTACATCTGTCAAGATGTTGTCTATTAGCCCAGTGAGAAGGATTTTTATTTTCTTAATATTGAAGTACAATTCATATTGAAGACCTTAGTTTTGGTTTTTCTGTAGCAAATGTTTTAAGTCCTCTTCACTTTCAACAAGAAAGATTGTATCATCTGCATAGCTGAGGTTGTTAATATGTCTTCCTCCAGTCATGATGACACATTCTGGAATTCAACAACTCTGTCTCTGCAGTGACTGATGGACATTCCAGGAGAAATTGTGCTGGTGACACAAAGGCAACATCTCTCTGGTGTTTGAATCTATCAGCAGTTCCATAGGTGAATGATGGAAAATCACCTCCTGTGAGATTTACAGCCTCTGAAAAACCCCTGGAGAGTCAGTTGAGTTGGTTCTGACTGAACAACAATTAATTGAGTTGTATGTACCTAAATTTATACATACAAGCACAAATAAATATCTACCTCATTCTCATTCTTAGAACTCATCCATAGCTTACCCTCTATTGGGTTTCCAATATTGTAAAATATGTGAGAGGAGAGTGCTTATCTTCTTCTTAAAATCACTGGTGGATCTGAACTACCAGAGAGGTATCACCTTTGGGTTTATAGTGCAACTCTCTATCGAAATGCCACTAGAAAACTAAAAATCCCATTACCATGGAGTCAGAACCAACTCACAGCCGACCCTCCAGCAGTTATCAGAGGCTATAAATCTCACAGGAGATTTCTCATCTTTCTATCTCAGAGCTGATGGTGGATTAGAAGAACCACCAAAGAGGTTTTAACTCCCTCAAAAGAGCTCCCTTTATGGGAATGAATAATAGATAGATAGATAGATAGATAGATAGATAGATAGATAGATAGATAGATAGATATAGATGTCTAAATCTAAATATATATTTGTGTGTATCTTTTATTTAATTTATTTTTTCACTCTCAAAAATTAAAACGAGCCTCACTGCCATTGAGTTGATTCTAACTCACAGCTACCTTTTAGGACAAAATCGAAGCAGAGGGATCTGGAGGCTATAAATCTTAATAAGAACAAATTTCTCAACTTTCTCCCTTGGACTAAGCTGATGAGGTCTAACCACTGACCTTTCAGTTACACTTAATCCACTTTATCAATGGCAAAGATCCCTGTTTCACTCCACCAAAAACTTTATTCATTGCTATAAAGATAATTCAAACTCACAGCTACCCTCCATTGGTCTTGTGACTGTACGACTCTTTATCGGAGGAGACTGCCATCTGTCATGGACAGACTTTCTGTCATGGAATAGCTTGTATATTTGAATTACTGACTTGTGGTTTCCACATTAAATCATTACACATTTAACATGTAACGATTTAACATGCTTCCATGACTCCTTCAAAGACAATAAATATTCCTTTATTTCTTCTCCTTTTCAGAAAAGCATATTTTTTCTTTAAATGTGTAACTTTACTTCTATTCAGCTAGACTTCAATTAGGTCTATGTATGGCTCCCCTAGATGGAGTTCTGGTGGCAAGAAGCTGAGGTGCAATCCCAAAACCATGTGGTCCAAGACCACCAGTTTCTTCATGGGAGAAGGATGGGCAATCTCCTCCTATGTGATTAATTGCCTCTGAAAACCTGCTGGAGGGTCAGCTATGCATCAATTCCAACTCAACGGCACACAGCATCAGCTGCAGCAGCAGCAGCAACGACAATAACAATAACATGGCTCCCCTGGTGTTGCAGTAGATTATAAGTTGAGCTACTAACTGAAAGGTGAACAGTTCTAAAAAGTTCCCCTGAAGCTTTGAGTGAAAAAGATGAAGAATTTCCTTCAGTTAAAATTTATAGCATCAGAATGGTTGTACCATTTTACAATCCCACCAACAATGTGTAAGAGTTCCTTTCTCACCACATCCAACATTTATTACTTGATGCACTGTTAAACTCTGCCACGGTTACTGGAGTGAGATGGTACCTCACTGTGGTTATGATTTGCATTCTGGAAGGCAGTTTGACACTTCCTCAAAAAGTTGAACATAGAAATTCCATATGAGACAGCTTTTCCACTACTTGGAATATACTCTGAGAAAATGAGAAATGAGGCATAAATGGAGACTTGTACACCAATGTTCATAGCAGCATTATTTACCATCACAAGAACACGGGAACAGCCCAGATATCCAAGCACAGATGAATGGATTGAGAAATTCTGGTACATTCACACAATGGAATACTATGCAGAGCACAGGAGCAAAGATTTTGTAAAATATTACCTAACTTGAGAGAGACTGGAGAGCATTATGCTGAGTGAACTAACTCAGTTCCACAAGTACAAATATTATATAAAACCATTATTGTAGAATGAGTATAAGAATACAAGGGGGAGGGGACAGAGGGATGAGGATGTACAGGGGGAAGAGGGGATTAATCATGGAGTTGTATGATTTGATGGGGGGGTAAGGGAAATTGGAAGAATCTGTTCTGGAAAACAATATATCAAAGTTTTGTAAATAAACTAGTATAATAAAAAAAATTATTATAGCCTTTGAAACCCAAAGGAGGGTTACTATGCATCAGGATTAGCTTGAAGTTTTGACATATGTCTTCTTGCAGTGGGTATTTGGGTGTTTCTTGGTGGCACAATGATTAAAGTCTTGAGTATTTGACTGCTACCGTAAGTGTCCCAACTTGCAAACGCTATGGGTCAGTTAGTCACAGACAAGTATGAATCAAACGAATTTAATTGCAGGGAGAGTGAGTATTAGTTATCTGGATATCGTGCTGTTACAACGAAGATACTAGTGCATGACTTTGTTGTTTTTGTTGTTATGTGCCA
>NW_006399757.1:12202106-12228048 GCF_000299155.1 Elephantulus edwardii | reverse complement strand
TTGATCCCAACATAAGGAACTACCATCAGCTGATGTGTTTGGAATCACGGAAGCCTCATATATGTTATTAGATGGAGGGCTGGTCGAAGGGAGATAGATGTGAAGGGAGGGGGTAGAAGTGGATGGGTATCCTGGTGGTGCATGACTTTAACAAATAAAAATGTATTATCTTACATTTTAAATTAAACTTACTGTCTCAAATCAGAACCAGCTCATAGTTGACTCTTCTGTGGGTTTTTCAAGGCTGGAAATCATAGGAGAGGAGACTATCTACAAGTGAATTTGAAATGCCAGAGATATTACATCATTTGAACTCCTAGGATATTACTATTTAGAAGCAATTAGTATTGAAGTTTCCAGCTCTAGGGGAAGGCTCTTTTTCTTCTGTTTACAGGAAAGTCATTCTTTTTTTTAACATCTCCATTAGGCCTGGCGCTTCTCATTAGAGGTCTCCAGCTGTCCTGGACTACTTGGGTGACAAGTAGCTTCCTAGTGCAAGGACCCAAGTGAAAAAGGATGTAGATGTTTCTTAGTGATAATGTGGTCCCACCTCTCAGTTCACATTCTTCCCTCTTTATTTTTCATGAGGGAAAACTATTACAGGTCACACACAAGGGGAATTTCCTTACATTGGATCAGGGCTGTAATGAGATTAAGATGAGCAGCATTTCACTTTTAATCCTTTTACAATTATTTGATGTATCAGATAATAGGATATTATTACCTATTTCAGTATTATATAATTACACACATGTATTTTGAGGTGGTTGTTGTTGTTGTTATGTGCCATTGAGTTGCCTCCATCTCATAGTGACCCTATGAACAACAGCTTTGAAGCTTGTCCTGTCCTGAGCCTCACTGATCCTGACACGCCTACCTCCATTGCCTCAATTACTGTATCACTCTATCTCATCTGGCATCTTCATGTCCTATGCCATCCCTCCAATCTTCTGAGCATGATGTCCTTCTCCAAGGACTGGACCCTTCTGGCCATGTGTCCAAAGTATGTGAGATGGAACTTTAATTTACTATCCTCCAAGAAGAAACTTGGTTTCATCCTCTCCAAGACAGATCTATTTGTTTTCTTGGTGGTTCATGGTGTGTTTAAGACTCTTCTTAAGTACCACAACTCAAAGGCATCAATTCTTCTTCTGTCATCCTCTGTCATTATCCAGCTCTCTGATTCATAACAACTAATTACGAAAAGTATGGACTGGTTCGGGCACACCTGGGTCTCTAGACTGACCTTATTGCTTTTCAGTATTCTGGAGAGGTCTCTGACAGAAGATTTTCCCAGTGCAATTAATCTTTTGATTTCCCGACTAGTGGTGTTAGGAGTGTTGACTGTGGAACCAAGCAAACTATAGTTGTTAACAAACTCAATATCTTCTCCATTTAACATAGTGCTGCCAGTTGACCTAATGGTGAGAATCTTTGTCTTCTTGATGTTGAGCTTCAATCCATATTGAAGACTACAGTCTTTGACTTTATTCAACAAGAGCTTCAAGTCTTCTTCAGTTTCAGCAAGCAAGGTTGTGTCATCTCATAACATAGGTTGTTGATGAGACTTCCTCCAATCCTGATGCCACAATGCTCCTTATAAATTATTTTTTCTGCATATAGATTGAAAAGGTATGGAAACACAGCATATCCCTGATGCATTCCTTTCCAAATTTTGAAACAAGTAGTGTTTTAGTTGTAGTTCTCCGAAGGAAGGATGATGAGACTTCAGCTCACTTACTAAGGACACATAACAAGGAGGGATCAGATCAGACTACTGAGCAAATAAATCTTTCTGGATGAAGTAAAGGGACAATGGGGGGGAAAAAATAAAGCCTTTAACTAGATGGATTGAGGCAGTGGCTGCAAAAGTGAGCTAAAGATGTAACAATAATTGTGAAGTTGACACAGTATTGCCACGTTTTGTTTTGTTTTTTTCTGTTGTTAAAGGAGTTACTATGAGTTGGAACCAACTTGATATACCTAATAACAAAATCATTCCAATTTTTCTTTTACTCCTCTGGGGGTAAAAATCCTTCATCCTCTTTTTTTATTATATTGTTTAAATTAAGTCTACACCATGTTTTTTAAACATTTAAATGCTATATAAGCAATTATTATTATTTTACTCATTGCCTATCGCAATGTTGTCTACTCAAAAGTGAGAGCAGATAAGTAAATATTTAAATGTAGTAAAGTCACGAAGTGTATGTATAAAAAAATACATAAGGTATCAATTTAAATTAGAGGGAAAATGGAGATATCACTCAGAAAGTAATAATAGATGAAATGCTGTTGAGCTTTTGTTCAAAGCATTTTTTTTTCAACACAATATTTTTATGTGAGTTTGTGTTTAAATTTATTAACTTAACAATTTTTATATAGTGTTACTATATTAAGTATTTCTGTTGGCTCAGTGGTTAAGCTTTTGGTGGCTAATTGAAAAGTCAGTGACTGAACCCACCAGGCTCTTCTCAGGAAAAAGGGCTGTGGTAGTTAGCTTCTGAAAATATTGCAGTATTTGAAAGCTTTTTATTTAGTTTTACTCTGTCTTCTAGGGTTGCTTTGAATCACAGTCAACTCAATGGTGACTGTTTAGTTTCAGGTTTGATTCCATTAGTATTGAACTTAGAGAAAATAACACTGGAACATAATGCATGATTGAAGCTTGTGTAGTCAACCATGACTCTGCATGGAACATTACAGCTTCCTTTCACTTAGGAACACAGACACTTTAACACTATAATGGGGACAATTTTAAACAGCAAAATCATCAACAAAAGTCAATAAAAGTTTAGCATAATGTTAACAGTTGTTTTGTTAATAGGTGGCATCATGTTGGCACTGACTCATCGCTGACTCTTGAGTGGGTTTTCAGAGGCAGTAAATGGCACAGGAGATTGCCCATCTTTCGCCTGTGGAGCAGGTGATATATTCAAACTACCTTTGGGTTGACATCTAAAACAGAAGACAAATAATTGTCTTGTTCAACCTTAGCTCAAAATATGTATACTGGTTGTCAGTGTTGATTTGGGCATTACAAATAAATTTTATTGAATAGACAACTTTTTAAATACAGAACCTATAAATTATCTGGCTCTGTGGAAGAGAGTTGGGCAATCTCCTTCCATATGATTGTTGTTAAGTGCCGTAAAGTCGTAGGCAACTCATAGAGACTCTGTGAATGAAAGACCTGGACACTTGTATAACTTTCATCCTTTCTCTAGGTTCATAGGGTTTCTGGAGGCAAGCTATTATGGAAGTGGATGCCACTCCTGCTTCCAAGCTTGTGTTAATTGGGGAGTTTCACCAAACACTGTCCACCATGGATAACCATTATCACATTTGACACATCAGTGTCACAGTGTTCAGCTTCACAGTAACCTGGAGTTACCTCTGCACAGCAAGTGGATAGATCAGGGCTATATGACCCAGAAGAATGTTTGACCAAAAACAATTAAAAACAGGCCCAAGAGCTGCAGGCCCGAGAACCCTACAGTATTTTATAATACTGGCACGCCCAAATGCTGACACTCTGTGCCAGAGACCTCCAATTTATCTGGCAAGTCCCATCTGCCGACACCCACTTGGGACAAAAAGAAAGCCATAGGATCCGTGAGTGTTTCATACTTGTGTGTCCCTCTTCAAGATGCAAGAGGCCTCCCTAAGGTCCTGCTGGAACCGAGATTCACAACACACCCCAACTGATTACTGCCCCTGAAAACCCCCTGAAGAGTCAACTATGGGTTGGTTCTAACTCAACCATACAAAACAACACCACAAAAGTAGCCTGGGTAGGACCTGTACTGTCAATCCAAAGGTAAATGTTTCAAACCCACCGGATGCTCTGCATGAGAAAGATGAAAAATCTCCTCCTGTGCTTATTACAGCCTTTGAAAACTGACTGGAGGATCAGCTATGAATTAGTTCCCATTCCACAATACACAACAATAATTCTACATAGAAAATACATAAACCATTGTATTTTAAAACAAACTCAACTAACTCATTGCCATTTGAACTGATTCATTGTGACCCTCTATTGTGTTTCTAAAGCTGTAAATTTCAAGGGAGGAGATTGTTCATCTTTCTCCCTCCACTTATGAATTGAAATTGCTGGAGAAATGTTGCTTTTGGGTTATTACTGCAACTGTGTATGGATTAGACCAGTTTGTTAATATTTCAAATTCCACTCATTTTTAAAAAATAATGGTACCCACTAAGTTAGAATGCCCTATGAATGAAGGCTATTCACAATTATCCACAAAGGTTAAGAAAATGATCTATCACTTTTTAATAGCATAACTATATAAGGTAGGACTCTATCTATTTCAACCTAAACAATGTGTCACATTGAATGCAGGGGCAGATATGAGAATGTTTGTTATCTTAACCCAGATCTTAAAGATATTCACAAATGTTTAAAACAGCAGCTCTACTCATGAAATTTTAAAAATAAATGTTAAATAAAAATCTATTAATGGTGTAATTCATAAAGAATTTCATTTCTGACTAATAGCTATGGGTCTCCACTACACCTCATTTTACACTTTATCTTAGAAACCTGATGGAGGGTTATTTTGCTTTAGAATTGACTAGAAGGTTTTGGGTTTGTTTTTTGTTATTGTTGGCTTTAAAAACGTATAGATCTATCTTGCCAGTTCTAAAAGGACTACTAAAAGTAATTTTCTAATACTCTTGTTTTAAATTTAATATGGAACTTATTGGCCGATGGAACACCTAATAACTCTATAGAATCCTCAAAGGTATAGAAGGATTATAAAGAAACAAGTTCTAAAACTCATTTAGATTTAAAATTTGACTTAACTTCTTAATCATATGTAACTTTGGGTGAGTTATTGAATATAGTTTGCCCTCAGTGTCTTCCTTTATGAAATAGTTACACAAATCATAAATTATTTTAAGAGTGTGAATATCTGCATTTCCATGCAAAAATAGACATACTGATAGAAAGTTCTTATAAAAGAGGCAAGAAGATAAAGTCTAGAGAAATAATGATTCGTTGTATGAAATTATGGTTAGAAGGTAGACTGTAAGGCCAATACCAGTTTTCTAGAGGGATTTGATTACTATAAAAATGGATGTTGCTATTCATTATGATAAAGACTCATCAAGTAAAAAAACCTAACTTGCCTTCAAATCAAAACTGACTCATATTTACCTTTTCAGCAGATTTTCTTAGGTTCTAAATTGCAGGTGAGGAGATTACCCATCTTTCTTCATACAAAGCCTCGGTGGGTTTGAACCAGCAAAAAGGTACTGTCTACAGAAGATCAGCTTAACTCCCTATGGCCTAGTCCACCAGACCACCTATTAATAAAAGATAAAAAATTATAGGAGGTAATACATTTGTGAAGTGTAAAGTATTAAAAGAGAAATTATTTCTGTTTTCAACAAGTTGATTCAGAACTTAAGAATATATATATTAAGTGATCTTTATTTGGATGTTGAAAATATGAGTTGTTTTTTTTGTTTGTTTGTTTGTTTTACCACTTGAGGCGTGTTTATTAGTGAAGGTCATGAACAGAAATGTCTACATGTGGAAGCTGAGACCCTGGGATGGACTCACACTCCCACCCACTCTCCCAGCCTCGACGTGGGATGGAGTGCCCTGCACAGTTTACCTGCTGGGGGGGGGGAGGTGACTGGGGCCTCACAGGACAAGGACACCAGCATGACAAGGCAGTGTGGCCCATGCATAGTGTTGTAGCAGGGGACAGTCTACCAATACTGGTTGCCCCAGCCATCCTCAGCAGGCGCAGGGGGCGGAGCGGCCTTGGCCATGGCCCAGGGCCGGCCCTCCCCACCCACACCCTCAAGCCCGCCCTCCCAGGCCTCCCAGCCATCCCTGCTGCTGTTCCTGTGGTTGGAGCCAGCCGAGCCCCACACATCCCAGCTGTCCGAGCTCCTAGGCTCAGTTGAGTTGTCTGCACATGTCCAACTGCTGCTGCTTGGAGACTGGCGGGCCCGTGGGGCCTCGGCACTGCCGAAGGTCTCCCAGAAGCTCTGGTCCATGGCACTGCCCTGGACGTGGTCCCCACTGCTATTCTGGTAGCCACTGCCCTCTGGAGGTCTGTCACAAGGTTCCTCTGCTTTCCCAGAGAAGAAGGTGGTCACGTCTCACCATCCTTTACTGTCCACCCCCTGGACCTTGGATGCCAGCTGGGAGACCCCACTGGACACGTCATCCAGAATCTTTCCCTCCTTTACCTTCTCCTGGGCAGGTTTGAGGACCTTCTCATTCAGACTGTGGCCGAGCTCAGAAGCCTTCTGACTCGCTTGGGATCCAAACTTCGTAGCGCCTTCCTTGGGTGCAGAGGCGAACCTGCTCGCTCCAGTCGTAAAGCTGCTCCAGCCTGAGTACAGGGAGGACATGGTGGTGTTGAGAAAATCGTCATCCTTCTTTGGTGGGGGCATAGTGTTCCCGAAGCCCACATAGCGGTTCTCCTGGGCTCCGTGGTAGGACCCCAGGTCATCAATCAGCCAGTTCTCAAAAGCCTTGTCCGAGGAGGCGGTCCCAGCCTGGGGCTGGCCAGCAGCTCTGTGGGTGGTGGGCAGCGGTGACTTGGGCTGCAGTGGGGTCCAGGTCTGGGCACGTGATGACTCCAGGGACCATTCCTTGCCTTCAGCCAGAGTAGCCACCTTGTCCCTGAAGAGGGCTGAAACCTTGCTATTGTACTTCTCCTGTAGGGACCAGCAAGGGTCATAGTCCTCCTAGGATTCCAGGAAGTCCTGGAACTTAGCATTCCCTCCAGCCTTCATCTTCTCCAGCTCAATGTCCTTCCACTTGTCCATGGTCACAGAGCGGACAAAGCTGAGGTGCACACCCAGGCCACGGTGCTTTCCAGAACACTCCAGACAGATCCAGATTCCGTAGGTCATACTCACCCACTGCGGGTTGAAGGCACCACACTCAAAGCAGACATTATTTCCATCCTACACCCTGATTTCCTTCAGCACCTTCCTTGTCCTTGGGCTGGCCATGGTGCGGGCAGCCAGGGCCGGCGCCGAGCCAGGCAGGCGCAGCCGGGTCGGTCGGGCCTGGTAGGGTAGGGTCGGGGGGTCGAACCGGGTCGGTCGGGCCAGGCGGCTGAGCTGCACCGAGCCTGCGCGCTCCCACGGACCCGGCCGCCACCCGCTTCCGGCTACGTTGCACTTCCGAAAATATGAGTCTTTACCTCAAGAATTGAAATGGGCAATTGATACAGTTTTTGTAGGTAATAGTATTTTCTTTGGTCAATAAATGAGAACACATAATATTAACCTGGGTCAGTTTGTATCAAGATAAAACAAGACAACTAAGAACCAATTCACATTCTAGGAACAGATAGGATAAGACTTATTATGAACAGAAAATGAATTATTAGAGAGTCAGAGAGAGAAAAGAATGTTTGGGAGATAAAGTAGTAACAGCTCCAATGTTATTATTTGGTGCTGTTGAAAAGACTACAACTTATAGTGATCCTACAAACAACAGATCAAAACCATACCCTATCCTGTGATACCCTCATGCTCTTTGGTCATGCTCATGCCCACTGTCATGGTAACTAGGTTAACGACCCTCGTTCTAGGTCTTCCTTTCTTTTGTTGACCCTCTGTCTCTTCCAGTATGACTTTTTGCCCCCATCCAAAGAGCTGGTGCCTCCTTGACAACATGCCAAAAGTATGTGAGATGAAGTTTCCTCATTCTTGTTTTAAAGGAGCACGTTGATTGTATTTCCGTGAAGGCAGACTGGTGTTCATCTTTCCGTCTGTGGGATAATTAATACTCTTCAACAACATCAATTTCAAATGTTGCAGAAAGAAGAGGATCCATCACTTTAGAGCAGTGATGCATTTATTGTTACTTAAGCCAGTGATTGTCAAACACCAATTTACAGTAAATGATCTGAAGAACTTGTTCAAATACAAATTATTGAATCTCATTTTCAGAATTTTGCTACTAACATTTAGGATGGGACCCAAAATTTGGTTTTCTAACACTTTTCCAAGAGGTACTGATGATGTTGGTCTAGGTATCACATCTTGAGAACTGTTGGTTTAGACTATCTTAAGGTCACAACCAGAAAGCTCTAGTGGTGTATTCTGGTGGTGGGAGTTGTGTTACTAATCCACAGGTGATGCCACACTGATGCTTCAGAATCTAACAACAAACAGCTCTTGCAAGAGAACGATGAGAAATTTCCTACCCTGTGATTTATAGCCTCTGAAAATCCAGTGGAGGACCAGTTTTGATTCGTTCTAATTCAACAGAAATGAGTGAGTGAATGAGTGAAGGTCATTGCCAGTCTTTACCTTAGAACTATATTGAGACTGAGGACCAGAGTGCAGTGAGGTTACCGAGAAATCACAACAATTTATCATCTCAGTTTTGAGGCTAAAAATCCATATCAGAATATCAGGTATAGAGAAGATTTTTCATTTTCAGTAGCACCAGAAGTTTCTCTAGATTCCTTGGCAATGATCCTGTCATCCTTCAGTGCATGCCTTTGTGTATAGTCTTTAAAAAAAACCAAAACTTAGAAGTGAGTAGGTTTAGGACCCACCGACTCCAGTATAATTTAATTAGTAATACAAATGAAAGATTACATTTTCCAACAGGGTTCATATCCACAGGTAAAGTAGTTATGATTTTAAGATGTGTATGAAGAGAGAGTAAATTGAATTTAAATAACAAGAGAGATTGAAACCACTTGATAAATGTCACAAGTACTCATGCATATTTTCCTTCTTAAAGACTAGTCCCAATCTAGGTCATTTTCTTGAACATAATATAAACTCTGTAGCTAGACACTTGCTATTAGTTGCCACTGAGTCAACTAGGACTTGTAAAGATCCTTTGGCCATCAGACCTGAAGCTTTCCCTATCCTGTGCCATCCTTCCAGTCTCTGACATGGCCAAGTCCATTGTTGTAGTCATTTGTTAATCCATCTACATGCATATCTCCCTTTGTGCTCTGGGGGTCTGCCATCTTTGCTGGCAGGAAGTCTTTATCCAAGGAGTGGTCCCTGCTGGCAACATGAGCATTCTATGTGAGACCAAGTGTCACTGTGCTTGATTCTGAGGAGCACTTTGATTGCATTATCTCTAAGACAGACTTGTTTGTCCTTTTAGGAGTCCATGGGATATTTCAGATTCTTTGCCAATATCACAATTCAAATATATTGATTTTTTTGTTGGTCAGCCTTATTCAATGCCCAAATTTCAGATTCATAGAAAGCAAATTAAAATACCATGGCTTGGATCAGGAACACCTTAATCTTTAAACTGATGTCTTTGCTCTTTAGAACTTTATAGAGGTCTTTTAAAGTAGATTTTCCTAGTGTAATCTTCTGATTTCTTGACCACGGATATTGATTGTTTATCTAAGACACTTAGTGTGAATAAACTATGTCACTTGATTTTATTTATGTAAACCTCTATGAGAAATTTTGCTGTTAATCCAAAGGTGATACTTCTATGGTGGTTCAAATCCAGTAGCCTTTCCAGAAGACAGTCAATCTCCTCCACGTGATTTACCTGCTGGATGGTCAGGCTATGAATTGGTTATAACTCAATGGTAAAGAGAAACAAATTTTATAGAAATACAATCAAGCAATAATATCATATATTTTTTCTCACCTCAGTAACATAAATTAAAAAGTCACTTTATAAAATTCCATTTTAAATACAAGCCTGATCCAAGCTATGATCTTTGCAATTACTTGCTATTCATCAGAGAGTTAGACAATGACTAAGGAGGACAGAGGAAGAATTGATATCTTTGAGTTGTGGTGCTAGAGAAGAGTATTTGAATAGACTACAAATTGCTAAGAGAACAAAACAAATCTGTCCTAGAGAGGATGCAATCAGGCAGCGTCTTGGAGGCAAGGATTTTGAAGCTCTGTCTGACTACTTTGGGCATGTTGCCAGGAGGGATCAGTCCTTGGAGAAAGACATCATACTTGGAAGGATGGAGGAACAGTACAAGAGAGAAAGACCCTGGTTCATATGGATTGACCCTGTGACTGGGTAAAGAGGTTAGGTGTGTCAGAGACAATGAAATTGGCTCAAGATAGGGCAAGGTTCAGAGCTGTTGCACATTAGGGTCACTATGAGTCTGAAGTAACTCAATGTCACAAGCAACATAACAACAACAAGAAGTAGTTTTTAATGGATATATGCTTTTGCATTCACTTTCATAATGAAGTATCTGGAACTATTTTTTATTTTGGTATATTTTCTGTCTTATTACTTACATTTAGGGTTTTGAGAAATTTTGTGGAGTCTGTCTGCAAACACTTTCCAAATACTTTGAGTAAATAAAGTCTTTGTTCAGTTACAGTAAAGATGAATTTTGTATTCTTCTAACTCATAGATCAGAATATTGAGTTAATAAAATTTAATGACTTACATAATGTATTTGTTTTTTTTTTTTTCAAAGATGTAAACAGAAGCACTAGTGGTATAGTGAGCTAAGCATTTAACTGAGAACTAAAGCTTGATAGTAAACTCACCATTGCTCCAAGGGACAAAGATGTCTACTTCCATAAACTGTGCAGCTTTGAAAATCTCCATTATATCCAGTCCTTTAGGGTCTCAGAGTTGGAATCACGTTGACAAATGAATAGGTTTAATTTTCTTGCTTTGTTTTCAGCTATAAACCCACATGGAAAATATGTAATTTTGAGTTTGAAGAAATCAGACTGTAGAACTTATGCAGACTTTTTATTCAATTTTTAATTGATCTGTAGGCAGAATACAGTTTAAATTACACTTCCATCACTCCACACATCCATCCATCTATTTATTCAAAATAAATTTCATTCACTTAATGTCCACTGATATCAAGTGTCTTCAAAAACACACAGGTCTGTATATATAGTTTTCTCGTTATCATCATTACTTTAGAGTTTGAAGATTATAACAGATACTATGGTTAAGTGTTGTGTACCTTAACATTATACTGCTTAAATTCTGAAGTTACTGAAGAAATTTCCACAGGTGATAATATCAATGCTCCCCCTTTCCTCTTTTCCATTCCTCTTTTCCTTCCTTCTGCCTTCTTCTATCTTATTCCCTTCTTTTCTTCTTTTGAAAATAAGCATACTCCTGAGAAACAGTTATACACTACTGGCTTTCATTTTTTTATTATATATATGTGCTTGTTTTTTCTATATTCCATTCTGCCAAACACAAATACTAAGCCACATTACAGACATGCTTTTGAATCAGATATTCATAAGTAAAATAAAGACAGAACTTTCTAAATGAGTGGGAACAAATTATTCAAATGTTGGTAGCCAGGAAAATTAAAAAATCACATAAATTGTTTGAATGAGAAAATTTATTGAACAAAAGCACATTTTGAGTCCACTGACTCTTTTGAAGAGACCAAAAGAGCTGGTTTGTTAGACTGATTTTTCATTTCTTTCCTAAGAGAAAAATATACTGGACAGTGGAGCATGTCAGTGACTGTAACGACTTGATCTAATAGAGGAAAAATAGGGACTTCCATATGCTTGAGATCTTTAAAACAATTGCACAGTTACCTCTTCAAAGTGGCTTCTTAATAAGTGTATTTAGGAAAAGCGTCAATGAGAATGGATTGAGCTGCTTATTTTTTTAGATAGCATGTCAAATTTAGGGTAAATGATGCTAAAAATATACTAAAATAGTCTCTAGTCTCTCCTACTATAATAAAATGATCATAGCAGTTCTTCCTTCCCATCAAAGCAGATGGCTCTGATGATTTTTCAAGGCATAGTTAATTCATTTGCAAACAACAGAGATCGGTTGGCAAATGTGTACTGAGAGAGAAGCGTTACTGTTCATAAATGCTCCTAAGGTTTATTTTGTTCTATCATTACTGGGAAATGGTGTTTACTTTAGTTAAACTATTTGTGTGAACCATCCCTAAGACAGTGCTGCAGCTATAATAAATAACCTGTAAACTGAAATGAACATCACCTGATTAATATGGTCCGCATGGTGCAATTGACCTCACAGAATAAGTGGGCACATCTATGTTCTTTAAAATTAACATTAGTAAAAGAAGCATTATGTATTTTCCTATTCTTGGAATAGTTGACTTGTTTATATTTCTTGAATCCTCTTCATGAACCATAAAAAAATCTTGTAGATAATGTATAATACCAAATACCAAATTATGCATTTTGTAATATATCAAAGCAATTTGAATATATAATATATAATATCAAATAATAGATTGTTGAAAAATTTCCTTGCAAACAGCAAGATTATTGAAACACAACAAAATATTTACCTGTGTTTACTGAGAATTATTTTCAGTTTTTTATAAACTCTGATTTTAACCACAGAATAAGCTATGAATGAATATGCATTTTTCCTTGTTCATTAACACAATTATCTGGACCTGAAAATGAGTTGTTGAAAACTTTTATCTTCACAAAAGCTTTTTATCAATATCTCTTTGGTCCCAAGTTAGAAGGTGATTGGAGATTTTAATTTTGTCTAAACTGTACATTACAGGCAGATCTTGGGGAGAAATATTCTTTCCTAGAAAAAGCATTTATCACTTATTGATGTGAGTAATGCTTCCAATTAGGCCACAGAAGCCTTGTTTTCTTTCTTAACTGATCTTACTTGAAGTTAAAATATGTTTCATGATTTGTGATTGATGGTTTGCCAGATAGACCATTTAAAAGGTAGCAGGGATAGACAAAGGTGTTGGGATGCCTCTGACTATAATAAATAACATGAGATACGTGTTAAGAAAACTGTGAAATTAGATATTGAAGAGCATTGATGCTTGGGGTAGTAAACGCTTTGATTCAAGCTGGAATTACAAACAAAAGAAAGTTGTATTCTAAATTGTATAAGCCAAAGAAAGTTGTAGGTGGTATTGCAGATGGCCTGTCATCTTTTTCTTTTTTAATTTTTTTCATGTTTTCTAGTCTAATAATTGTTCAGCTAACTTTCAATATGCTGAAATTTGCTGCATTTTAATAAAAACTTTGAAATGAATGTGTCTCTGACTTAGAAATGTAAAGAATCTAAAGTATAATAGTTAATAATCTTGGTTTTTATTTTAATTTTCTCTGAGCAGATGTAAAATATAAAATATCTTCTCCTTTCATGTATACCAAAGCTAAAGAAATCAATTGCACAAATAACCCTGATGGCATTTCAATTCCATGTCTGCCTTTAGAAATATCTTGTCTTTATCTTTAATTGCTTTTCCTTGTCTTTCATTCCTCTTCTTTGAGGGAGTATGTGCTATTTCATAGGTTAAGGTCACATACACAAAAATTGTCAACAACCTAGACTCCTTAAACGGAAACACTTTTTAGAAGAAGCATCAGTCATTAAATAGTACATTGGAAGTAACAGTTGTTTGAATGGAAGAATCTGTTACTGATTTATCGCTTTGCTGGCATCTCTATTTTTACCTTGAATAAGTCTCCCTAGGGGGGAAAAAATCCTACATTCTAAGAATTATACCAAAATAGTATTGATGCCCTGAGCTTGTTTCTTGACTTTTGTAGCTAATTAATTCATTAAAAAATATTTCAAAATCCTACTAAATATCAGACATTCTTGCTGGTGATGAAGAAACAATATTAACAAGACAATATTCTATATAATGTCATCCAAATTCCTTTAGTCTGCAAACCTTTTATACTACCACTTAACTCATTAAGGACTGTGGACTTTTGCAATTGATCAAGTTTTTTTACTTAGTGTAACAAGTGAAGTATGCCCTGCTATATCTGAATGCTAAATGTACTCAACACAGATCTCTTTAATGCCAAGATTGTCAGGCATACTATGATATATGGAAATTCAATGCTTTAAAAATGTGTTATCAGATTTTATCTAAAGAAGAAAACATAACTTTGCAGTGAGAGCAAAACTAGGAAAATGTTTAAAAGAGCGAGAAGAATTCAATATTAATTTAATATCACGTTGTGACACTGAACCAATATTTTAAAATCTTGACTTTAATGCCCATAGTGAAAATTGTAGTTAGTACCTGGGAGGTAAGAGTTAGGTATCATCAGCTCTTGAAATTAAGGTTTCCCTCTGAGAATGAAATTAGACACAATCATCATGAAACCACAGAGATCAGTCATCTATAGAAATGACTGAAGCAAAATAATAATCTGTTGTTGAAGAGTTTAGAGACACCTAACAGCAAATTTCTATGACTAGGGTGTTAGGTAACTACCTTGCCGTGTCTAAAGAGATAGCATATTCAATTTCAGTCTTCCCTGCCTGGAGACAAGAGTAAGCATGTTATAGTGAGAGAACAGAAAAATAGAGTGAAAACAAATGCAGAGTCTCTGGTCGTGAAGCAAGGCCGGTTTTAAATGTCTAAAGAAAGACATAGAGACATTATCCTATTCTTTTTTTCTTGCTTACCAAGGTTGTTTGATTATGAATGTGACTTTTATACTTATGTTAAGACAAGCTGTGACCAAAACTTGATGACATTTCTTCTGGGTGAACTCAAATGTCATCAGAGGCTGGATTAACTGTCAGTTGTGAAATAACGCAGGTGTAAAATAGGGAATTGTGTGTGTCTGTGATCATTCTAGAGAGAGGGCATAACCTGCCTAAATATGGATTAAGCAGAATATATTCATAAGGTATCCTTAGTTTTAAATATCTGATGGAAAGTCTTAAGTTGTAATAAGAATTTATTGAGAGTCACAATGGTTTAAAAACATTAGAATTTACTCTTTGCTTCCCTATAAACAATGGCATAATTAATTTATGATGAAAGTATATATATAAACTTATAAAAATAATTTGCAAATATGTATACATATATGAGCATATTTACATGCAAGTGTATTTAGCTATACCTTTATTTAACCCTACGTAACACCTTTTAAAAAAATAGTGTCTTTAGACCATCTAGTTTTTATTAACTCAATAGCTCAAGATAATACCTCAAATAGAGGGTTTTTTCCCTTATAAACTTTTTCTTGGTTGTATTTTTGACTGATGTCTTACTGTAAAAGTTGGTAGAAATCTTCTATTTCCTCCTTTTTGGCTCTAGTTGTTGGTGCATATATTTGAATGATAGTGTTATTCACTGAACTTTCTTGTATGCATATGGTCATTATCCTGCAACTCACAACATTATATTTCAAGACAGATCTAGAAATGACTTTTTTAACTATGAAAGTGACCCCATTTTCCCTCACCTTTTCATCTCCAGCACAGTAGATCATATGATTGTCTCCTTCAAAATGTCCCATGCCAGTCCACCTCATTTTGCCAATACCTAGTCACTCTTGGTAGCAGCAGCCAGGAAATTAAAAAATAAATTGCACTGGGAAATCTGCTGTAAGGAACCTCTCCAAAGTACTGAAGAGCAACGATGTCAGTCTAGAAATTAAGATGCACTTGATCCAGGTCATAGTCTACAATTACTTGCTATGCATCAGAGAGCTGGACAATGACTAGGGATGATAGAAGGAGAACTGATGCCTTTGAGCTGTGGTGCTGGAGGAGAGTATTGAATATACCATGGACTGCTAGGAGAACAAATAGGTTTGTCTGATAGAGGGTGAAAGCAGGCTGCTCCTTGGAGGCACGTATTCTGAGATGATGATCTGTGATACTTTGGACATGTTGCAACGAGGACCAGTCCTTGGAGAGGGGTGTCATGCTTGAGAAAGTGGAGAGACAGCACAAGAGAGGAAGACCCTCTATGAAATGGATTGAGTCAGTGACTGGGGTAATGTGCATAGGTGTGTCAAAGACAGTAAGATTGGCACAAGACAGAGCAGAGTTTAGGGCTCCTGTATATAAGATTGCTATGAGTCGCAAGTGACTCGATGGCACATAACAACAACAATAACAACACCCCCCCAATAAATCCTGCCCTTTAAAGGCAACACAATCTTTTAGGTTATTTCATGATTCTATTTCTATGGCTTCCCTGAATATGAAACAGATCTTCAGTGTTTTCAGTCTTGAGAAAGCTCATTAATGCTGCAGATTTGTATAGTATTTAGTCAAAATACCCAAACCCACTACCATTGAGTGAATTCACTTCATAGTGACTCTTTGTTGGATTTCCAAATTTTGAGCATGATCTGAACAAAGTTTTGATCTGTTGCCCGTAGGGTTGCTGTGAATCATAGCCAGTAAGATAGTTTCTAATAGTAACAGTAACTCATCCCTCTTCTGAACAGTGATTGGTGGATTTGAACTGCCAACTTTTCAGTTAGTGACTTTGTACTACTACATGTTATGCACTATATCATTCTGGACATATTCCCTTAAGTGGTCCAGGCAAAGTGTCTAGGAGGTAAGAGACACCTTTACTATTCCATGAGAGTATAGATCTTATGGTTGTTCTCCTCATATTCTTATACTATCATTCTTATAGTGCGATGGAAGGAACTCTAACTTATCTTGTTCAAGGAATGGTTTTGACAAGCTCAAGGAGACCTCGCTTTCTTACCACTATGATTACTTTAGTGATCACAGAACAAATTTGTTTCCATGATATTTCCTTGTCAACAAGATTGATTTAGAAATGGATAATCTGGGTCAAAGAAACATTTTACTGAACTATATGGAGAAAGATAGTTCCTCATTTTGGGTATTATTGAATGATATGGAGAAAGACAGTTCCTCAATTTTTAGAAAAGAGCTAACTGCAACCAATTTTCTGTCTTTCTGTTATGATGTGTTATGTAGGCATGGATACTGGAGCTGTGGCAGCTGTTTATACAGTGTTAGAAAGAACCTGATGCTAAGGAAGTTAATGAACAAACAAAGAAAAGAAAATGTCCTAATGCCTATCTGAAGCTTGTAATCTCATCTACCTATAGATTAGCCACAAGTAATAACTAATACGTTCTCTTTTTTTCCTTAAGCTATTTTGGGTTTCCTATTATTTTTTAAAATATAGAGTTTCTGATGAGGACTCGTCTCCAGGCATGAAATATGTCCTTTTCTATTTATATTCATATTCAGATAGATCTAGATTGCTTCTCACTCAAAGCACTTGTGCTCACATGTTCTTTTCTTTGTGTTACTTTTGGGGAGAAAGCATTATCGTTCTAGCCCAGAGTGGTCATATAACATCCATGCATTTCCTCACTGTTCTGGATGCTCAAAGTCCACATTCAGGGAAACAACAGGCTCTGCTCTCTTTGTAGGCTTAGGGGAAGATCCTTCCTTGTCAGGAACGACTGATATCCCTTAAATTTGTTGGCTTCTGGAAAGATCTAAGCAAGGTCAGGGCTTTGGCATGTCCTTTTCAGGTCACAGCTTATGCACCACTTTTTGTCTTTATGATAACAAGATAAGGCAGTAAAATGATTGTTTTAAATGTTGGATAAGGCAGTAAACATCATAAAGTATTTCAGTTTGCAGGAAGAGAATCACAAAATGCAATCAAACTAATACAAATAACCTCAGTACATCAATAATTTATGATGCAGACTATTTAAAACTCCTTCATAGAACCAGGCCTTTGTAAACAGACAGAATCTTTACCACACAATGACTTTGCTTCACCTTGAGTAGAAACTATTAATTCCTATTTCTTCATGATTCTTTGAACTATATCCTTTTCATTATGGGAAATGTCATGAAAAAAAAAGGCAGCAAGCCTCTGCATGAAGAACTGTGAAATTCATTCGTGAGTAACAGCAATCAACTCCTTTATCTAACACAGTGCCCACAAGAATGATCTGAAAGTACAAAATCCAGGGAAAACAACAGAAATTGCAAACAAGAATGGAGAAGGCATGCTTTCCAACTTAGTCTGGTGGAAGCAAGGTCAGGGTGGTGCGCCTGGCGTAATGACACCAGCAATGGCTTTAGTGAGGGATAATTCAGCCCGAGTCTTCATGTCTGGTGCCAGAAAAGCAGCTGGCATCATAAAGGAAATCTACTATAATGAAGTAGGATAGGAGACATGGTGCCATTTAGTACAGAAAGGTCTTGCTTTGCAGTTTTCACTACGGAATGAATGCTATGTGGCACCAGCATGCTGTCTGGCACCCGAGTGCTGGCTTCCTATTCAGAATAGCTCTTTGTGTCCCTGTAAGCTGAGAAATTCAGTGAGAAAAGCCAGAGCAACTAGGGTAAAACAGAAACTTAAGGAGGCATTTCAGATTAGACAGCTGATACTTCAATGACTTACATGTGAAAAACTTTATACAAGTAGGCTAACATGAAGACATTTACAAATAATGATCTGCTGTTGGGGAAACCACAATATTGTCTTCTATATGATCTTATGCAGTAATTGTTCTTTGGGGACCACAGTCTATGACCAACTTTTCATATCATTTTTCTCTCTTTCCTTCTATACCTCATGCTCATAACAGCAATGACTTCATATATGGAAGAGAAATCTATAATACTTTACATATTTTATTTATATGCCAAGGAACAGAGTTTTAAAAGCTCATGTAGAATGTTATTAATTAAAAAGTGCACTGAAACAATGAAAAACAACAAAGACCATTGGGAAGAAAATAATAGGTTTTGGAAGTATAAGCAAATTTTTTTTCTTGAATGTAACCTACTTTTACATAGAAAAGAAGTGTACATTATCTTTTCTCAAATTAAATTTCTTTAAAAATTGCACTTTTACTTATTTTAACTAATTTATTTTCATGCGGAAAGTCTGAGGTTAGAGACCTCTCTAAAGTACTGAAGTGCAATGATTTCAGTCTGGAAACTAATGTGTGCCTGATACATGCCATGGTCTTTGCAATCACTTGCTATGCATCAGAGAGCTGAACATTGTCTAGGGAGGATAGAAGGAGAATTGATGCCATTAAGCTGTGATGTTGGAGAAGAGTATTGCACATACAATGGACTGCTAATAAAATGAACAGGTTTGTCCAGGAGAGGGTGAAGCCGGGCTGCTCCTTGGAGGTAAGGATTTTGAAGCTTTGTCTGACATACTTTGCACATGTTGCAAGGAGGGACCATGGAGAGGGAAGACATGCTTAGGAGGGTGGAGGGACAGCACAAGAGAAGAAGACCCTTGATGAGATGGATTGATTCAGTGACTGGGGTAACGGGGCCAGGTGTGTCGGAGATAGATGGCACAGGATAGTGCAGAGTTTAGGGCTGTTGTACATAGAACCGCTATGAGTCACAGGTGACTTGACAGCACATAACAACACCATATGCCTGCCAGATTGTCATATTGTGGTGGTGTGTATATGGATATAATGTCACAAACTATACCACCAAGTATTTCATATAATAGGCCCATCCATGATGAAGCTGTCATACTAAGACATTTCATGTAGAAAGAACTAGTAATCTGCTTTCAAAATTAACCAATGTAACCCCAGAACATTATCTGGTAAATACTAGAGCTGAGCCCCTATATCATAAGTCCCTCAAAATACACAGGCTGAAACAATAGATTCATTGAATCATACAGAACATAGTATAAAAGACAAAGAGCTGGACAGTTTGCTGTGTCATACTTAAAATCACCAAAGATCGGAGCCTGTGGGCAGCAATTAACAACACCACTAGGTATTATACACCATGTAACATTTAACATATTGTCTGGATTTCTCCTTGTATCAAGTAACCTCAAAATTACATTGGCTTACCCCAGTGGAAGGCATTTGTTGACATGACTCAGTACATATTGTACATTAGCTTGGGTTTGTCTAAGATGAAGCCCTCATATTTATGGAAGTTTCTATAATTATTACTATAGGGACAAAGAAAATAGAGAATTCTCTTTGGCCTTTCAAATTATTCACTATGTAATAGTATATTCCATTGGCCCAAATAAGTCAAATGTGTAAATTTGACTATAAAGGAATTAGAGAATTACCATCTGTGACAGCTAATTTTATGTAACAATTAAGGCAAACTATTGCTCTCAGTGATTTGAATGATCATTAGACTATTTGCTGTCCCATAATGTAATCTAATGCAATGCAATGTAATCACTTTCTATAATACAATCCAATAATGCAATCAATCAAACAGTTGAAAAGGGAACTTCCTTAAGGTTTAGTCTACCTTTAGGTTGTTGTGTTGTTGTTTATTGTAGAGTCAGAATCAACCCATAACTGATCCTCCAGTGGATTTTTAGAGTCAGCTTAACTGTAATGGGAGGAGATTTCCTACCTTTCTCCTATGAAGAGCTAGTAGATTTGAAGAGTGTACCATTTTGGGATTGCAGAGAGCTCCTCACCACCAGAGCCCTTCAGATTACAAATAGATATTTTGGACAAACTCATTTTCACTACTCTCTGTGTTCATCCTGTCGTATAACCTAAAATTCTGGAACAAAAGTCCAATTTTGAACTTGTCAGCCCTGTACAATACATCATCAATCACCAGGAATCTCTATCTTGCAACTTGATTACCTAATCTCTTAAAAAATGAATCTCTCTGATATATATACATTTATGTGTGAGAGTGTGTGTGTGTGTGTGTGTGTGTGTGTTTTCTAGAGAACCTTGTATAAGACACTTCCTTACTCTTTATTTGTTTTTTATTGTTGAGTCTGAGCTGACTCACAACTGACCCTGCTGCAGGTTTTTAGAGGCAGTTTAATTGCATGGGGAAATTCCCATCTTTCTCCAGCACAGCAGCTGGTACATTCAAGCCATGTCCCTTGGGACAGCAATAGAGTTCCGTACCACTAGGTGACCAAAGGAGAGAAAAACAGACCATATTTAGAAATGTTCTATGATCGCTATGTTGTGTGTACTGTTGAGTCGGAACCAACCTACAGCTGACCCCGCCAGCGGCTTTTCAGAGGCAGTTAATCACATGGGAGGAGATTGCTCATCCTTCTCCCGCAGAGCAGCTGGTGGCCTCGAACCATGTGATTTTGGGATTGCAGCATAGCTTTTTGCTACTAGGACACCAGAGCTCATCACTGTAGTCCACCATAATCTTTATTGTCCTTAGAATACAGGCAAACAAAACACTAAAGATTTTTTACATATTCCCTAACATCTATCTTATTCTTACACAGGCATGTTCTCTCACTCTCTAATTATAGATCAGAAATATGGCTTTGGGGGTTAAAAAAATGCTACAACTAATTACCCCAGAGGGTTATAATTTTTTTTCACTTAATAAGTGACTTGTAATCAAAGGTTTTAAATAAAATAAGTAGTGCATAGGCACTTTTATCATATTAATTTATTTAATCTACTAGGATTGTGATTATTCTAGACTGCTTCCACTCCCTTCTTCAGTTTTCTTTGTAAATTCTTAGTTGCAAACAGTAACATAAATAATAAATACAGAGAATCTGTAAAGTTTTAGCTATAAGACATTAAAAAGTTAATGAGCTAAAGGATGGTTTTGCTAAATTAACTCCCAAGTTGCCAGTAAAACCTGTGCTAGCTCTACATTTAAATAAAAACTGCTCACGTAACCAATAGGACGTAGATTGATGATGGGTTGCAGTTCTTAGAAAGACAATCTTTCTCTAATGTCCCATTCATATTTGGTCAAGAAGAACTTTGGCCAAAGGAGACGACAGAATTTTGACAAGGGCTGTCTGTCAATTGAAGCCCTGTCAGTTATTAGAGTAAGGAGCTATTGATGTTGTTTCAAAAATATGGCATCAACTATGTTGTTGTTAGGTGCCAAAGAGTTGAGTATGACTCATGGCAACCCTATGAACAGCGAACTGAACCCTGCCCTATCCTGTGCCATCCTCATCATCTCTGGCACTCTTGAACCCATGGCTGAAGTCACTGGGTCAATTTCATTGAGGTTCTTCCTCTTCTTTGCTGTCCCTACACCTTTCCAAGTATGATGTCCCTTTCCAAGAAATAGCCTTCCCTAGCGACATGTCCCAAGTATGAGAGATGAAGCTTCACCATCTTTACCTTCCATGAGCACTCTGACTGCACTTTTCTTGAGATATATATATCTGTTCTTTTGTCAGTCCATAGGATACTCAGCACTCTTCTCAAACACCACATCTCGAAGGCATTGATTTTTCTTCTGTCATTCGTATTCATTCTCTACCTCACTGAAGCATAGCAGGTGATTGAGAAGAAATAGGCCTGAATCAATTTACTTTAGTTTTCTAACTTATATTTTTGCCCTTCAGGATACTGGAGAGGTCTCTGACAGTGGATTCACCCAAAGCAATACATTTCCTGATTTCCTAACTGCTGGTATCAAGGATGCTGATTATTGATCCAAGCAAGGTGACATAATCGACAGCTTCACTCTTTCCCCTATTGTAATGTTGACTGTTGGTCCTGTAATGAGCACTTTTGGTTTTTTGATGTTAAAATGCAATCCTTAATGAAAGCTGTAGTCCTTGATGTTTTACAGCAAGCGTTTCATAATCCTCTTCACCTTCAGCAAGCACAGTCATATCTGTTTAATGCAAGTTTTTGATGGGTCTTTTCCTATTTTTTTACAATTTTTTAAATTTTACTTTATTAATTTTAATGAACATGTACAGAGATTTTGGATTTCTATTCACTCATTGTTGCACTTTTTTCTCCCTGCCTAGCCCTCCCTGCCAGTTCGCCTCTCTCTCAAAAGTAAAAGAAAAATTCTTTCATTGGTACACAATCCCCCGCACCCCTTCCTCCCATACCCTGAGTAGACTCCACTATGCAACCTTAATTCTGGACTCTTGTGATAACTATAATACCCTATCATATATCGCTTTTAAATTGTTCTCTCCCTCATCTGTTTCAATCCTAATGCCACATTCTTCTTCATGGAATCTGGCCTCACAAATTATTTTGTAGCATACAGATTGAATAGGTATGAAGAAAGGATTAGATCTTTACATACATCCTTCTTTAAACAACATACAAAGTTTCTTGCTCTGTTCAGACAACAGCTATTGTGGCATTAGGATTGGTGGAAGATCTATTAACAATCTGCGTTATGCAGATGACACAACCTTGCTTGCTGAAACTGAGGAGGACCTCATGCACTTGCTGAGGAGGGTCAAGGACTGCAGCCTTCAGTATGGACTGAGGCTCAATGTCAAGAAGACAAGGATTCTCACCACTGGACCAATTGGCAGTGTTAGGGGCAGTGCGGTTGGCAGGATAGAGCAGGGTTTAGGGCTGTTGTGCATAGGGTCGCTATGAGTCGCAAACGACTCGATGGCACACAACAGCAACAACAACAACAACAACAACAACATAGATTCCATATGAGCACAATTGAGTGCTCTGAGATTCCCATTCTTCTTAATATTAGCCATAATTTGTTATGATCCTCACAAATGCCTTTGCACAGTGAATAAAGCATAATTAGACATTCTTCTGATATTCTCTGTGTTCAGCTTGTATCCCTACGATATCAGAAATGATATCTTTGGTGCCATGGCCTCTTCCAAAGCCAGCTTGAACTTCTGGGAGTTCTTTCTCAATGTACTGTTCTGGCTAATTTTGAATGATCAACAATATTTTGTTTGCATGAGATACTAATGCTATTGTTCTAAAATTTCCACATCTTTTGGATCACAGTTCTTTAGAATGGAAACAAATAAGGACCTCTTCCAGTCAGTTGGTCTGAAAGGTGTCCTTTAAATCTCCAGCATAAACCGGTTAACACATCCAGGGCTGCATCTATTAGTTCAAAGAAGTCAATTTGTATGTATTCCTTAAGTCTCTAGTAGTGGTAAGGAACGTGAAAGTAGGTAGTTCAAATTCACCAGCTGTTCTGCAGGAAAATTATGAGCAATTTCCTCCCACAGGAAAAACTGCCTCTGAAAACCTATTGGAAGGTCATCTATGGCCTGGTTCCAACTCAATAATACACAATACCAACAACAACAATCTAATGACTTTGGGTCTGCAAGCTGTACAACATAGTTTTAGTGTTGAGTGCATTTTATTTCATCCAAACACTTTTAAATAACTTTTTCTTTATGGGATACATGCTCTTGTAAATACTGTATGTGAATAATAAAAAATCATATTCCCTTGTTGTGCAAATTATATTATTAAGGTTTTAAAAAATATTTATAATGATACCTCAATGATGAGTTTTATCAAAAGATTATGAACATGTTCTTTGCATCTTGTCTTTTTATTTGCTTTATGCACATGGGGCCATTTTGAAAGTAAAACAATATCTCTGTGCTACTTCAATTCTACTGCCAGCAATTTCTTATGGCGTCATTACTCCAACTTTCATTTCCTTTTTCAGCGATTACCAAAAAATGATGATTATATGTGTAAACTTTTTCTTAAGTTTTATCACAGTGGTCTTTGGCACTATTTCTTCTTTTGTGACTAACTAATACAAGGTCTTCTAGAAACTGCTAGTTATGCAGTGTTTTGTGAATGATTGTTCTTTAGCTTACGTAGGACTCCACTGGGTGAATGCACTATGGTTTCTTTATTCATTCACGCAAGGAAGAAGGGAGAAAAGTGTGATTTGCTTTGTGGATATTGAAATTCAGATATTGAAAAAATACGTTTGAATTCTTTTTGTTGTTTTTAGGGGCCATCGAGTTGAGTATGTCTCATAGTGACCCTAAACCAAAGACTGAACCTAGTCCTGTCCTGCACCATCCTCACACTCCTGACACACAAGAGCCCATTGCAGCAGTCACCATGTCAGTCCACCTGGTCAAGGGTCTTTCTCTCCTTCACTGACCTTCCACCTTTCCCAACATCATGTCTCTCTCCAGAAAAATAGCACCTCCTAGCAATATGTCCTAAGTATGTGAGGTGAAGCCTCATCATTCTTGCTTCCAAAGAACACTCCAGCTGTACCTTCTTCAAGACTTACTACCAGTTCTCTTGGCTGTCCAAGTGCTTTTCTCCAACACCACAACTCAGAGCTGTTAATTCTTTTTCTGTCATCCTTATTCATTGTCTAGTTCTCGGATACACAGCTAGTAATTGGAAAGACTGTGGCCTGAATCAGATGCATTTTAGTCCTCAAACTGACATCACTACTCCATCAATAATTTGGACAAGTGCCTAACTGTAGATTTTCCCAGTGCAAAGTGACTACTTATTTTCTGTCTGCTTGTGCCAAGGGTGTTAACTGTGGATCCAAATAAGATGAAACTGTTGAAAGTTTCAATCTCTTCTCCATCCATCATGACACTGTGGCCCTCAGGCCTGTTATTGATTGTTTTTGGAGAAAACATTGTTCTAATTAGTGCAGCACTCATCTGTTAGTTTGCTGTACTGCAATTACTTGGGTTTGTTGTCATACTGAAACCTTTTCACTGGTGTGTCAAATTCCGAAAGGGCTTCCCATCACGGAAGGGTTTTGGTGGAGCTCTCTGATTACAACAAACTAAGAAGCAGGATGGGCCATCTACTTCCTAAATAAAAGGCTTTTGAAAACCCTTTGAACACTAAGCAAAGAGAATAGTTATAGTAAGTGTAGTGGTAGAGCCCAGAATGGAAGTCAATTGAAATGAGGAAAGTCAATAACAAGCATCATTTAACAATTGGCATTTGGTATGTTAATAGCATGAATGCTGGAAAACTGGAAAATGTTAAAAATGAAATGGAACACATGAATATCGGCTTATTAGGCATTAGCGAGATGTGATGAACCAGCTATGGTCACTTTGAATCGAATAATCATATGATATACTATGCAGGGATGAAAAACAGAAGAATGATGTTGCATTCATAGTAAAAAAGTAAATTTCAAGTTCTATCTTAAAATACAATGTTGTGAGTGATAGGATACTATCCATACACATACCAAGAAGACTGGTTAACACAACTGTTATTCAAGTATATGCTCCTACATTTAGTGCCAAAGAGGAAGAAATTGAGAATCTTTACCAAATTTTGCAGTCAAATTGAAATTGACAGAACATGCAATCAAGATATGTTGTTGTTATGTGCCGTCGAGTCGTTTCGACTCATAGTGACCCTATGTACAACAGCCCTAAACCCTGCTCTATCCTGTGCCAACCTCATTGCCTCTAACACACCCATTCCGATTACCCCAGTC
>NW_006399757.1:12194238-12201186 GCF_000299155.1 Elephantulus edwardii | reverse complement strand
TTTGTTATGATCCACGCAGTCAAATGCCTTTGCATAATCAATGAAACACAGATAGACATTCTTCTGGTATTCTCTGCTTTCAGCTAAGATCCTTTCTCAAAGTATTTTCCAGGCTGCAGTGTTTTATGGAAGCATATTACCAGATATTTTCTCTTGAAGAGTGGCTTCCTGTTGTTGCTTGTTGTGTGCTTTTGAGTTGGAATCAAACCACAGCTGACCCTCCCGCAGGTTTTCAGAGCCTGTTATTTTCACGGAAAGAAAGTATTTCTCACAGTGCAGCTGGTGGATTTACACTACTTGCCTTTGGGATTGTAGAACAGCTTTTTACCACTAGGCCAGTGAATTCTAATTGCTGTCTTATTGGTTAGTAGTGCAATGCTTTAGCCACTACATCACTATGGCTACACAGGGAGTAAACTAGCCAATAGGAGGGTTGTTGTAAAGTTGGTTTCAACTCATAATAACCCAATATAGGAATGAGTAGAATGAGTAGAACTTTCCATATGGTTTCCAAAGTTGTAGCCTTTATATACAAATGGCCTCATTTCTTTTTCTATGGAGTGACTGAGAGGCTCAAATCACTGCTCTTTAGCAACCAAGCTCTGACCAGGGCTCTTGGGAAGTAGATTAGGTGCTGGTCACAGTAACTCGTGTATTGGGGTAGGTATGTGCAAAACAACAAAATTGGTTCAGGATAGGACAGAGTTCAGAGCTATCGTGCATAGAGTTGCTTTGGGTTGCAGGCAGCTCAACAGCACATCATAACAATAACAATAATTATCAAATTAAAGACAGCTGTTGTTAAACCAATTTCTTTTCTTTTTAGCTTCAGTACTATGTCTGGTATTTTCTTCATTATTCTCCAAAGATGATAGAGAATAACTCAACTAAGCTTCAATGAAAGTGAGACTTCTATTTCCAGAATCATGATTTAAACTGTGATCTCAAGGCAAATTAGGCTTTTAGCACAAGAGGCACGTATTAGATGTTCTTATTTTATTTTTTCAATAGGAATAAATGGAAAAGTTGGAAAATGGAAAAAATCATAGAGATTTCATGATCTTATATTTTGTGTAATTTACATACACAATGAATAGGCTCCAAGGAGAAGGGTTATGAGAAATAGCTTTCTCTCCTTCTTTCTCCGGACAATCCATGATTATGGACTCAATTTGTCTCAAAGAGACACTATAGGATAGAATAGAACTACACTATAGGATTGTTGAGCTCTGGTGGTCTAGCGGTAAGGAGTTGAGCTGCCAACCCAAAGGCACATAGTTCAAGTTCACCAGCTGCTTCTCAGGAAAAAGGTGGACAATCACCTCCTGTGTAGTTTACAGCCTCTAAAAACCCACTAGATAAACACAAACACACACACACACACACACACACACACACACACACACACACACACACACACACACACACACACACAAAAATAAAAACAAAAACAAAACCCCAAACAAACAAAAACCACAAAACCCACCAACCCCCCCAACCCCCCCCCCCTATAGGTTAAGCTATTAGTTGGTTCAGGCTTGACAGCACATAACAACAACATAGGGTTTTCAGAGCTGTACAAATTTATAGAAGCAGACAGCCTCATCTTTCTCACTATTGATTGGTGGACTCAAACCAAGTCTTGGTTTAGCCAGTTAAACCAAGCATTTAACTATTTTGCCACCAGGATTCCTCTTTTCCTCTAATGCAGTCGATGAATTTCATATAAGCACAAAAATCAACAGCAATATATGTGAAGAAAAAAAATCAACATTTTTCTAGTTATATCTCATTATTACTAAGGATATCAGGACAATTTTCTTTTATTTCTGTGTTAAGAGTAAAAAACAAATAAATAACCTTTGGTGGCAGGCACCAAGACCTAAATGCATTTAGCAGAAAGACTTCTCACCTTCTAATTGCAAAGTGAGGGATGATGAAAGTTTCTACATATCAAAAAAGTTTAGATAAAGTGAATCTAAAGCAAAGGTATTTATGCCAGGATATTTAAAATTGGATTACACAGTTTAAAAAAAAAAAAAAAGAGGGCATGGTTAGAGGAGAGGGAAAAGTGAAAAACGAAGAAAACATTTTTGATAGATAGTACTTTTATAGGAAGCTCTGGTGGCCTAATGGCAAGAAGCTGTGCTGCCATCCCAAAGGGACATGGTTCAAATCCACCAGGTGTTCCACAGAAGGATGGGCAATCTCCTTCCATGAGATTAACTAGCTCTGAAAAACCACCAGAGTGTCAGCTACAGATCAGTTCCAACTCCATGGTACTCAAATACTTTTCTAGGTATTTCTTTTCTTGCCTTTTATTTTCTTCTTTTGAGTTTCAAAAAACCTAAATATAGCATTGGAATTCCCTTGAGATTAGTCTAACTTGGATCCCCAAAGCCATGAGTTTCATGAAGTTTTATCTAGAAAAAGATTAGATACTATTGTTACATGCCATCCAGTCACCTGTGATCCTATGTACAGTAGCTCTGAAGCCTGCTCTGTCTTAAGTCTCACTCATCCTAATACCCCATCCCTCATTGCCCCCAGGGATATTAGCCAAAATAAAAATATTTTCCAAAAACGTGTACCTGAACAAATGTTGAGAAAATAATACATAAAAATGCAATTTAAAATTTTCAAATAAAATTTTGTTTTAAAACCAGTTGGACAATGACCAAGGAGGATAGAAGGAGAATTGATGCCTTTGAGCTGTGGTCCTGGAGGAGTATTGAGAATACCATTGACTGCTAGGAAAACAAACAGGTTTGTCCTAGAAAGGGTTAAACCGGGTGGCTACTTAGAGGCAAGGATTCTGAGGCTCCGTCTAACATACTTTGGACATGCTGTGAGGAGAGACGGGTCCTTGGAGAAGGACATCATGCTTGGGAGGGTGGAGGGACGGCGCAGGAGAGGAAGGCCCTCTATGAGGTGGATTGATTCAGTGACTGGGATAATCGGGATGGGAGTGTCAGAGACAGTGCGATTGGCACAGGACAGAGCAGAGTTTAGGGCTGTTGTACATAGGGTCGCTATGAGTCGCAAGCGACTCGATGGCACATAACAACAACAACAACAATCTAACTAAAAGTTTTGTGATAAATGTCTATTGAAATATAAATATTTAAAAACATAAAATGCTATGTGCGATAAGGTAAAAAACCCCCTACCATTATAATCATATGCGTAACATTCTTTCCCTTTATATTTTAAAATAGTCCTGGATTTATTTTTATAATTTTTATATTTTCTTTCCAACTAATAATAAGAGTTTCAAGCTGTTGATCGAAAATCTTCAAATACCGTATTGTGTATGTTGTTTTGTTGTTAAGTGCCCTCGAGTCGCAGGCGTCTCGTAGCGACCCTATAAAGGTATAGGGGCAATTATTTTCTTCTCCTTATGTCACATACCACCACGTCGCATCAGTTTATACCTTTCAAATTTGTTTTTGCAATAATAAGCACACGCAAGAATTTTGATCTGATGAAGAGCAAATTGAAAGAAATTTGCAGATTTGTATCATAATGCCTTAGGTTTCCTTATTGCATTTTAACATCAGTGTTCCCTGTGCTTCCTGCCTTTATCTAATGGTTAATTATGCATACAAATTAAACAATATTTGCCTGAGAATAAAAAAGCAAAGTACTGTTTAAAACTAATGAACCAACTAGGAGTTATCAATTGAGTCAGAAACTATATGACACAGTCATGAAGCGAGCTTGTCTGACTTCCTCTAAGTATTGAGTTTGTTCACATCAGGACACAGGAAGATTGTTAGATTGTTAAACTATTTCCTTTTAAAGGAAACATATATTTTACTAATTGTTTTATGAATTGATTTAACAGAATTTGCAGTGGTTGTGTATATTATCTTTAACTTTATGGCTGTTGGAGTTTTAATCCAATGGGTAAGGAACGTTATTCAATCAAATACCTCACTTTCCATATAATGAAACTAAGGTTTAAGGGATTGATGCTCTTTTAAAAAGTTTATCAGTAGTTAGATGCACAGAAGTAATATTTATTTTAGTATGTTATTATTTTGGTTCCTGTGGATTTTATTTCATTTTTCTTAGCTTCAGCTTGAACTTGTTTATGAGTAGTTGGTGATCTGTTCCATAATCAGCACCTGGCCTGGTTTTCACGGATGATATTGAGATTCTCCAATGATTCTTTCTATAGATGCAATCAGCGTGATTCCTATGCATACTATCAGGTGAAATCCATGTGTAATGCCTGCATTGTGTTTTTTATAAGATATATTTGAAATAAATAAATCATTGATTGTGCAAAATTCAATCATTCTATCTCTAGCTTCATGTCTCCAAGTCCATGTTTTTCAACTACTGATCCTTCTTTTCTGTTCCCAACTTTTGCATTCCAGTCAACCATTATATACATCTTGATTGCATGTTCAATCTCTGACTGCAAAAGTTGGTACGAAATCTTCTATTTCCTTTTCTGTGGCTCTGGTTGTTGGTGCATATAGCTGAATGATAGTGGCATTCACTGGACTTCCTTCTATGTGTATGGATATTATCCTGTCACTCACAATATTGTTCAAGACACATCTAGAAATGACATTTTTAACTATGAAAGTAAGCCCATTTTTCCTCACCTTTTCATTTCCAGAATAATAGATCATATGATCATCGACTCAAAATACCCTATGCCAGTCCATCTCATCTTGACAATAGCTAGTCTGTCCATATTTATGCATTCCATTTCTTATTCCAATATCTAATTTTCCTACATTCATGGTTCTCACATGCCATGTTCCAATCACCAGTGTCTGCTTACAACTGTTCCTCTTCCTTTGTATTTCCATACTTGAAAGCGCCACCTCAGTTACCCTGTTAGTCTATGTGTGTTCTATTGAACATAGGGTTTTTAACTGGCAGCATCAGAATCTTTGGTGAAGAGATTGAGATTAACAGCTTTAGCTTGCTTGGCTCCACAGTCAACACTCTTGACACCAGCAGCCAGGAAATTAAAAGACATATTGCAATGGGAAAGTCAGCTGTTAGGGACCTCTCCAAAGTACTGAAGAACAATTGTGTCACTCTGGAGACTAAGGTGCACCTGATACAGTCCAAGGTCTTTGCAATCATTTGCTATGTGTCAGAGATCTGGACAATAGCTAGGGGGAATAAGAAGGAGAATTAATACCTTTGAGCTGTGGTGCTGGAGAGGAGTACTGAATATACTATGGACTGCTAAGAAAACAAACAAGTTCATCTTGGAGAGGGTTAAACCAGGCTGCTCCTTGGAGGCAAGGATTCTGTGGCCTTGTCTGACATACTTTGGACATGTTGTAAGGAGGCAAGGAAGGACCAATACTTGAAGAGGGAAGCCATCCTTGGGAGGGTGAGGGGACAGCACAGGAGAGGAAGACCCTCTATGAGGTCGATTGATACAGTGACTGGGGTAATCAGGGTGGATGTGTCAGAGACAGTGAGATTGGGTTGGCTCTGACTTAATGGAACACAATAACAACAAACAACACAACATGATCAGTTACCTTTTTAAAAAATTATTATTATACTAGTTTATTTCTAAAATTTGAATACATTGTTTTCCAAAACAGATTCTTCCAATTTCCATCACCCCACCCACCCATCAAATTGTACAACTCCATGATAATTTTCCAATCTTATCAGTAAAGAATTTTTATTCCACAATTAATTATTCTTGCTATTAAATCAACATCATCAGAAAAAGGAATTTTCAGACAGACATTCCTCTGGCACTCTTTGCTTTTAGCTAAGATCCATCTAACATCTAACATCAATAATTTGGAGATGTTTTTGACTGAAGAATTTCCCATTGCATTACATATCCTAATCTGACTGCTGGTACCAAGTGTGTTAATTGTGGAATCAAGAAGGATAAAGATGTTGACAGTTTACTCTTTCTTCCATCTATTATGATGTTGCCTATTGGTCCTGTGGTGAGAATTTTTGTTTTTTTGAAGTTGTGATATAAGCTCTATTGAAGGCTGTAGTCTTTGATCTTTTATAACAAGAGCTTTAAAATCTTCTCACTTTCAGCAAGCAAGATTGTGTCTTCTGTATAATGCAGGTTGTTGATAAATCTTTCTCCAATCCTGATGCCAAATTCTTCCTCATAGGAAAAGAATCTTTGCTTGCTCAGTGTTTTTAAAGCTGAGAAAACTACAAAACACTCAAGCTTTGAGTTGCAATACTGAGAGATGCAATAGCCTAAATATAGGAAGAATTTGAGGAAGATGGAGGGACTACACGGAGTCACTGTACCAAAAAGAACTGGCTGATACTGGAATATTTAATGAAGTATCATATGATTAAGGGCCGATGGTATCAAACCAACTGTGAGATAGCATCTCACACCAGCAACAGCAACAAAATTCAAAAGACCAGCAAACAACAAATACTGGCGAGGCTGTGGAGAGACTGTAACTCTTATTCAGTGCTGGTGGGAATGTAAAATGGTACCACTATAGAAAGTGGTCTGACACTTTTCCAAAAAAATTTGAAATAGAATTGCCATTTGACCAGCAGTTCTACAACTGGGAATATAACCTAAAGTAACCAGAGCCACAGTCCAAATAGATATAGTCCACTCATGTTTATTGCTGCATTATTCACAATAATAAAGAGATGGAAACAACCCAAGTGTCCATCAAACAATGGCAGCTTGGGAAGACAAGGAAACGTATTATAATGAAATGTGCAAGAAACTGGAGTCCGAGTATGAAAGGGCCTAACTCACTCAGCATTTCTTAAGCAGAAGGAACTAAAGAACAAATTCAAGCCATGAGTTGCAATGCTTAAGGATGCTTTGGGAAGAATATTGAATGATTCAAGAAGCATTCATTGAAAGAAGATGGAAGGAGTATACAGAGTCATTGTACCAAAAAGAAGTGGCTGACACAGAAGAATTTCAAGAAACAACATATGATCAAGAGG
>NW_006399757.1:12191905-12193883 GCF_000299155.1 Elephantulus edwardii | reverse complement strand
AGAGATAAAAGCTGAGTTTAAAACAGGTAGTGGCACTAGACAAATTATTTTCAATGTCAGATGGATGTTGGCAGAAAACAAAAAATATTAGAGGAATGTCTGTCTGTGTTTCATTGACTATGCAAATGCATTTGACTGTGTGGATCACAACAAATTGTGACTAACCTTGAGGAGAATGGGAATCCCAGAACACTTGATTGTTCTTATGTGAAACCTATACTTGGACCAGTAAGCAGTCCTCAGAACAGAGCAAGGAAACACTACATGATTCAAGGTCAGGAAAGGAGTGCATCAAGGATGTGTCCTGTCTCCATATCTTTTCAGTCTACATGCAGAACAGATCAATCAGGAAGCAAGGCTTTATAAGGAGCAATGGTGGCATCAGAATTGGAGGTAGACATGTTGGCATGCCTGTATTTAAGAAGTGGTAGGTCCTGAGGGCTTAGTGTTAATTGATTTTGGGATAAATATTCTTCTAAGTGTTACAACACTTGTCTATTTGCTCTACTGATGTACCTTGGGTTGCTGTGATGCCTAATGATGTGTCACAGGTGTGTCAAATGCCATAAAGGTTACCCATCATGGAAAATGTTTGTGGAGCTCCCAGAGTGATTCAGATTCGGAAGCAGGAGTGGCATCCACTTCCTAAACTACATTTCTCTGGAAACACTGTGAACACAGAGAAATGATTATGGCTATAGAACAGGGTTCAGGTCTCTTGTTCATAGGGTCATTATGAATTGTACTCAACTCAATGGCACTTAACAATAACAACATGCAGATGGCACAACCTTGCTTGTTTAAACTGAAGAAGATCTGAAGTGCCTGCTTGCAGAAGGTCAAGGATTATAATCTTCAATATGGATTGAAGCTTAACATCAAGAGGACAAAGATTCTTACCACTGGAACAATTGGAAGCATCATCAAGATGAAGAAGAAATTTAAGTTGCTAGCAATTATAGCTTGCTCAGCTCCACAACCAATAATCTTGACACCAGCAGTGAGGAAATCAAAAGACAAATTGCATTGGGAAAATCTGTTGTCAGAGACTTCTCCAGAGTACTGAAAAGCAACAATATCAATCTAGAGACTCAGATGCATCTAATCCAGGACTTTGTCTTCACAATTACTTGTTATGCTTCAGTGAGTTGGACAATGACTAAGGATGACAGAAGATGAATCGATGCCTTTAAATTGTATTGCTGGAAAAAAGTCTTGAATGTACCATGGACTGTCGAGAAAACAAATAGGTCTGTCTTGGAGAAGGTGAAACCAAGTTTCTCTTTGGAAGCTAGGATTTTGAAGCTCTGTCTCACTTACTTTGGGCACATGGCAAGGAGACATAAGTCTTTGGAGAAGGACATCATGCTTGGGAGTGTGGAGGGACAGCCCAGAGGGGAAAACCCAGGATGAGATGGATTGATACAGTGACTGGGGCAATGGAGTTTGGTGTGTCAGAATTAGTGAAACTGGCTCAGGACAGAGAAGGGTTCAGAGCTGCCGTGCATAGGGTCACCGTGGGTCACAGGCAACTCAATGGGACATAACAACAATAATAGAATATTCATACAATGGATCATTACACAGAATGGAAAAAAATAAACTCTTAAACTTACACAACATTAGGGAGCCTAGAGGACATTATGCTGTCTGAAAAATCTGTCACAAAAGACAATTACTGCATAACAGTGTTATAAAATATGGTGGACATGGAGAGGTTGGGGAGACAATGGAAAAGAGTTAATAGATAATGAACACTGTATTAGGTCAGATGAGGAGAAGAATTGTCCAAAAGGAATATAAGATTTTCCCCCATTATATATGACAACAATATGGAACAAGGGCTTGGGGAGGGGAGATAGTGGGGAAAGAAAATATGCAACATGGAAAAAATAAAAATTTTAAAAAAAGAAGTTGCAAAAAAGGAAAAAGGAACCAATAGTAATGAAAGAAGAAATTCAAGCTGCATTAAAGCCAT
>NW_006399757.1:12172421-12191170 GCF_000299155.1 Elephantulus edwardii | reverse complement strand
TGGAGATTTCTACACCAATGGTCATAGCAGCCTTATTCACCATCGCAAGAACATGGAAACAGCCCAAATGGCCAACTATGAACAAATAGATTGAGAAATTATGGTATGCAATGGAATACTACACAGCTCACAGGAGAAATGATTTTGTAAAGTATTAGTTAACTGGAGAGCATTATGGCGAGTGAACTAACTCAGTCCCACAAGGATGAATACTGTATAAAACCATTATTGTAAAATGAGTATAAGAATTCAAGAGGGGTGGGAGAGGTTGGAAACAGAGAGATGAGGATGTTCAGGGAGAGGGGGTATTAATCATGGGATTTACAATTAGACGAGGGCAGAGGTGAGGTATATCAAGGTTGTATCTTCTCTCCAAATCTATTCAATCTATTCCTCTAATTGTTGTTGCTGTTATTTGCTATCGTGTCAGAACCAACCCATAGCTGACTCTCCAATGGGTTTTCAGAGGAAGTAAATTGCATAGAAGGAGAATGTCTATTCTTCTTCCACAGAGCAGCTGGTAGATTTGAACTGCCTGTCCTTTGCCTTTCATTTAGTTTCTTAGCAATAGTCAAGAGCTCCTTATTCTTCTAATGTTGATGCCATGTCCTTCTTCTTAGAGGTCACCTTCTTGGATCATTTTTACAGCGTATAGACGGAACAGAGAAGATAAATTTTTGGTAGACATTTGTTTTGGTTTTCTATCATGTAGTTTTCCCTTGTTCTCTTGGTAGAACTGGTTCTTAGTTTATGTACCTGTTCTGCATGAGTACAACATTCTAAGTATTCTAGAATTTTTGTTCCTTTTACTACATGTTATGTGATACACATTGAATGCTTTTTCATAGACCATAAAAAAAAAACAAAACAACAAACAATTGTCTTATTCATTGGTTGTTTCTGGTGTTCTCTGCCTTCAGGTCAAGATTTAGCTGACGTCAGCAGTGTTGTTCCCACAGAATGCAGAAATTATTGACTAAAATAATTAATATCACATGACTGTAGTTGCACATTAACAGAGAACTAGCAGAAATTCCAGTTGAATTTTTAAGATTTAAAGAATGAATATTCACCTTTCTTTGGAATGGGCACAAGTATGAATTTCTTCCAGTCACTTGGCCAAGTAGCTTTCTTCAAATTTCTTGGTGTTGAAAAGTGAGCATGGCTAGAGCTGCATCTGTTTGTTGAAACTTCTCAGTGAGTATTCCACAAATTCCTGGAGACTTGATTTTTTTGTGAATGCATTCTCTGAGGTCAGCACATCTTCCTTCAGAGTACTGTTTCTTGAACATATACCTCTTTTTTAATTGGATTTGCAATCTTTTTGGAGGCAATTCTTTTTTTTTTCCATGGTGCCTCTGCATTCTTTGCATCTGCTATTGAAAAAGTCTATGTCATTCGATATTTAGCCCATAGAAACTTTTACAGTTACAACTTGAGGCTTGAAATGTTTTCTCAGTTCTTTCAGCTTGTAAAATGTTGAGTATTTTCTTCAAATTAAGTGTTCTAAATTTAAGGTTTTGCACATTTCAGTGTAATACATTAAGTTGTCTCCTAGAGTTCCCCTTTAAAGTCTCCTGTTCAATTCTTATTTAACTTTTCTCTCATTCTTTTTATCTGTATTATATTCAAGAACATATTTTAGAGTTTTTCTGGTATCCATTTTTTTTCTTTCCTATCTTTTTAATGATCTTGTTTCTTTCTTCTTCTATGATGTCCTTGATATCATTCCAAAACTCATCCAGTCTTTAGTTATTAGTGCTCAAGTTTATCAAATCTGCTTTTGAGATGCTTTTTAATTACAAGTGGAATATACTCAAGTTTGTGGTTTGGACTTTTGTGGACTTGTTTTTATTTTCCTTAGTTTCAACTTGAACTTGCAGATGAGTAATTTACTGTCGGTTCCTCAGTTGACCTCTGACCTTTTTTTACTGATGCAATATTGAATTTCTCTGAAGTTTTCCACTGATTTTTTTAACAAATGTAGTCAATTTGATTTCTGTGTTTAGATCTGATGTTTACGTATATAGTTTTTGAAAGAAATTATGATGAATATGTAAATGATCTTTGCAAAATTCTGTCTTAGGATATTTGACATGGTTCCTATTATCAACGCATATTTTCCCAATACTGAGCCATCTTAATTTTTTTTTCAAATATCAGTCAACAGCTATAAATATATCCCATTTATAAGTCTGATAAGGTTCAGATTGAACTAAATTGGTTTGTTGTTGTTGTTGCTTTATGCCGTCGAGTCGCTTGCGACTCATAGAGACCCTATGTACAACAGCCCTAAACTCTGCTCTGGTTGTACATAGGGTTTTCAGAGGCCTGCTATTTCAGAAGTGTATGGCCAATCCTTCTTCCTAGTCTGTCTTAATGTGAATGTTCAGATTTAGAGAAGTATGAAACAGACCAACAAGTTAAAGGTATATCCCTTATTGCAGAGTTAACTTTAGTGTCAGTGTTGTCCCTGCCTTTCTCTCACGCGTCTTTACCCACTTATTTCCCTGCTCCACCATCCACCAGGATACCCATCCACTTCTACCCCCTCCCTTCACATCTATCTCCCTTTGACCAGCCCTCCATCTAATAACTTATATATGAGGCTTCCATGGCTTCTGTGATTCCAAACACATGAGCTGATGGTAGTTCCTTATGTTGGGATCAATGTCTCTGAAGTTTAGTTGTAATGTTTCCTGAGTAAAGGTGATGCATCTTGTAGAACTGGTGTGTAGATAGGCTTTTCTTGGCCCGAAGATTGTTGTTGTTAGGTGTTGTAAAATTTAGTATGACTCATAGTGATCCTACCAACAACATATCTAAACTCTATCCTACCCCGTGCCATCCTCATCATTTCTACGTACTTGAATCCACTGATGTCAATCCATTATGTCATTATATCTGGTTGAGGGTCTTCCTCTCTTCCACCTCAATTTCTAAATTTTCAAGTGCTTTGTGTGCCTATTTGAATAATATTTATTAACAGGTCTTCCTTGTATCCCTTTAGAAATATAATGTTATCACTGACAGTATTGTGCTTTAGGAGAGATCTTAAAATGTTCTTTTTGATGATACAGATAAATGCAATGCCATTCCTGATATGTTGTTGCTATGTACTATTGCGTTGAAACTGACCTATATCTTGCCCTTCAGTGGGTTTTTAGAGGCAATAAATCACACAGAAGGAGATTGCCCATCTTTCTCCTGCAGACCAGCTGGTACATTTGAAATGTGTACCTTTGGATTGCCAGTGCACCTCTGTACCATTAGGCCACCACAGCTTCATAATAGACTGTAAAAAGATTGAGGTCAGTATGAAAGTGGTGTAATCTGACCTCTATTATCTATACAAAGAGGAAAGTCACCATCAAGAAAATCATCAGCAAAAAACTGATATCTACAAGTTCAGACATGTTTCCATGCTCCTTCACTTACATCTATGGTTTCTAACAGCAGCTAGCCTGTCCATGGCTCTTATCACTCTACTACAGGATCCATTAATTCATTGTAATGGTCACACAGCAGTTACAGAACATGCTCACTGTGGTTCAGTAAATTAAGTAATTAGGCATTTACAACAATAATCTTCAATTTTATTGCATTATAAATTCTAGCTTCTTTGTCATTCTAAATTTAGCTACTTGTTGTGTTGATGAGGCAAGATAAAGGTGGGATGTATGTTGAATCTCCACCTCACTAGAAGATTTGACCCAAAAATCCACCCTTAGTCTTTTTGGGGCTGTGATTTATAGCTCTGAAATCCTACCTAGAGGAATACTCCTGGGAAGCTTCGATCCTTGCTCTCTCTGAATACTGACACACAGACTGTAGGTACTTTATCCTTCAGTCTCCACCTCTACAACCATGTGCATCAACTCATACCAGCAACACTCCAAGCCAGTGTTGCCTGATCCACATATTTGGGACTTGCTGCCTTCACAGTCATGTGAGCCATTTCCCTGGGGTTCTGTGAGACTTTCTCGCTAATTATAGAACCTAAAGACAGACAGGAACCAGAGGCAAGGAGAAATAATTGCTATTAGACGTGATAAAGTGGTACAACAGTTTGGAAAAGTTAGTCATTTAGGACGTTTTTAACCTATGTCTTATAGGAACCAGTTATATACTAATCCTTTTCAAAGAAATTATTCTTGTGATTATAGGTTTTATTAGAAGAGTAATAGATTACAATTCAGGTTAAAAAAATCAATGTAGAATTCATCAGTTAAGACAGCTTCCCAGACACACTTACCTACAGGCCGTCTGATAGCTTGGCTTAGGGCCGGTGGTGGAATGTTCTTTTTGTCCTGCCAGTTATGGTACCTCCCCCTTACTTTTCCACCCATAGACCAAGGTGAAGGGACTTGGTTCTAGACCCATGGGACAGCAGCAGTGCCAGTTGTGCTGTCTTTTATCAGTCTCTGACCTTCCACCTCTTTACTGCTACTGCTGATCTGGTTTGGGTCTCTATTTTACACATTAATCTCTGCCCCAAAGGATGTGTTGCAATCTCTCTACTTCTTTCATAATAGTAGTTAGATTCCTATTTTCCCCTCTCGATCTGTTCAATTTAAAGCTGGCAGGATAGCTGAATATCCCATTGACTATCAAAAGAACAAATAGGCAAGTCTTAGAGAAAGTGTGGCCATAGATAGGCAGGGATGGTGCAGCCTTAGACACAAGGATGATGAAGCTTCATCTCACACACCTTGTGTGTGTTGAAAGGACTATCCCTTAAAAAGGAACATCATACTTAGAAAGGGTCAACGAAAGAGAGGAGGACCTGCAATGGGATAGATTGACACAATGACTGAGGTGATGAGTTAAAGTATGTCAGAAGTGCTAAGAGTGACACATTACTGGACAAGGTTCAGATCTGTTGTTCATAGGACCACTAAGTTTACTTGACTCAATGGCACCCAGCAATAATAGCAAGTCTACGTACTTTAGTTGTGTGTTTCCAACTTATTTGCTATTTACATGTGCTTGCTTCGGCAGCACATATACTAAAATTTACTATTTACATTATTAACAAGTAATCCAGTCCCCTTGTCTGAGTTACAAATACCCTCCATATGTTAGTTCTACCGAGTCACGTGGAAAGAGTTTGATGGTGTAGTCTGTAGATATTTGCGCTGCTAATGCAAAGGCAGGGTGTCACTGGCAGCTTGAATCCACCAGTAGCTCTGGAGAGAGCAACGGATGAGCAATCTTTGCCCATGCGATTTACAGCTTCTGAAAACCTGCTCCTACTCAATGGCAATGAATGGGTCAGCAATGTGGTAAAAGTCAAAGATAGTTGTTATAAAAGAAATATTGAGTAAATCACTATAACACATCATTCTATTATGCTTTCTAGTCTTGGTCTTCATATTCAAGAATCAGCTTCCCTTTCACAACCATTTTCTAGTAGCTTCACTCCTTAAAGCAACTAAATCAGTTATTTATCTGTTATTAACATCATGTCTTTCTCTCCTCCCACTTTAGAGAGTCAATTCTAACTTTTCTATTCCTCATGAACCAGGCCTCTGAGGAGACAAGCATCTTTCTTTCTCTGTAGAATTACCTATTCTGGTTGGAACTTTGAGCATTTGCATCTATAAGCAAAGCTCAATCCAGTGCAAATCGTCAAGTTACAGAAATTTACACTAATTAATAGCTTCAAACATTTTCTCTTTTTCTGTCAGATTCTGGTCAACTCATTCCTAGCCATCTGAGGCTAGGCTCAATGGGCACCCGCTACAAACTTAGGCATGTACACATTTTTTCTGCATTTCAGAGTGGCTGGTCCTTCACTTTTAGCCTTGGGCCCTCACATGGACTATAAGTCAATTAGCATCCTCACAATTCCTTATACATCAGGTTAACAGCAATCTTCCCTCATCCTTAACATCGGTGTATGCTAGATCACTAAGTATCAGTGGAATATGCCCAAACTTAGTCCATCTCTTCATTTCTGTGTTCTCCCATTTTCATTTATCTAGCAAGTATACCAGATTGTCCACTATTGACCCCCTTTAACTTCCAGTACTGAAAGGATGATTTTAATAGGTGTTAGTTTTTCCTGCCTTAGTTCATCCAAATACTAACCAGTTATTTCAATTTTAAAATCCAAAGTCTGTTGTCATGTGCCATCCCCTACCACTCTCCCTGGTCTTTCATTCAAATACAAAGCTCTTCTCCTACCAAGCTAAATCTACATTCACATTTAAATGCAAATCCACTAACTCAGAGTTACTGGATGGAGCTCAAATTTTCCCAATCAAAGCCTTATTCTCTCTATTGCTTCTAATATGCAGGGGTTTCTATCAGGTAAGTCTTTGTTGTTCTTGTTATGTGAAGAACTTGGACTTGAATCAGGCTCACTTAAGTCTTCCAATTGACAGTGCTCTTCAATATTTTTAGGAATTTCCTAACAACTGATTTGACCAGTGTAAAACATCTTTTTATCTCCTGACAGCTGATACCAAGGGTGTTGATTGTTGATCCAAGATAGAGGAAATCATGGACAATATCACTTTTCCCCCCATGTTTCATTAGATTGCCTATTGGCCCAGTGGTAAGACCTCTGTTTTCTTGATATTGAGATATAATCCATATTAAAGACTGAAGTCTTTGGTCTTCTGCAGCAAGCGATTTAAATTCTCTCCACTTTCAGAAAGCAAGGTTGTGACATCTGCACAATGTACTTGCTGATGAGTCTTCTTCAGATCCTGATGTCACATTCTTATTAATAGAGTACAGTTTCATGAATTATTTGCTCAGCTTTCAGATTGAGTAGGTATGGAGAAAGGCTACAACCCTGACACACCCATCCTGATTTTAACCATACAGTGTTCTCTTCCTCAATTTGGACCACAGATTCTTGGTCTAAATATAGATTATATGAGCACAATTAAGTATTCTGGGATCCCCATTCTTCTCAATACTAGCCATAGTTTGTTATAATCTACATAGTCAAATGTCTTTGCAAATTAATAGAACACAGACATTCTCTCGTTTCAGCAGTATCCATCTGACATCAGCAATGATATTCCAGGTGCCATGGCCTCTTAAACCCCATTTGAACTTATGGAAGTTCCTTATTGTGGACAACGTATAAGGATGAAATAAAGTGTATTCTTCCATTTCTCCAGGTATCTTTTTGCTTCTTCTTGTAATGTTTTGTAATTTTCTTTGAATAAATCCTTTGTGCTTCTGGTTAGATTTACTCCCAAGTATTTAATCTTGTGATCAGCTATTGTAAAGGGTATTGTTTTTCTTAGCTCCAGCTCTGTGTTCTCATTGTCCAACTGATTTTTGTATGTGGATCTTGTATCCTGCCACTTTGCTGAATTGGTCACTATGTCCAGTCGTTTTCTTGCTGAGTATTTAGGGTTTTTTAAAGATACTATCCTATCATTTGCATATAAAGATAATTTTACCTCCTTTTTGCCAATTTGGTTACCTCTTATTTCCTTCTCTTGTCTGATTCCTATCACTAAGACTTCCAATACAATAGTGAATATGAGAGGTGATGGTGGGCATCCTTGCCTAGTTACTGTTCTCAAAGGCAATGCCTTTAATCTCTCTCCATTAAGAACAATGTTGGCTCTTTTGTTTGCATATATACTTTTTACTCTGTTGAAAAAATTCAACTCTAATCCTACCTTATTGAGTGTTTTAATCAGGAAAGGGTGTTGAATTTTGTCAAAGGCCTTTTTTGCTTCAACTGATGGGATCATATGGTTCTTGTTCTTTGCTTTGTTTATATGATGAATTACATTGATTGATTTTCTTGTGTTGAATCATCCTTGTATGTCTCTTATGAATCCCATTTGGTCATGGTGAATTATTTTTTTGTGAATCATTGGATTCTACTGGCCAGGATTTTATTCAGTATTTTTGCATCTATGTTCATAAGAGATATTGGTCTATAGTTTTCTAGTTTGGTGGTATCTTTTCCTGGCTTTGGTATCAAGAATATATTTGCTTCAGAGAATGAGTCTGGGAAATTCCATTTTTTTTTCTATTTTCTGAAATAGTTTATGTAGACTTGGTAATAGTTCTTCTCTGAATGTTTGATAAAATTCACTTGTAAAACCATCTGGTCTAGGGCTCTTTTTTTTTTTTTCTGGAAGAAGAATTGATGCCTTGGAATTGTGGCATTGGAGAAGAGTTTTGAATATTCCTAGAGGTACAAAGTCTGAAATGTTGACCTTTCCTTTAACAGCTGAGTGTTGAGAAATCATATCTCCTTCTTTGAGGTTGTAGGATACTTTGGGTAAGAAGTGTTTGACATGTTAATATTTCAATCTGAGATGTGCTTCTTTCAATAGATTGCAATTCTTTTCAAGCAAGAGATGGTCTTTTCATTTCCATTGCCCACAATGACCAATATCATTAATGTCACATGCAAGCAAGATTCTGCTGAAAATTATCCAAAAATGTTTGGAGCAATATGTCAATAGAGATCTCCCAGATATACAGGCTGGATTTAGAAGAGGTCGTGGTACTAGGGATATTATAGCTAATGTTAGATGGATCTTGGCAGAATGCAAAGAATACCAGAAGAATGTCTATCTGTGCTTCATTGACTATATAAAGGCTTTCGACTCTGTGGATCACAACAAGCTGTGGCTGACTCTGAGAAGAATGGGAATCCCAGAACATTTGACTGTGCTAATGCAAAACCTATACTTGGACCCAGAGGTAGTCATCAGAACAGAGCAACAAGACACTACGTGGTTCAAAATCAAGAAGGGGTTCCATCAGGGATGTGTCCTGTCTCCATACTTTTTCAATCTGTATACAGAACAGATCATCCGAGACACTGGGCTGTACGAAGAGGAACGTGGCATCAGGATTGGTGGAAAAGTCATCAATAACCTGTGTTATGCAAATGACACAACCCTGCTTGCTGAAACTGAGGAATATCTGAAGCGCTTGCTGTAGAAGTTCAAGGACTGAAGCCTTCTATAAGGATTGAAGCTTAATATCAAGAAAACGAAGATTCTCACCACTGGGCCAGTTGGCAACATCAGGATGGATGGTGAAGAGATTGAGATAGTTAACAGTTTTAGTTTACTTGGCTCCACAGTCAACACTCTTGGTAACAGCAGCCAGGAAATCAAGAGAAGAATTGCATTGGGAAAGTCAGCTGTGAGGGACCTCTCAAGAGTACTGAAGCACAATGACGTCAGGCTGGAGACTAAGGTGTGCCTGATCCAGGCTATAGTCTTTGCAATTACGTGCTATGCATCAGAGAGTTGTACAGTGAACAGGGATGATAGAAAGAGTATTGATGCCTTTGAGGTGTGGTGCTGGAGAAGGGTGTTGAATATACCATGGACTGCTAGGAAAACAAACAGGTTTGTCCTGGAGAAGGTGAAGCCGGAATGCTCCTTGGAGTCAAGGATTCTGAAGCTTCATCTGACATACCTCCTTGGGCAAGTTGCAAGGAGGGACTGGTCCTTAGAGAGGGACATCATGTTTGGCAGAGTGGAGGGGCGGCAAAGGAGAGGAAGACCTTCGATGAGATGAATTGATTCTGTCACTGGAGTGGTGGGAATAAGTGCGTTTGAGATAGCTAGGTTGGCACAGGATAGAGCAGCATTTAGAGCTCTCGTACGTAGGGTCACTATGAGTCACAAACGATTTAATGGCACATAACAACAACAACAACACAATGTCCATTATGTCTATTCAGAACTGAGAAAGTTTTTTACCTCATTCTGTAATTAAGAAGCCCTATTGGTGAGTGAAGAGAAAGCCTACTGACTGGGAACAAAGATTTGGTAATGTCACGTCAGACAAAAGTCTTGTAATGAAAGTTTAACAAATGCTTCTGATTCACTACAAGAAAATGACGTATAACCCAATTTCAAAATGGATAAAAGAAATGGAAAACATTTTCACTGAGGAAGATATTCAAATGGCAAAATGAAACAAAGAAATGCTCAAAATCACTAGCAATAAGAGGATCAAAATCAAAACCACAATGAGATACCAACTCACTCCAGTAACAGCGGCAGAGTTTAACAGGGCAGAAAGTAATAAATATTGGAGAGGAAGTGGCAGGAAAGAAACTTTTTAATTTTTTTAGAAAGAAACTTACATGTTGTTGGTGGGATTATAAAATGTAAGGCAGTTTGACATTTCCTCAAAAAGCTGAACATAGAAGAAATTCCATATGACACAGCTATTCCACTACTTGGAATATACCCTGGGAAAATGAAAATGAAGGCACGGAGACTTATACACCAATGTTTATAGCAACATTATTCACCTTCACAAGAAAATGGAAACAGCCCAGTTGTCCAACCGCAACTGAATAGATTGAGAAATTATGGTACATTCACTCAATGGAACACTATGTAGCACACAGGAGCAATGATTTTGTATATTATTATCTAACTTGGGAGGGACTGGAGAGCATTATGCTGAGTGAATTAACTCAGCCCCAACAAGGACAAATACTGTATAAAACCATTATAGTAGAATGAGTATAAGGATCCAGGATGGGGGGGGGAAGGGGAGGGTAGTGGAAGCGGACGGATGAGGTTGTTCAGGGGAGGGCGATTAATCATGGAGTTAAACAATTTGATGGGGAGGTGAGGGAAATTGGAGAAATCTGTTCTTGAAAATTATGTATATGAATTTTTGTAAATAAACTAGTATAATAATAAAAAATATATATATTTTATAAATGTCCTGTTGACATAGTATGTAATACATTGGACTACTAACTGAGATTTGGTAGTTCTAATCTACTAGTTACTCAGTGGAAGTCTCCTCAGTCCATCAATCTTCTCTTGGAAAAATTACCAGCCTCAGAAATCGGACAGGGTCAGAATTAATCAGTTGGTAATTACTGTTGTTCGCTGTCATTGGGTAAAATACAAGTCATTGCAACCCTGTGGACAATAGATCTGACCCTCTCCTATCCTGTGTCATCCATCATCATCTCTGACACTCTTGAGCCCATTGCTGCAGTCACTGTGTCAATTCATCTCATTGAGGGTCTTCCTCTTTTTCACTGATGCTCACCTTTTCCAAGTCTGATATCCCTGTCCAAGGAATAACCTCTCCTACCAATATGCTCAAGATATGTGAGATGACGCTTTGTCATCTTTGCCTCCAAAATAACATTTTGGCTACACTTTCTTCAAGACATGTATGTTTGTTCTTTTGGCAGGCCATGGGATATCTGGTATGGGTAAATTATGCATGAATAACAAAAGCTAGAAATGGAAGAGAAAGCATTCATGTTACAGGGGAACATTCATCTCCCTCTTTTAAGAGTTTTTATTTATTTTATCACCACTCTCACTATAATAACATTTAGTCTTAATCAACTCAAGCCAAAATTTCCAAAGAAAGAAAATCTCTACATGGATGAAAGTAAGATCCATAGGTACTTATTGTCACATACACAAAACAAAATCAATCCCTTCTCCTTCTATTACTGATTTTGGTTAATTGAATAATAATATAATTTCATTATTTTATATCTATCTCTTGATTTAAGAAAGGGCAAATATTAGGGAGCTCTGGTGGCCTAATGGCAAGACGCTGCACTGCAATCCCAGAGGTACGTGGTTCAAATCCACCAGATGCTCTGCTAGAGAAGGAGGGGGCAATCTCCTCCTGTACCAGTCAGATCTGATTTGACGGTACACGTAAAATAATACAATAAAAATTTAAAAAAAGAGAAAATATTATACAGAATCTTTCACATAGTTAGCAAGAAACTGAGTCTTTCCCAGTTATCACTGAATCATATTTTAAAGTTTCTGTGATTTCTTCTTGATCTCAGCCTCAAGAAAATGCACGTGAATGTTAAAACAACGAGGATTTCTAAGCTTCACATTGGTGGTTAATCTTCATTGTTTTGCTAGGACTTGACAAGCAGAAAGCTGACAATGAGGTAATTCTGGAGGTATAGGTTCTGTTAACACTAGGTTCTAATATAGAAAAACAGCTAAAATCACCTTCAAGTTATATTGCAACAAGTATGTCCCCAAAAAGTAAGTTCTGTTAATGAACATTGGATCACATAGTTTTCTTTCCATGCATTTGTTTATTCTGTAAATGTTTTTTCAGTCCTTGCCCTTAAGCTATGTTATGTGCTGAGAATACAAAGATGCAAAAATGTCTTGTATCTGTTCTTCAAAAAAAACATAAGGAATTGGAATTCTCTGAACAGATAAACAAGCAAGCAAAAATCTACACTTAAAAATATAAAATAGATAATGTATAACCTTTAAAAAAAGTTTAGGGTAAGTGTTCATCATCAAGATCATCAAAATCATCAATGTTTGCATATTTAATTCAGTGACATTGATTACACTCTTCAAGTTGTGCTATCATTCTATTATTCTATCTTTCTTAATTATTATTTATCTTAATCTCACTGCTTTTTAAATTCCTGTTCAATCTTTTCATGGTTGCTGTAATGCTAAACACTGTAAGACAGATGTGTCAAACGCAATAATGCTTACCCATGGTGGACAGTGTTTGGTGGAGCTCCCCGATTAAAACAAGCTTGGAAGCAGGAATGGCATCCACTTTTGAAATAGCTTGCCTCTGGAAACTCTATGAACATGAAGAAATGATGAAAGTTATGCAAGTGTTCTGGTCTTTTGTTCATAGGGTCGCTATGAATTGTCTACAACTGGACGGCACTTAACAACAACAACAACAACATCCAATCTTTGAGTTGTCATTCCTAATTTTATTTAACTCAACCTTCAATATGGATTGAAGCTCAATATCAAGAAAACAAAGATTCTCATCACTGGGCTAACTGGCTACTTAATTATGGATGGTGATGAGATTGAGATTGTTAACTGCTTTAGTTTGCTTGACTCTGAAATCACACTCTTAGCACCAGCAGCCAGGAAATCAAAAGATGAATTGCACTGGGAAAGTCAGCTGTCAAAGACTTCTCCAGAGTACTGAAAAGCAATGGTGTCGCTCTGGAGACTAAGGTGCTCTTGATCCAGGCCATAGTCTTTGTAATTGCATGCTATGTGTCAGAGAGCTGGACAATGATTAGGGATGACAGAAAGAGAATTGATGCTTTTGAGTTGTGGTGCTGGAGAAGAGTGTTGAATATACCATGAACTGCTAGGAGAACAAGCAGGTTCATCCTGGAAGGGTGAAGCCAGAATGCTCCTTGGAGTCAAGGATTCTTAAGCTTCATCTGACATACTTTGGGCATGTTGCAAGGAAGGACTGGTCCTTGGTGAGGGACATCATATTTGGGAAGGTGGAGGAACAGCACCAGAGAGAAAGACCCCCAATGAGATGGATCAGTTCAGTGATTTGGGTAATGGGAGTAGGTGTGTGAGAGCCAGTGAGGTTGACACAGGATAGAACAGGGGTTAGGGCTCTTATACATAGGGTTGCGACTCAATAGCACATAACAATAACAACAATAACATATACTTCTTTATAAAGGCCTCGTGGCATAGTATGTAGGTAGTTGTGCTGTTTGTTAATTTAAAGATAACTAGTTCGAATCTTCCAATAGTTCCATGAGAGACAGACAGACAATTGATTCAATTGCAGTTTTAACAGCCTCTGAAAATCCTCTGGAGGATCACATATGAGTCAATTCTGGTTCAAGAGCTGTAAGTTTGAATTGTGACATACGTCCTTAAGCTGTCAGGTGGCATAGCCTATTGGAAGTTGCATTGTTAAGCAAAAACCACATTCCCATTCGTTCAGATCCATCAGTGCCAACATGGAAGAGAGATGATTAGTCTCCTCTCATTGTAGTTTATTGCCTCGGAAATTAGTGGACGATCACTATGAGTTCGAACCAACCAGACAGCAGTGAGTTTAAGGCATTTTATTTTTTTTAGACGATTCTTTAAAATATTGTAATTCTCATCTTGTGTATACTTTTAATAGAAGTAGACCCAAAGGGTTAGTGGAAAAATAGGACTTCATAAAAGGGATTCTATTTGGGCTGATGAGTTGAGGAACATACACAAAGGAAAGATTTATAACTCATAGCCAAGAAAGACCATGAAGCACATATGGTTTGAAAAGAGCTAGGAACTCTGATGGTACAATAGTCATGTATATATATGTTAGCTAAAAGGCTGAAGGTTCAAACTCACTCAGAGTTGTCACAAGAGAAAAGACCTGGTGATCTGCCCCTGTAAATATTGGTGGTGGTGGTGTTAGGTGCCTTTGAATTGAGTACAACTCAAAGGGACACTATGAACAACAGACCTGAATCTTGTTCAGTCCTGTGTTATTCTCATGATCTCCCTATTCCTCAAGCTCATTGTTGTAGTCATTTTGTCAATCAACCTCATTGAGGGTCTGTCTTTCTTTTTCTGATCCTCTGCCTTTCCTAACATACTGTCTTTTTCCAATGACTCTAAATATTAACTTCTTAAAAACCTTGTGGGGTCTTTTCTAACTTGTTCTATTCCATCACTATGCATAAGAATATACTGTTGACCCCCTGCAGTGTTAGATTAAAAGTTGACTTTTATACTCATTATGTTAATCTTCTGTGGTCTTCAGTTCCCTTAACTGTAGACACACGGCCTTGCAAATCATGAGCAGCTATGAGTCTAGAATAAAGAAAAAGAGTGATCCCATACTGGGCAGCTAGACATGAGGGAGATTGGAGCAAGACCCTGGTGAGAGGGAGACCCTAGTGATGGTAGTGGAGAAACTCTGGAAAGGTATAGCCAGGGGCTTCTTGTATTTGTGCTGGCCATAGTTAAAGGATTTGTTTACCAGACGCTTGAAGTAGAAGCTGACATGTCTCCTTTGAGGCAACTAGAGGCTTCTTAAATCGTGTTACTGAACTGAATGCAGAACTTTTACCAGTTAAGGAATTGCGTTTCACTGTTAATCTGGCTTGAGATTGCTGGACTAAAGTTGACCTTGAATTGTGAGATATTATTTGCCTCTCCCACTCCCCAAGCTACTCACTAATTAAACTCCACTCTTCTTACCACATCTGTGAATAGTCTGTGAATCAACAACGAACATCAAACCCAGTGATTAGTGGAAATAGCTGCAAGAGCATGAGTGGTAGTGTGTCTGACCTAGAAGCTATCTGTTTGCTGCTACGGATATTATTGATGGGGACAGTTCACTTTTATGAAGCAGATAGATGTCAGATTTGGCCATTGCCACCCTACGCCATTGCATCAGTTCTTTTACACGGCCAACAACACAATCACTGCTTTGACGGAATAAAAACTACTGAAGGAAGCTGTGGAAAGAAGACTGGAAAGGTAAATAGAAGATATGATAAAGTTAATTATGTATAAAACTAGGAAATTAGATATTTATTCAATAAGAAGTAAGAAGTCATTTAAAAAATTTAAGCAAGCTAGAATTACTTTAAAATATTTTCCGTTCGCAGCTTTGAAATAGATAGAAGTGGAAATAAGATTATAAACAAAAAATAGAAATCAGGAATATATTTTATTCAGTGAAAAATATTTTACTTAAAATAAATTACTAAAAAACTCAGACTCTTAGCTATATAATATAGTGGGAATAAACTCATAGCTGACCTTCTGGCAGGTTTTTCAGAGGCTGTACATTGCCTGAGAGAACACTGCTCTTTTTTCTTCTTTGAGCCACTTCTCTGGATTTGAATTGCCAAAGAGATAACATTGTTGGGCTAGCAGGACATTTTCTCACAGATTAAGACCCCAGAGCTGCCTTAATTAAACAACACATGTTAAATTAAGAGCTTTCTAGAACCGTACTTACATACTGACAAATTTTACACATTGCTGTAGAATTGGAAACAATTCACAGCTGGTTCACCACTGAGTGCCTGAGGCTATAGATTGCAAAGGAAGAGATGGCCCAGAGAAGAAATCCCCTAGAGCAACAAATAGATTCAAACTGCATGCCTTTGGATTGGCAACATACTTCTTTACCCTCTAGGCCACCAGAGTTCTCCTTTATATGCATATATGTATCACCATCACCGAAAGCATTAAAAAAAAAGCCTGTTAGCACTTGTGCTTGATCTTTGCAGAACACTATGAAAATAATTTTAAAAAAACCCTCTGGATAGAGTCAACAATCTGACAGTGACAATTGCCCAAGTGCTTTGTGGCAAGTCTGGTCCTCTTTCTCTCTTTAAAGTTGTGAAGTGCAAATTGCTTTGCAGCAGTAATATATCCTGGGTAAGGTGGGGAGAAAGAAGGTGTTTCACTTAAAACTTAAAGTTAGTGATTGAATCCACTGAACTTTATCACTGTCTTTATGAAATTTTTTAGGGAAACAGGATTTGCCTATGAATCAAACTTTCAGCTACTATTATTTTATAATACTTAACATGTGGCGATTCAATATCATTATGTTTTAGAGAAAACATTTGTTCGCAATATTGGCATGGTTTGATAACTAGTGCTCAAGTTGTTTGAAATCATTAGATGGCCCCCATTTAAGTACTACTCTGTCCATCTAGTTTATGAATGAGTTACTGCCTACGAAAATGAAGAAAACACAAAAATAGACTCTCTGCTAGAATGTTTTCATGGAAAATTGTTCTTGAAATGCTGAAGGATTGTATGAACTTTAAACCCCTCTAATCCCTATACTAGTTTCTTTTTGTTCATTTTATCTTCTACGTTTTTATACGCTGTTTCTTCTGTTAAATAGGCCTAGTAGTAAGAAGTTGTGCTATAATCCTAAAGGAATGTAGTTCAGATTCACCAGCTGTTCCAAGAGAGAATCTAATTCAATCTCCTTCTGCTCAATTTACTGCCTCTGAAAACATGCTGGAGGGTTAGTTGTGGGTCAGTTCTGACTTGAAAGCACAAAACAACATGTATTACTATAGATTGTATCTCTAATAAAGATGGGGTGTGTGTGTGTGTGATATGTTGATATTTTATTTTTTCCATTTTTCAAACATATGCTAAATTTCCGTTAAACCTGGAATAAGTGGCTTGGAAAAATTCTAATAACTAGTAAAATGAGCAGCTATATTGTGACAGTGGCTGAGCCTGACTTCTACTACCTTCATAAATGGGATCTGTTCCCATCAATAACACCCACAGTGCCAAGTACCACCCCAAACACTCCTGTTCCAATTTCTATGAATTATTGTGTCCAAAGTTTGTTTCAATCTGACTCATAGACTTTACACAGTAGTGATGATTATTAGGTAAATAGGTTGGGAGAGGGGGAGATAAAAGATACCACAGAGTTAAAGACCATGTTTAATGAACAACAGCCCCAAGCCAGACTCCTAGTAAGACACAATTCTTCAATGTTCAGTAAACTTCTCAGTTAACAAATGAAAGTCTACTTTTAGTTGGCATCGCAAATAAACTTCTATTTTCCTCAATCATCCAGCAAGCTCTATCTCATGGCAATCACATGCAAACTCTTCATTCAGTCATCCAGGAGCAAAACCTTTAACTTTTGCTCCATCTCCAGGGTTCTGTCACGCTACACCTTACCACAGTCTCATCATCTTCCATTCACAGTCTTGTCATAAAATGGAAAACTGTCCTCTCTTGTACTGGTTTCACAGCTGTTGATGATTTACAATACCATGTGTCCACAGCTGAGGTAGCTGGGAACCATTTTCCCAGTAGGGACTAACACAATAGATAGAAAAGCCATTTTTTCCAAGTTCTAACACCACATTCATTAACTAGAAATTCATTTTTTTCTTGTTTTCTTTTTACTAATGTTTGATAATGTGTGCATTTCTTTTGCTTCACCATAATAATACTCTACACTCACATCCAATTTATTCTTTGATATACATAATAAGGTTTCTAATGGTACTTAATTTCCAAATGAGAGTTTTCTTGATTTTCATTTCTGATCTCTTGTAATGGGTACATCTTTTTTTTTTATCCTTATATTATGTATGCCTGTAGCTTTTATGATCAGGCATTCTGCTGGTTCTTTTGTATTTTCTTATCTTCTTTCCATTCTCCTCTTCTTCCTGCTAAGTTTCTCATGCCTTCTGTGGCATCCCATCTACTCACATCCTTTCATTTTTCAAACATAAATGCATGGTCTTATCCTTTTACAAGCATGAATCCTGTAACCTGGCTGGACATTCCCAAATGATTGTCCCCTAGAATTATTCTTATTATATTCAAAAGCAAATTTGTCTTCCCCTATCAAATGCTATCCTTTTTTAAACAGTTCAGTTGATAAATCCAGATCAGGAATCCCAGTAAGAACCTTGTAAATAATTAATTCCTTTCTCTTACCACCATAAGGGAGCTGTGTTAGCTTAGTAGTAAGGAGACATACTGCCAACCCAAAGACATGGTTTGAATCCATCAGCTGCTGTTCAGGAGAAAGATGAACAATCATCTCCTATGTTAATAACTCCCTCTAAAAGATTGCTGGAGGGTCACCTATGAGTTGGTTGCAACGCAAAGTTGCATAATAACTACTTAAGTGCCATATGTAAGGAATCATTCATATCTAAATAATCACTGAATTCTGTTATTTCTAAAATCTCAATCCATCCTTACTAATCTACTTCCTCAGTTTACATTCTCATTATTAGTCATTTGACCATTTCTTTAACAGTTTTTTTTTTTAAATTGGTATCTTGTCTTTTTCCTTGTCCAAAAGAAATCCACCATGTAGCCCTCGCTCTAGTCTCCTGTGATGACAGAAATACCCAGTTATATCTCTCTTTTAAACGGTTCTCTCCCTCCTCTGTTTCAGTGCAGTATACATTATTGAACCCATCTTACTCAGTCTCTCCCCAACCCCAAGGACAGTCC
>NW_006399757.1:12164553-12170414 GCF_000299155.1 Elephantulus edwardii | reverse complement strand
AAAAAAAACCCAAAAGAAACCCACCTTCATTGCAACTTCTAGAATGGTCCTTTATAAGTGAAGATAAGTCTCAAAGTCTTTTAATTTTTCCTTCTGATTTGGAGCATATATGTCAAGTCACTTAACTTGATACAAAGGTCCCTTATATATACCTAGCTTATATTTCTATTCACATTTTTTGGTAACCCTTAGCCTGTAATGCTAAACTACTTTTTTATTTTTTTTTTTTTTTAAGGAAGGAGGGGTGATGGTAGAGGTGTGATAGTTTGGAGTTTATTTCTAGTCAGTGTAAGGCAAATGGTTACAGAGTCTCAGGAAAGCTTGTGATTGGACAGTAAGGGTGTTCTTGTGCCTTCTTTATGGGGGTTTGTTTTGTTTCATATGAAAAGTGTCAACCACTTCTCCATTCAGAGCCTTCTTTTGGACAAGTTAGCTGTAAGGGGCTCTGATGCCTTGTGCCTCTGGAAGCTGACAATTGCTTGCCTTTTTAGTGTACCCATGTAGCTTTTTTTCTTTATATTTTTGCTTTCTTTCCTGGATGAAACTCTTTTCCCAACCTTGACAAAGCTCATTTCTAAGAACTCACTTAGATGTCACTTTCTTCCAGAAGCCTTTCATTACAACTGTCTCTTGGCTCCCACAGGGTATAAGCAAGTGTTCAGTAAATGTTTGTTGAATGAATTAAACTGCATTTCACTTTGTTGATATATGTGGTGGGCAACCTGAAAACATAGCAATGTTCTATCAGAGCTACTAATACAAATATTTAGGTCAAAGCGAAATCAGCATACCTCGCATTCAATTATTCCTAAGGGGCCATAAAAGTGAGACTGAGCTCATTTGTCTTCCTTGTATAATTGCTCTTCCAACTTGTGTATAAGTAGTTCTTAATAATCTTGTTAGTTAGTTTTATGGCTTTTTGTGGAATGTACAGAAATGTGTATAAAATTCTTAAAAGGCTTATGAATTAAATATATTAATATGTATTCTATAATGTACAATTATATAATATACACACACACATATATATGTATATATATAGTACTTAAGGAAACAGAGATTGAACTATGAACTGTTGTGTTGTTGTTACTGATTGTTGATGAGTCAAGCACAACTCATAGTGACCCTGTAAGCAAAAGACCTGAAGCCTTTCTATAACTATCGTCATTTCTCAGAGTTCATATATAGAGTTTCCAAATGCATGTTATTTAGGAAGTGGATCCAATTTAAATTGTTTATTCCTCAATTTTCTTAAGCCAAGTGAGAAGCATCTTCAGCAGGCTTTCTCTTGGAATGACACTATCATGTATTATTGAGACAGTAAAGTACAATCTTGGAGACATTGATAGATAGTGGTGTTGTTTAATCCCAACTACCTTGACTGGTCTAGCAGTTTTATTTTTATTACAGAAGTCAGAACTGGTGGGGACTTTCCAGTCATGATTTTAGTTTAGAATTTCATTCAATGGATGGAATTATTAATGATATTGAATCTAAGAATTGTTTAGAGACTGAGATTCTTCTAAGAACAAAAGCAAAGCCAGTACTATTTTAGCAGGGAGTGTGATGCTGAAGAAATTCTCACATTATCTGTTCCTGGCATTTTAATTAAGTCAATGAGTTACCTGAGTCAGATCATTAGTACATTTTAAAGGAGTCTTTCATATTTTCATTTCTCTATAGTTACTATGAAATAGTTAAAACTCTTAAAAGTATACAAGTGGTGTATGTATGTACATAACTAAACATGGAAGTTAAATGATCATCCCTGACTAATTCTCATTGGTAACAAGATGCTCTTATTACCAGTTGTTGTGTTGTTACATACTGTCAAGTCGTACCTGACCCATAGCTGAAGATCCAGCAGATTGTCAGAGGCAGTACATTGCACAGGTGGAGATTGTCCATCTTTCTTCCATGGAGCAGCTGGTGGATTCAAACCATGTGCCATGGTTTGTGATGAAGCTCATTACCACCAAGCCATGAGAGCTCTCTTATTACCAGCATTAATTCTCAAAGACATTAAACAGAGTTACTTAGATTTTTGTTAGACTAATGAAATGACTCAAAAAAGGGACATATAAAGGTTCACTAATTCTTTACTTGGCATTTGATGTCCTTGTTGCCTAATAAGCATAATTGCCCAACTGTCAAAGGGGCATATATATTCAAATACACAACTAGATTAAATTTTTATGTACTGTAGTCTAAAATTTTTCTGTAAAGTGAAATGTCTTTAATATTTCCTAACTAGTCATCCATCATAATCTCTGAGAGGAAAGTTTCTTTTAGTTTGGGTGGAGAATTGGTTTGGAATACAGACATTGGTGTTTTCGTCAGCAAAGAATATCAGAGAAAGATATAAAATGTATCCCTTTCTCTCCTGACCATCCCTCTGGCCAATACCGATTTCATGGATAAAATAGACTGACCTGCTTCAGAATTCAGCCTGAAGTGGCAGATGATGGGTTTGCAGTTCAACTATATTTTTTATGCCTAATCTCATGCCCTTGTGCATTTCAGCTGCTATTTTTCATGTTACAAAAAAAGGGCATTATCATGACCAGCAGTGCAGTTCCTTAGATCTTTTGAAATCCTTAAAGGCTTCTTTTCAGAGAGCCTGTGCTGGAACATTACTGACTGAGCCTCGTGTGCATCATATTAGGCTAATGTAGGGTGGAAACAGCAAATTGACTTTGATAACGGATTTTCAAGTGTGCTCTTTGTGGATGAAATGCTGTTTCATTTATTTTTTTTCGGCAGTAATTTATTTGTAAATGTCTTGACTGCACCTTAATGCCACTTTGCCTCTGGAGTGAGGTTGTGTTATAAGCAGTTATCGCGATAATGAGGTTAGGAATAAATTCTCACGTGGTATTTGTCTAGAGCCTGAAACTTTCTTTGTTGAGACAGCCTGACAAGAACAAATGATTCAACAAGATTTAGCAGCATAAGGGTAGAGAGGCTAAAAATTAGCATATAGTCCCACAAATGCATTATATATGTAGATCTTTTGACAAGGAAGTTGACATTTGAACATTTAAAGGACATCTTAATATATGTTTGTTTAATACTATGAACTCATGATGGATGCAGTGAGTAGGTAAGTATCAGAAATTAAATGATGTGTGTAAATTAGGGAGAATTCATATCCAGCAAGAAATAGTTCCATATAAGGCATAGAAAATAAGTTGGTTTGGCTGAAAGTTCATGTTTATATGCAGATGATTGCTGTTGCTATGTGCCTTTGAATCAGAACTAACTTATAGCTGACCTTCCAGCAGGATTTTAGAGACTGTAAATCATATACAGGGATATTGCCCATCTTTCTTTCAAAGAGAGACGATAGCTGGTGGATTTGAGCTACCTACATTTAGGTTGTCAGTGACTCTTTAGCCACTAGAACTCCCTATACAGATGTTTGTAGGAAAATATGTTCTAGGATTCATTAACTTACTCTGTAAAAAGTCAACTAGAACATTGTAGGTTATAGGGTGTGTGTTATAACTATCTACTCCTGTCACTGTAATACAGAAGTAGCCATAGGCAATACATAAGTAAATGGATATGCTATATTCCAATAATATTTTATTCATAAAATACTCATAAGTTATTTTAAAATCATAGAACATACTTGGACCAATCGGTAGCATCAGGATGGATGGCGAAGAGATTGAGATTGTTCACAGCTTCAGTCTGTTCAGCTCCATGGTCAACACTCTTGGCACCAGTAGCCAGGAAATCAAAAAACATATTGTGATGGGAAAGTCTGCGGTTAGGGACCTCTCTAAAGTACTCAAGAGCAGCGGTGTCTCTCTGGAGACTAAGGTGCGCCTGATACAGGCCATGGTCTTTGCAATCACTTGTTATGCATCAGAGAGTTGGAAAATGACTAGGGAGGATAGAAGGAGAATTGACGCCTTTGAGCTGTGGTGCTGGAGAAGAGTATTGAATGCACCATGGACTGCCAAGAAAGCAAACAGATTCACCCCAGAGAGGGTTAAACCTGGCTGTTCCTTGGAGGCAAGGATTCTGGGGCTTCGTCTGACATACTTTGGACATGTTGTAAGGAGAGAAAGGTCTTTAGAGAGGGACATCATGCTGGGTAGAGTAGAGGGACAGCGCAGGAGGGGAAGACCCTCTATGAGGTGCATTGATTCGGTGACTGGGGTAATCGGGATGGGTGTGTCAGAGGCAATGAAATTGGCACAGCATAGAGCATGGTTTAGTGCTGTTGTATAGGGTTGCTATGAGTTGTAAACGACTCGACGGCACATAACAACAACAACAGACCATGCTTTATCAACTTCTGCTCTAGATTAAATGGACAAAGATCTAGCAATCACAGCACTGTTTATGTTATTTTCTGACAGCTGTAAAGGTAGCTTAAGAAATCCTGGAGGCATAATGTGTTACATGTGTGATTTATAACTGAAAGGTCAGTAGTTTGGATTCCCTAGCTGCTTGCTGGGAGAAAATGGGCAGACTCATCCTGTAAAGATGTATAGCCTTGGAGACCCCTAGGAGGATCACTATGAGGAGAAACCAACTCAACAGCAGTGAGTTTGGTTTTTAGGGCATCTTAGCATACTTCTCACATGCTTTTCTGCCATAGGTATTTATCAGTTTATTGAAACTACAAACTTAATTTATTTGTCAATGCCATCCTCCACCAATGTGCCTTCAAGATGACTTGAAGTTAGGTGCAAAATCACACCCTGATGATCTTTTAGTACTGTCAGTCAGAAAACTGAAGTCCTTTGAAGAGAAGGTTAATGTTGTCCCAAGCTAAAGGTTTGAAATGAAGATGGAATTCATTTTTAAATCCTGGATTTTAAGGTTTGAATGTTTAGTTTGCCAAGTGAGTTGACATATTAAATTGTCTCATTGTCATTTCCTTTTAAAAATGTTTAACTTTCTTGTTCTTTCCCCCTCTCGCTTTGCCACTTGACTGTATCATACTGTGTTACTGGTTGCTGAGGTGCTGCGTCACCTTCTGTAATGTTACTTGATCTTTGATTTCCTGTGAAGCACAATGAATCTTACATTAGACTATTCTGAGTCAGGTGGTGCACCATCTGTTCCCAGGCCGGGAAGACAGTAGCAACAGAGAGCAGCCGAAAGCAGCAGCTATGCCACTTTTGAGCAGAATATTCATACATAGTGAAGGAGAGACAGACAATTTTGGTTTCAGACAAAGTTTTGTTTCCTGTACAATTACCTAATATATTTGACATCCAGTTTTTATTAAAATTATTTTATGGATCAGTACACACATAGAATGGGATAAAATAGAATCCATTTGCCTTTGCTTTTTGGGGTAACATAGATTTAAGTAACTGGCCTTTGGCTATATTTTTGTACACAATGGCTGCATTGTTTGAGGTTATGCAGAACACAGAAGAGCAGCTGGTAGACCTAAGAATTGAAGCTGAGAGCAGGTAGCATCTAACAATCTCCTGGCTACTCATTTATGATAGCTTCTAAAAGTCTGAGCTAACCTTCTGTTAAGAAATCAGAAAGCCATTTGCCAAGCATCTTTAAAACCCTGAGCTAAATAATTAACTATAGATTAAACCCTCTTAACTATAAACTCCTCCTATAGTAATGCATTCAAATTAAAATCAGATCACTTTAAAAAACATTCATCACTTAAAGGCACAACACATTTCTAAAGATGTTGACAAATACCTGAAATTTGTTACAAGTCCACCTTATTAAGATTTCAGAGATCTCACAATGTGCTCACTACTTTCTTACATATCATGCGATCATATAGATAACAGGAGAGAAGACTATTTTAAGAACTGATTTTGAATTCATTGATCTTTCTGTACTTTTATAAATTATTATTATTTTTT
>NW_006399757.1:12155332-12161905 GCF_000299155.1 Elephantulus edwardii | reverse complement strand
TTTTATGTATCATTCGATTCTATTTGCCCGTATTGTATTTAGGATTTTTGCATCAATATTCATGAGAGCTATTGGCCTATAGTTTTCTATTTTGGTGGTGTCTTTTCCTGGCTTTGGTATCAAAGATATGTTTGCATCATTGAATGAATCTGGGAGGGTTCCATCTTCTTCTATTTTCTGAAATAATTTATGTAGAATTGGTAACAGTTCTGTACTTTTTTAAGGGCCTTTTCAGGTATTTTTGAGAGCAAGCATTACCAAATAATGTAAAACACTGAAAAAAAAGTTAGAGGTTAAGAACACAATTAAACCGAAATTTACTTGTGTTAACTATAAATTAAAATTATCTTCCTCAAAAGTTTAGTCTTGAGCTGGAGAATAATCCTGGTGTCCTAGTGGTCAGAAGCTGTGCTGCAGTGGTGAAAGCATGCAAGTCTCCTGCCAGCTGCTCTATGGGAGAAGGATGGGCAGTCTCCTCTCATGAGATCTACCGCCTCTAAAATCCTCCTAGAGGGTCAGCTATTTGTCAATTCTAACTCAAAGGGGGCACAAAAACAACAACAAATATTTCCAGAAAATCGAGTTCTGCCTTAGAAAGATTGTTTCCTTATGTTAAGACAATTTACCAAGCACTTTCTGATAACTAAATGCTTATTCAATTGTGTCCAGAATAAAGCTTTACTCATCATCATCTCCTATATTGAATAAATCACCATGGCCCAGTAGACTTTCATTAGGAACTGAAACTTGAATTTTATTATTTAGGAACCAAATGCTTCATCAACACTGAAAGGAAGTACATTCAGCAGTTGTGTCTGTGGCCACTAGGCCAATAGGAAGTAGAAAAATGAGATCAAATATACGGAGAAAGGCTGATAGTATGAGTTAATACAATGCTAATATTTTTAATAAAAATAAAATAATCTTTTAAAAAATACAAATCATACTCTTACCATAATTTTGTCCTTTACCTTTTAGCAACTAAAATGAATACAGAAGCAATCTTAGCCCGGCACAAACATTTACTGACAGTGAGATCAACTCTGCTTCTGTGATCATTTAATCCCAAAGTAATCTTGACACATGCAGAATCATCTTTATGAAACATGGAACAACAGTAAACAGCATGTTGTTTATTTTCAGGAGTAAAATTTTAATATGAAGCATTTTAAAATCCATTCTGCCTAACTTGAGGATATTTTTAGAGCTCCAAGATTTGTGTTGTAATTTTTGTGACTTAAAAAAAAATCATCTAGGCACTTTCATTTCCATCCACTCACTAATACATGGCCTTCACAGGGACTTCTGAACTGAAGGTCTTTGACTTTCTTCTCTATGGGGCCTTTATGTGAAAATCTATGTGGTTCTTGGACCAGGGAGTTATTCACAACATTAAAATAAAAATAGGTTTTTCAGCCTTTGATCTACACCCTGATCTACACAGCTGTGTTTTTCATGAATCCAAGATCCACACTGCCAATTGGGGCAGCTTGTCTGATAGTTCCAAGTCATTCCAGAAGACTGCACTGCAGATTTCTCTCCACAATTCCATTTATACGTTCACCAACTTGACAGTACAGGAATTAATGGACGCCAAAGTGTACACAGAAGTCACAAAGGTTGTGTGTACATGTTCTAAACTGAAGAATTAAAGTATGGATACAAATATTTAGATTAAATTAACTCAAGTTATTGTAGTCTTGTTATTTCTTTCTTGGCACGTCATCTCACCTACATTTCTTTTTATGCTTCTATGTCTCTGCTGGTTTTCTAAATGTCTTTTAATTGTTATTATATTTGAGAACAAGAAACCACTATATAATATTGTCAAGTACTAAGATGAAAAACATGCATTAAAATTAGGAATAGTTTGAGTCAGGATTATAATATTTCCTCTATATCTGTTAAGTCTGTATACTGGGCAATTAGTTTGAGAAGTTGGACTCTGTGAAGAAGAATATGGCATTAGGGTTGGAGGGAGAATAATTAATAACCTTTGCCACGAGAATGACATAAACTTGCATGCTGAAAGTGAGAAGGATTTGAAATGCTTACTGTAGAAGATCAAAGAATAAGGACTTCAATATGGAATACATTTCAATATTAAGAAAACAAAAATCCTTGCCATTGAATCAATAGGCAACATCATGATAGATGGAAGAAAAGATTGAAACTGCCAATGACTTCATCTTACTTGAATGCACAATCAGGAGATGTATTACACTGAGAAAGTCTGTAGTCAGGGACCTCTCCAAATTTTCAGGACTAAGGTGCACCTGATTCATGTCATGGTCTTTCTAGTCACTTGCTATGCATCTAAAAGCTGGACAATGAATAAGGATGACAGAAGAATTGATTACTTTGGACTCTGGTGTTGGAGAACAGTACTGATTATTTCATAGACTCCCAAAATAACAAACATAGGTCTTGGACAATATGCATCCAGAGTGCTTCTTGGAGACAAAGATGATGAAGCTTTGTCTTAGACTTTGGCCGTTTTGCTAACAGAGGCTATTTATTTCTTGGAGGAGGACATTATACTTGAAAGAATGGAACAATGGCAAAGGAGAGGAAGACCCTCAATCAGGTGGATTACACAGTGACTGCTACAATAGACTTGAGTGTGTCAGAAACTGTGAGAAGGGCACAGGATAGGACAGGATTTAGATCTGTTAAGTATTGATGTGAGTCATACTCAGACTAACAACAATAGCAACAACAATAATAAAAATATTGCCCAACAAGTGAAAACAACTTGTGACATAGAATGCAGGGGTTACACTGCTAACAAAATGTTGACAATTCAAATCTACCAGCTACTTCGTGAGAGAAAGATAGACCATCTGCTTCTGTTTCATTTTACTGTCTGGAAGCTGAATAGAGGATCTCTATGACTCAGACTCAATTTCAATGACAGAGAGTTAGTTTGTTTAGGAGTGGGGAGTCCTGTTATAGTGGGAAGCCAATCAGACTGCTACCTGAAAGGTGGTTAGCATAAATCATGAAATCTATGGGAGAAAAATGGGCAGTGGCTCCTTGTGAAAACTTAGAATCTTTGAAAATGGATGGAAAATTGCCATGAATGGGAACCTACTTGACAGCAGTAGGGTTAGAACCTAACTAAGTCCATGGATAGCACAAATAATTGACATTATCCTCAGGAGAAGGAAGAACAATCTCCTCCCATGTGATTAACTGCTTCTGAAAACCCACTGGTGGGTCAGCTATGGGTCTGTTGTGACTCTACAGTACACCACAACAAGAACGACGACTCTTAACCTAAAGGGAGCTCTTGTGACATAGTCCCTGAGGAGCTCTGCTGCTATCTCAAAGGCCATGTCTCTTTGGTGGTTCAAATCCACCAGCTGTTTTGTGGGAGAAAGATAGACAATCTCCTCCACTTGATTTACAGATTCCCAACAATTCATTGAGCGATAAGCTATGAGTCAGTTTGCAGTCACTTGCAATGAGTTTAAAAGAGTTTTTTAGTTACTAGCTTAGATTGGCTGTTCAAATACATCCAGAAGCATCTTGGAAGAAAATCCTGAATATCTTTTACACCTAACCTTGAAACCACTATGAAATGAAATGTAGTTTTAATCTGCAACAAATGGTTATCATGAGTTGGAACCCACTGATTATAATCTGTTACCTTGGTGCTTCCCCTCTCCCCTTTTGCATCTAGTCAGAATGTGCTAAAGCTCAGTTCATCTTCCCAGTGATAATTCTGCTCTGAGGACAATGGCACTATTTTATTGAATCATGTCTACACTTAATAGTAGATAAGTAAATTTATTTTCTACTGTATAAAAATAATTTTTCTTTTCTTTTTTTTGTGTGTGTGTTTCTAACCATAGACAGATTGCTACTAAATGTATTACTTCTTTTTGTTAAATACCGTCAAGTTGGCCTGGGCTCTTAGTGAGCATCTTTAATTCATTTAATATGGATAATTTCACAAGATTGGAATCATTTACAAAGTTTGTTGTTGCTGTTTTTAGGTGCCCTTAAGTTGACTGTGACTCAAAGCTACCCTGTAAACACCATCCTGACCATCTGTGACAAGCTAAAGCCCGCGGTTACTGCCAATGTGTCAATCCACTTTGTTGAAGGTCTCTTTCTCTTTCACTGTCCTCTGCATTTTCCAGCATGACATTCCCCCCAGGACTAGCACATATGCCCAAAGAATGTGAGAATAAGTTTCACATCCCCTTTGTATCTCAGGAGCACCTTGTTTGCCCTTCTTCTAACACAGATTGTTTGTTGTTTTACTTTCGTCAGATCATGAGATATTCAATAGGCTTAGGTCGTGCTTATTCATGGTCGAACTTTCAGAAGCATAAGAAGCAATTGAAAATACAGTGGCTTGTATCTAACACATGTTAGTATTCACACTCATATTCTTTAGCACTCTGGAGAATTCGTTAACAGGAGGTTTTTCCAATGCAACATGTGTATTGAGTTCTTGACTGCTGCTATAATGATGTCAATTGTAGACTCAAGTAAAATGAAATCACTGACAATTTCAATCTTCTCTTCACCTTTTGTGACATTATCCAGTGGTGAGGACTTTAGTTTTTGATATTGAGATGTAATGCATATTGACAGCTGTAGTCGAATATTATTCAGTAAGTACTCCGTCTTCTTTACTTAACACGTTGCTGCACACTTTTAATTTACGATCGTGCTTAGAAACACATATTTTGACGGTTTTATCATCATTTGTGGTTACATCTTAATTCAGGCAAGGTTGTGCCATCTGTATAAATCAGGTTGTTGATGAGTCCTGATGTCACTTTCTTGTTCATATAGTCTAGTTTCTCAAAAGGTTTGCTCAGAATACAGATTGAATGCGTATGAAGGAAAGATACAACTCCACACTTTTCCTGACTTGAAAACGTGCAGTATCCCCAGGTTCTGTTCAAACAACAGTTTCTTGGTGGTACATGTATAGGTTTTACCTGGATACAAGTAAATGTTCTGGGATTCTCAGTTTTTTCATTGTTACCCATAATTTGTTATGATCCAAAGAGTCAAATATCTTTTCACATTTAATAAAATACAAGAATACATCTCTCTGGTATTCTCTGCTTCCAATCAAGATCCATTTGACATAAGCATGGATCTCTTGTGTCACAACCTCTTCTGAACTGAGCTTGACCCTAGGCCAGATCTGCTACCTGTGAACTGGCTGACATCTTGAGTCCTCAGTTACCACTCAGAGGAGCAGAAACTTTGACTTAATTGGGCACTCTAACTGTAATCTTTTCCTGGATTTGCAGATACACTCTCTGAGGCCAGTCAGACTTTTCTATTTTCTAGTGCATTCATATTTGTTTTATAACATCTATAAACTTGTAGGTTTTATAGTTTAACTTCCTGTGGTAGATAGAACCTATATCTGTGCCAGCCAGCCTGTAGATCAGTATGTTGTAATCTCTATTTTCTTCTACTAGTATTAACTTCCTTTCTTTTTTTCTTTTTAGTCCAGTTGGGGTCATTATTTATATAACTGTCTAAGCAACAACCTAAATTCTCTAGTATATTTGGTTTTCACTACATGTAGGAAAATATCAACTATGGTTGAGCTTAACTGACTACTGTCTGTATCTAAGCAGAGTAGCACAACTGAGGAAAACAAGAACAGATAGGATAGCGCTTAATGTGTTCAGCTGCTAACATAGAAGTTAGAAAGTTCAAATCTACCAACTATTCCAAGGGATACAAAAATGAGCTTCTTCCCCTTGTAAAGCTTTTAAGTCCTCCTCTCCAAATATTCTTTCTTTTACTGCCTCAGCAATCCAATGGGGGGTTGCTAAGAGTCAGAACCAGATTAGTGGCCATAAGTTTAATATATCATTTTTCCTTGCTATATATTTTATGCTATCCATTCATTGTCCTGTTGATATGGGATACTGTTAATTTTACATTAGAATTCTTTTTTTAATCCATTCATACTCCTTCATGTGCACTATCACCACTTTAATCAAACAGCCAGTATTTTTGTTAAGAATGCCAATAATTGTGAAGATGCCTCAAGGCCAGACAACATTTCATTCTGTTACACAGAGGATATTAAAGCTGATTCAGCAGCAACTAACACCAGCCTAATGTGGCCTTTACTCAAGTCTCTGTTTATTGCTTGTATTTGTCATTAGATAATAAGATCTTGCGGACCAGGATCGTCTGTATTTTAGTCTCTGTTAAGTCTACTATATTTCACGGAGTAGCAAGCACATAGTTGGTGTTCAGTAAATAAACGCTAAATGAATGGTAAATGCACCAAAATATCATTATCCTACGAAGACGCAAAAACCATGCGACATTCGTTCTGGCAGACCGCTCAAAGGAGGGGTAAGGCATCCGACTAACTGAAAGCTGGGCAGCTTAGAGGCCAGTCTCAGACCCCTCCCATCTTCCTAGGTAATTAAAGATGCAAAAACCGCGAGACATTCGTTCTGGCCCGAGGGCCGCAGGCATATCTACACACCAGTTCTACATGATGCATCACCTTTGCTCGGGAAACATTACGACTAAACTTCAGAGACATTGATCCCAACATAAGGAAGTACC
>NW_006399757.1:12148534-12152201 GCF_000299155.1 Elephantulus edwardii | reverse complement strand
ATGGGAGTGTCAGAGACAGTGCGATTGGCACAGAGCAGAGTGGAGTTTAGGGCTGTTGTACATAGGGTCGGTATGAGTCGCAAGCGACTCGAGGGCACATAACAGCAACAACAACAACCTCAGTAAGCGAGGAAGACTTGAAATGCTTGCTGCAGAAGATCAAAGATTACAGACTTTATTATGGCTTACATGTCAACATCAAGGAAAAATTCCTCACCACTGGGTCATCAGGAACATCATGATAGAGAAAAGATTGAAGTTGTCAACAATTTCATCATGTCTGGATCCACAGTTAACACCCTTGGCACCAACAGTTAAGAAATCAAAAGACCTGTTGTTTGGGGAAAATTTGCTTTCAAGGAACTCTTCAAGATGTTTAAGAGCCACGATGTCAGTTTAAAAACTGAGGTGTACCTGATTCAAGCAATGGTCTTTTTAATTACTAGCTATGAATCTGAAAGTTGGACAATGAATAAGAATGGCAGACTAAGAGTTGATGCTTTTGAGTTGTGGTGTTGGAGAAGAGTTCTGAACATTCCATGAACTGCCAAAAGAACAAAAACAACAACAACAAAACCAAGAAGCAAGCAAACAAACAAAAACCCCACAAATAGGTCTTGGAGAAAGTACAACCAGAACGTTCCTTAGATGATAAGGATGGTGATATTTGTCTCACATATTTTAGACATGGTGTTAGGAAGGGTCAGTCCTTGGAAAGGGACTTCATTCTTGGAAAACTGGAGGGTCAGCAAAATGGAGGAAGACCTTTAATGAGATTGAATGATTCAGTTGTTATAGCATTGGATTTGCACAAATCGTGGATAATGAAGACAGCCCAGGATTGGGTAAGATCAAGGTTGTTGTTGATAGGGTCACTATGAGTTTTGGTTGACTAACTAAATGGTGCCTAACAACAACATCTATAATGGCCAGGTTTATGTACAAACCTCTAATTCCTTGCCATTATTAATATCAGTTAAGGTATAAGGATCACCTGCAAAAAAGGAAGCAGGCATGTCAGTTGTTTACTGTTTCTTCTTTTTCACCTTTGAAAACTTTCAATGTGCTTAGGCTTACTGAATCCAATTTCAATATGTATGATTTTCTGAATTTTTTTTTTTTTGCTTCTGTACTGACACTAATGGTTAACTCCACAATAAGGGATATACCTTTAACTTGCTGGTCTGTCTGATACTTCTCTAAATCTGAACATTCGCATTAAGACAGACTAGGAAGAAGGATTGGCCATCCACTTCTGAAATAGCAGGCCTCTGAAAACCCTATGTACAACAGAACACATGTAGATAACAGCAAGGGCAAGTGAGGTTGAGCTTTCAAGTATGGAAACACAAAGGAGGAGGAACAGTTGTAAGCAGACACTAGTGTTTGGGATGAGGTGGATTGATTCAGTGACTGGGATAATTGGGATGGGAATGTCAGAGACTGCGATTGGCACAGGACAGAGCAGAGTTTAGGGCTGTTGTACATAGGGTCGCTATGAGTCGCAAGCATCTCGACGGCACATAACAACAACAACAACAACAACAACTGTTTGCCAATTAATTTTCTGAATTTCTAAATTTTCTGAATTTAGTGGGCTCCTTCTTGCTTGTGGAGCTTCTAGTTTAAGGCAGGTTTGGAAGCAGGAGTGGCATCCACTTCCTAGCCTACATGCATCTGGAAATCCAAGACCTTTGAGAAACGAGTTATTGAAAGGCTTCAGGTCTTTTGTTCATAGAGTTGCTGCTATTGAGTCATGTTTGACTCGACAGCAATCCACAACAATTTCTTGCTTAACTAACAGTATGATGCTATATGCTCCATATCTCAAACTTTTGCTTCTTTTCATTGTCAGACCATGACCTAAACTAGTTTGAAGATGTACCACATAATACTGTATTTTCTAAGTCTGAAACAGTGTAAAACTTTTTATCTCGAGTTGGAAAATGAAAGTAAAGTAATATTGAAAAAGGTTATCTTTTCTTTCTAAAAATCTGATTATTAAAAAGAGTTACAGGGCATTATTTCAAATTTTAAAAAAGCATGTGCGTGTATAATCTTTTAAAGTTTTCATAAAATTACCAAATTATTCTGGCCTAAAGATTTTGTCTCTAGAACCCTGATCATGATAGATTCTTAGCCTTGACATTCAGCATCAGCACGTGAAAAGATAAAAATAAAATTTGAATTTAACTTCATCTCTGTCTTTTAAATAGAATCGTATTTAGTTTTCTATATATTTATTATCACTATTAGTTAGGTGGGGATACTTATTATCATTTTGCTTATATAAACAAATTCTTTTCAGTAAAGAAGTTCTTTCAAGTAAAAAATTAAAGTATCAAGGGTTTTCAACATGACAGAAACATTATTTGTTTTCTTTTGTAAAAATTATAATTAATTTTAAATAATTTGTAGTCCCTCTGGTACAATTCCCCTTAACAGTATACTTATTAGGGTGAATTATTGGACTTTGACTGAGGGAAGTTATCAGAGATCACAATCTAACACACAACTAGAAAAATTTATATGAAAAATGTTTATAAAATTTATATTTTACTAAATATGTCTCCAAGGTTGATTCTCAGTTTGATTATATTATTAACAAGGGAAATAAAGTTGGCAAAAATTTAGGGAATTTAGGAATAAAATGAAGTGAGGAGTAGATTCTGAAGTTAGAAACCAAACTTTTTTTTCCAATGGCAAATCTCATTTAAGACACTTCTAAAGACGAATTGTATTTCTGTTGGGGAGGAAAATTTAATCTCAAATCACTAAAGATAGAGAGGATGGGAACTCAGAATCGGTGTTTAAGGGTTGCTGATTATAGTTATACTTGCTTATCAATAACACTATGTGATAATTGATCTAAATGTCTGCTCTTGTATACAATGTGGCCAATTATCAGGCAGTAATATAAGTTTTTGCTTAATGCTAGGGGGAAAAAATTTCCATGACTTTATTAAAAGGTGGTTAGCCCTGGCATTTATTTCCACTTCCTTGACACCATTTAGAACTGCTTTTGTGAAATTTAATTTTAGATGAATTAATTCAAATGAGTATTTGTTATTAAAAAATTGAAACACTAAAACGTAACCAGTTTGATTCAACTTCAAGAGTGAACAATTGTTAACTAAAATGTTTTGTGATCATCAAGTGAGATAAAATCTTAGAAAATATCTTTAATAAATGGCTAGTTACTGTGATAGGTATTTCTCTTGAGATAAACAAGAAATCAAGAGTAATTTCCATTTGTAGAAGAAAAGTATAGTGAATATAATGTCATAAAATTGTACCTTTAAAAATGTCCCATGCAAAGTTTCAAACAAATTTTAATTACCACAATAGTAAGAAAAGAAAATAAGGCCCTAAGACATTGATGGGATATCAGTTGATACATTTCAAATGACAGATGCAGCCCTGGACTTGCATATCGGTCTATGTCAGAAAATTTAGAAAACAGCTGCCTGGCTTACTGACTGGAGGAGATCCATATTTGTTCTCATTTCCAAAAAAAGGTGAGCCAACAAGATATGGAAATTATTAAATAATATCATTAATATCACACACAAGCAAAATATTGTTGAACATTTAAAAAATAGCTAGAACAGTATGTAGAGAATTACCAGAATTTCAAGCTGGATTTAGAAGAGGTCAAATAAAATAA
>NW_006399757.1:12147263-12148039 GCF_000299155.1 Elephantulus edwardii | reverse complement strand
AAATTATGTGAAACAGAGTTTCCAAATTTTTGCCTCCAGGGAACAACTTGGTTTCTCCCTCTCAAGGATAGACCTATAGGAGCAATGATGATAGTTTGAAGACTAAAATATGTCTTATTTTAGGCCAGGATATTTTCACTTGCTATTCACCTGAGAGCTGGACAGTGTGTAAGGATGACAAAAGAATTGATCCCTTTGAATTCTGGTGTTGGGGAAAAGTACTGAAAAGTTCATGGACTGCCAGAAGAAGAAACAGGTATAGCTTAGAGAAAGGAAAGAATACATGGTTTAAAATTAAGAAAAGAGTGCATCAGGGTTATATCCTTTCTCCATACCTCTTCAATCTGTATGCTGAGAACCTTATTTTAGAAGATAGACTCTATGAAGAAAATAAGGTGTCAGGATTGGAGGAAGACTCATGATCACCTTCATAATGCAGGTGATACAACCTTGCTTGCAGAAAGTGTGGAATGCTTGAAGCACTTGCTGTAGAATAACAGAGAACACATGCTTCAATATTAATTGCTTATCAATGTCATGAAAACAAAATTTTATTGAACTAGACCAAGAAGCAAAATCATGGTAAAAGGAGAAAGGATTGAAATTATCAATGACTTAATCTTGTTTGGATTTACAATAAGTATTAGCAAGATTCTGCTGAAAATTATCCAAAAACATTTGGGACAATATATCAGCAGAGAACTGCCAGATGTGCAGGCTGGATTTAGAAGAGGTCCTGGTACTAGGGATATTATAGCTAATGTCAGATGGATCTT
>NW_006399757.1:12127605-12146053 GCF_000299155.1 Elephantulus edwardii | reverse complement strand
ATGAGGACTAAGTTGCACCTGATTCAATCCATGGTCTTTTCAAGCTCTTGTTTTGTTGTTGAGCTGTATAATAAGTAAGGTTGGCAGAGGAAGAATTGATGACTTTGGACTGTGTATTAGAGAAGAGTACTGAATATCCCATGGACAAAAAATATTTAAAAATTCCCAAAAACCTACCACAATATAGTCAGAGTACTCCTTGGAGGCAAAGATGATAAACCTTCATCTCACATATTTTGGACTTGTTACTAAGAAAGGCTATTCCTTGGAGAGAGACATCATGCTTGGGAAAGTGGAGAGATGACAAGAGAGGAAGGTGGATTGAAACAGGGACTCAAGTGTGTGAGAAATTGTGAGGATGGCACAGGATAGGGCAGAGATCAGATCTGCTTTCATAGTGTTGCTAAGAGTTGTACTCAACTTGTTGGCACCTAACAACAACACAAGAGGGAAAAAGGAATTATTCGTGGTATGGAAAAAGAACACGTGTTTGTTAGATATCTTATTGCTTGGACTGTTATATCAAAACTAAATTCTTGCTTTGATAAAATGCAGATGTTTAAAGAGAAATATATGTTCTTTTCTTCATGAAAAGCTAGTAAATAGGAATGAGTTCTTTGTAGTTTGTAGTAGCACGTGCACTCTCCCCCCCCCCCAATTTTGGAATAGAAGTTGATTTACTTGGTTTGTTTTTCTTCTGTTAATTGTCTGGGTTTTTTGGTTGTTGTTGGTTTTTTTTTTTGTTTATTTGGGTTGTTTGTTGTTTGTTTTTTTTTACATTTGTCAGTATCTACTAGTGGTAACTCATGGTTGCTGTGATGCTAAACACTGTGACACTGATGTGTCAAATGTGATAATGGTTACCCATGGTGGATAGTGTTTGGTGGAGCTCCCCATTAAAACAAGCTTGGAAACAGGAGTGACATCCACCTTCAAAATAACTCACCTCTGGAAACTCTATGAACTTAGAGAAAAGATGAAATTTATATAAGTGTTCAGGTCTTCTGTTCATAGGTTTGCTATGAGTCGTCTATGACTTGATAGCACTTATCAACAACATCATAGAGAGAACTCAGTGGGCCTAGTGGACAGAAAGTAAAGCTTCCAAGCCAAATGTGTCATTTTAATCTGCGGTTCTCTGGTCTGGTTTTGTTTTTGGTCAAACATTCTTCTAAGTGGTATAGCACTCATCTGTCAATTTACTGTTCAGAGGTACAAAAACAAGCTTCGGAGTAGGAGTAGCATCCATTTCCAAAATTGCTTGCCTCGAGAAACTCTATGAACTTAGAGAAACAATGAAGGTTATACAAGTGTTCAGGTCTTTCATTCATAGGGTTACTATGAGTCGTCTACAGCTTGCTGACACTTAACAACAACAAGCGTCTACTATATTTTCTTTTCATTATTTTTAGAAATCACTAGATGTAACATTTTCAGTGTTTATGCCATTTATACTTGAAGTCTCAGAGCACACAGATTCTAAAAGAATTCAAGCTAAGTTATCTCAGAAAGGTCCTAGGAAATGGAAAAACACAGTTCCATAATGTTTCTGAATAAGTGGCAGAATTAATTCAAGATTGTCCTCATTTTTAGAAACATTCTTTTTACTACTTGACTCATTTTTCTTTTGCAATTTCAAAGAACAACAAATCATCATAAAACAAAATATTTTATCACCACATTTTTATATCACTGTTATTGTTAGTTGTCATGAATAATTTACACTAGAACTCTGCAGGGTTTTCAAAGGTATGACCTTTTTAAAGTGGATCACTAGACTTTTCCTGTAAGACATTTTTGCAAAGTTTTGAACTGCTTGACTTTACAGAAGTTGTTGAGAGCTCAGCTATATGCACTGTCCAGGGACCACCCTCCCTCTTGCAAATTTTCAATTCTCACAGTTTTCCGTTCAAGTTAACTGTCCATGATCTGTTTTATCTGTGTGTAAAACTTTTCTTAGCTTTTTGTACTAGTGATTTTGGTGCCATAATTGTTCTTTTATAACTGACTTACTTCACTCAGCATCATTTGTTCTAGGTTGAGCTAAGTTATTCAGTATTTCAAAAATTCTTAATCATTTTTTAGTGATGCATAAAATTCCACATTGTCCATTGATGGACACTTGAGTTCTTTCCAAACCTTTGGTGTTGTAAATTACGCTGCAATAAACATGGATGTAAATATGCTATTGTGTGTTGGAGGGATAAGGAAGGTGAAACATCTAGCTTTGGAGCATCAGGTAGATGTGGACGACAAGCATTTGGATTGACAGTACAGCTCCTTATCATTAGGTCAGATAGTCTTTCTGTGTAGAAATATATGTAGGAAACTCTTACTTTCAGTCTAGGTTATCTAAGTCATGCTTTATCTACAGTCATGCTGGCTCCTTTTCAAATGTCAGTTTTACTTGTATAATTGTATTCTTAATTTATTTATAGTTGTAGATAAGCTCTACAACTAGATGTTTCAAACTCATTATCTTTTAAATCTTAGCAAAATTTTTCCCAGGTGATTATTTATAAAAATAATTGATTTATACAGTTCTTAACTGCAATGAACAGGATGGCTTTTTGTATCAAGTAGAAAAGGGATACATGCCATAGTAGTTAAGACCTTTGTTAAAGAATCACCATAACTGATAGCAACCATAGAGATCTAAAAACTGTAGGAGTAAATCTTCAGGTTGTACCATTTGATGGTTGAGGAGGTGAGGAAAATGGGAAGAATTTGTTCAAATTTTGTAAATAAACTAGTAGAAGATAAAAAAGAGAAATAGAAAAAATAAAGGAGACACATTGCACTGGGAAAATCTGTAGTTATAGACCTTTACACACTATTAAGCAGTAGTGATGTCAATTTGAAGGCTAAGGTGCATCTAATTCAGTCTTTCTTATTACTAGTACTGCCTCTAAGAGTTGTACAGTCAATAAGGATGACAGAAAAAGAATTGACTCTGAGTTGTGGTGTTGGAGAATAGAACTGAACAGCTCATAGATGGCCAAGAGAACAAACAGACACGTCTTGAAGATGGTGCAGCTGGAGTGCTCTTTGGTTGCAAGAATGATGAGGCTTTGCCTCACATACTGTGAACACGTTAATAGGAGGTGCTATTCCTTGGAGAATAACATGATGCTGGAAGGATCCGCGAAGGAGAGGAAGACCCTCAACCAGGTGGATTGATACAGTGACTGCTGGAATGGGTGCTTATGTGTTGGGAAGTGTTAGGATAGTATTAGATAGCATAGATTTCAGATCTTTTGTTCATAGGGTCACTATGAGTCATGCTCGACTTGATGACACCTAACAACAGCAATAAGAACAACAACACTTTATTTCTGTAATGTTGAAATTTATGTGCATGTCTTTTTGTAAGCAAGTGCCAGGGTTTTTCTTGGATGAGCATTCTTAATTGTTCTCTATATCCTTTGGTCTTGTTATCTGTTGGTGCTTAACTTTTTTCTTTTTGATTTATGTTGCTGTTGCTGTATGGTGGTGAGTCAGCACTTATACACTAGCTGACCCTCCAGAGAGTTTTTCAGGGGCAATATATCGCACAGGAGGAGACCTCCCATGCATGTACTGTCCTGCAGTGGGGGAAGATACTTTATATATTTTTGTTATTTCTTACTTAAATGGTTTATAAATACCTTCTCCTAGTCCATGACTGCATGTAGTTAGTTTTAATCACTTAATATTTTCTTTGACTACCCATAGGATTAATTTTTTAGCATAGGACTGCTGTTGTTTTTAGGTGTCATTGAGTTGAATATTACTCATAGTGACCTGTGATCAATAGATCTGAATCCTGTCTCATCCTGTGCCAGGTTCATCATGTCTGACACATTTGAGGCAGTTGCTACAGTCACTCTATCAATCCATTTAATTGAGGATCTTCTCTTTCATTGATTTTCCAGTTTTTCAATAATGATATCCCTTTCCAAAGGATAACATCTTCTAACATGCCCAAAGTATGAGGGATGAAGCTTCACCATCTTTATCTCCAATGAGCACTCTGGGTACAGTTTTTCTAGGACATATCTATTTGCTCCTTTGGTAGTCCATGATATATTCAGCACTCTTCTCCAACACCACAGTACAAAGGCATCAATTATACGTCTATCATCCTTATTCATTGATCAACTCTTAGATGAAAATCAAGCTACCAAAAAAGAAGATATTCAAGCTGCAGTGAAGGAATTGGTGAACAATAAGTCCCAGGATTTAATGGGATTCCAACTGCAACAGATGCACCCCTGTACGTGCTCATCAGTCTATGCAAGGAAATTTGGAGGACAATTTCAGGAATGACTGACTACAAGAGATACGTATTTGTTCATATCTCCAAGAAATGTGTCCCAACAGAATGTGAAAGTTATTGAACAATATCATTAATATCACATTCTAGTAAAATATTACTTAAGATCATTTGAAAAACCTTCTGACAGGGAACTGTCAGAAGTTCAAGCAGGGTTTAGAAGACCAGGGATTATCAATGTTGGTGTCAGATGGATCCTGGCTGAAAGTTGAGAATACCAGAAGAATGTCTATTTGTGTTTATTGACATGCAAAGACATTTTACTGCGTGGTTCATAACAAACTATAGCCAACATGGAGAAGAATGAGAATCTTTACCTAGACCAAATAACTGTTGTTTGACTGGAGAAAGGAGATATTCTGTGGTTTAAAATCAGGAAGAGTGTAATCAAGGGATGTATATTCTTTATTCATACTTAATCAGTCTGTATGTTGAGCAAATAATTCATGAATGTGCACTCTGTGAAGAGGAATGGGGCATAGGATCAGAGGAAGATTCATCAACAACTTGTGTTATGCAGATGACAGAAACTTGAATTCAGAAAGTGAGGATGACTAGAAACATGCTGCAGAAGATCAATTACTACAGACTTCCATATAGATTACATGTCAACATCAACAAAAATCTTCAACATTGGGCCAATTGGTAACCTCATAATAGGTGGAGAAAGGATTGCATTTGTTAATGATTTAATTTTGCTTGAATCAACAATAAAAACCCTTGATGTTAGAAGTCAGGAGATCAGGAGACCTATTTCATTAGATAAGTGTGTTTTTATAGACCTTTCCAAAATACTAAGGAGCAATGGCATCAGTCTGAAGACTAAAGTATGCCTGACTCAGACCATAATTTTTGAAGTCTAGTAGTAGTCAAATGTTTGTCTAGTACAGAGTACCTAATGTTCTTTTTTGTGCGTGAAAATACGAAAGGATATAATAAATACTGTTGTTGTTGTTGTTATGTGCCATCAAGTCACATGCGACTCATAGTGACCCTATGTACAGCAGCCCTAAACACTGCTCTATCCCATATTAATCTTATTATCTCTGACACACCTATCCCTAGTTCCTCAGTGACTGAATCAATCCATCTCATCAAGGGTCTTCCTCTCCTGTGTTATCCCTTCACCCTACCAAGCATGATGTCTCTCTCCAAGGACTGATCCTACCTTGCAACTTGTCCAAAATATGTCAGACAAAGCTTCAGAATTCTTGCCTCCAAGGAGCAGCACGGTTTAACCCTCTCCAGGATGAATCTGTTTGTTTTCTTAGCAGTCCATGGTAACCTCAATACTCTTCTCCAGCACCACAGCTCAAAGGCACCAACTCTCCTTCTATCATCCCTAGTCATTGTCCAACTCTCTGATGCATAGCAAGTGATTGCAAAGACCATGGCCTGTATCAGGCACACCTTAGTCTACAGACCAAAATCATTGCTCTAAAATATCTTTGATATCTTTATTCTAAATCAACATAAAAATGCAGTTGTAATATTAATAATGTTTTAATACATGTCACAAAGTTACATCTGTTTTTGCAAACTACTGTATGTATCTTGAATTTCTAATATTATAGGTTTCACATAATTGATTTTAATTTATGGTTATATGTATATGGGACTTTCCTGACCTAGGGAAAGCAAGTAATAAAATGTGTAGGACAGATTTCTTCAAGGTATACTTTTCCCCATTCAAATTCTGTCTGCAATTCCTTACTCTCTGAGATGAATCAAGAAGACAAAGGGGGACTCTACCATTTTAGTATAAAGGATTAATTATTCAAAATAACTTTTCTAGTACGGAAAGAGGAAAGAGAACGTATCTTTTATTAATCTACTGTCACAGTAGTCCATGTGTAGATTCTTCAAAATGTCTTTTCTAGCCCATTCACTCTGACTTTTATTACATGGTTTGGTGGAATTATGTTAATGATATAAGAGAGGTTAATTACAACTTTCAGGTGGGAATATACTAACTGTTGTTGCTGTTGTTATGTGTCATGGAGTCGCTTGCAACTCGTAGCGACCCTATGTACAAGAGCTCTATACGCTCTTCTATCCTGTGCCAACCTAGCCATCTCAAACACACTTATTCCCACCACTCCAGTCACAGAATCAATCCATCTCATCAAAGGTCTTCCTCTCCTTCGCTACCCTTCCACTCTGCCAAACATGATGTCCCTCTCCAAGGACCAGTCCCTCCTTGCAACATGCCCAAAATACGTCAGGTGAAGTTTCAGAATCCTTGACTCCAGGGAACATTCTGGCTTCACCCTCTCCAGGACAAAACTGTTTGTTCTCCTAGCAGTCCATGGCATATTCAACACTCTTCTCCAGCACCACAGCTCAAAGGCATCAATTCTCTTTCTATCAACTCTAGTCACTGCCCAACTCTCTGATGCATAGCATGTAATTGTGAAGACTATAGCCTGGATCAGACACACCTTAGTCTCCAGTCTGACATTGTTGCTCTTCAGTACTTTTGAGAGGTCCCTCACAGCCAACTTTCCCAATGCAATTAGTCTCTTGATTTCCTGGCTGTTGTTACCAAGAGTGTTGACCATGGAGCCAAGTAAACTAAAACTGTTAAGTATCTCAATCTCTTCACCATCCATACTGATGCTGCCAATTGGCCCAGTGGCTAGAATCTTTGTTTTCTTGATGTTGAGCTTCAGTCCATATAGGAGGCTGTAGTCCTTGATCTTCTGCAGCAAGCGCTTCAGGTCCTCCTCAGTTTCAGCAAGCAGAGTTGTGTCATCTGCATAAAGCAGGCTGTTGATGATTCTTCCATCAGTCCTGAGGCAACATTCCTCTTCGTATAGCTCAGCGTCTCAGATGATCTGTTCTCTATACAGATGGAAAAGGTATGGAGACAGAATACATGTTTCAACTGACATGTGGAGCCGCAGACATGCTTATCAGTGTATACTAGGAAATTTAGAAGACAATTTCCTGGCAGACTGAGTGGAATCAATCCATATTTGTTCCCATCCCCAAGAAAGATGATCCAACAGAAAGTGGAAGCTATCAAATAATGTCATTCATTTCAAATGCAAGCAAAATATTGCTGAAGATCATGCAAACATGGCTATAACAGTACACTGCCAGGGAACTGCTCGAAGTTCAAGCTGGGTTTAGATAAACTGCGGCACCAGGGATATCATTGTTGATGCTGGATCTTGATTCAAAGCAGAGAATACCAGAATAATGAACAATGCCTATTTGTGTTTTATTGACTATGCAAAGGTATTTTATTGCATGGATCATAATAAACTATAAATAATATTGAGAAGAGTGGAAATCCCAGAACATTTAAATGTGCTCATGAGAAATCATTGCTTAGATCTGAAGCTGTTGTCCAAAGAGATCAAGGAAACATTGAATGTTTAAAATCAGGAATGGTGTAGATCAGGGTGATATACTTTATCTATTATTAATCAAACATTATGCTTAGCAAATAATTCATGCAACTGGACTCTGTAAAATGGAATGTGGTATTAGGATCCAAAGAAGACTCATCAAAAGCCTGAACTATGCAGGTGACACAATCTTGCTTGCTCAGAAGGAAATGAAACACTTGCTGTAGAATATCAATGATTCCAGACTTTGTTATGGATTATATCTCAACATTATGAAAATAAAGGCCCTTCCTTATCACAGGAACAGTAGTCAACATCCTGATAGATAAAGAAAATATTGAAACTGTCAATAATTTCATCTTGCTTGGATCAACAACCAACTCTTTAGTGCCAACATTTAGGAAATTAGGATATGTATTGTACTGGGAAAGTCTGCTGTCAGGGACTTCTTCAAGTTATTGATGAGCAATAATGTCAGTTTGAAGGCTATGGTTAGATTGAGGCTTAAGGTCATCTCAACAACCAGTTACAAGTCAAACAGCTGGATGGATAATTAATAAGGAAAGCAGAAGAAGAATTGATCCCTTTGAATTGTGGTGTTGGAGAAGAGTACTGAATGAATACCTGTGGACAACTGAAAAAATGAGCACCCGTGTGCTCCCTGGAGGCAAAGATGGCAATGCTTTATCTCTTATACTTTAGACACGTAGTTAGGCAAAGCACACTAGGAACGATGGAGGGCCAGCAAAGGAGAGGAAGACCCCTCAAAGAGCTGGACTGGCACAGTGATTTCAGCAGTGAACCCTAGTATGTCAGAAACTATAAGGATGGTACAGGCAAAGACAAGGTTCAGGTCTGTTGTCCTTAGGATTTCTATAAATTGTATTCAACTCAATAACACTTAACAACAACAACAAAGAAAGTTGGACAATGAAAAATAAGGCCAAAGAAGCACCAATACCTTTAATTGTGATAATGGAGAAGAGTATTGAATTTCCCATGGATTTACAAAAGAACAAACAAATCTATTAAGAAAGGAAGACAACGAGGGTTGCCTTCTTCAACCAGGCTCATTAAAAGCAAGTCTGATGAAATTTCATCAAATGCACTTTGGTTATATTTTCAGGAGAGTCTACTTCTTGGAAAAAAGATCATGCCATGAAAGTTTGAGAGTCAGTGAGAGAGAAGAAGACCCTGAACAATTTGGACTGACTGCAATAATGACTTAACTAGGAGCTAGAGATGACACAGGTTAAAACAAGGTTCAGGTTTGTCATTCATGAGCTTGTTAGGAGTTGCAGTCAACTTGACTTCACTTGACTACTGATCCTGAGAATGGCTGTGAATTCTATATTGTCACTACAATGAATTAGCACTCAGTGGCAAACAGCATCATGAGCCTTGCAAGAGATGATTGGTATAGAAATGGTAAAAGTAGATGCAAGAGTATTGGGAGATGTTTGACCTCAAAGGACTCTATTTGGTCTTGTGACACTATGGATGAGGACTCTTGCACATTGTTGAGTTAATGGAGGTCAGAAATAACTACCTTCACAGCAGCTGTAGTCTTTCTAAAACAATCATATAAGTTTAGAAAATATTATATATAGTCATTTCTATTCCTTTACATTCACAATGTAGTTTCTGTGTACAGGCTGTGATTATTTCTGTAATAGAGTATTTATGCTCTCGTTAGGTGCCTTTGTATCAATTCTGTGTCAACAGAACAAAACTTTGCTTAATCTTGCCCCATACTCACAACCTAATCTCTGCCATGCTTATATCCATGGTTGCAGTTACCTCATTGGGGGGCAGGGGAGTCGTTCTCTCTTTTATTGATCCTCTACTTTCTCAAGCATGATGTTCTCCAGGCACTGGCTTCTCCTGATAGCATGCCTAAAAATACGAGATGAAGTCTCACCATCCTTGCTTCTAAAGGGCTCTGGCAGAACTTCTTCCAAGACAGATTTGTTTGTTCTTTTGGCAGTCCATGATGTTAACATACTTTGATGTTAATGCTTGTAGTAAACATTATATGAAAAGTGTAGACTTCTACAGGCTCAGTTTTTTGTTTTATTTTTCTTTGCACTTCAGCGTGTACTTCTGTAACCAGAATTGAATCACCAAATAAAAACTAACTTCCTCAATAGCCGTTTGTTGAATGCATGAATGTATTATATTGGTAGAGATGATGTATTGCTGTCTAGGAAAGACCAAAGAATCTATAGATGATAGAAATAAATAGACAAGACTTAACTATAACACAGAATTTCTAAGCTTTTTTTGGCGTACATCTGTGTATGGGAATTCTTTTTTGTAAATATTTTCTTCAGTAAGGGTAATAATCACAATATGATGGAAAAAAAAGATAAAATAATTTTAATGATTATTTACTACAGGAAGCAATATTTGGAAAACACTTGAAAACTTTTGGATAGTGAGAGGAAAAAGTGCTGACCTATGTAGAGCATTACATCAACCTCTCGTAAATAAAATAATAGAAAAAATACATTAATCATAGAATAAATTTACTATAAGTGCAGCCCAAACTGGATTCATATACTTTTTAGGTACTGTTTATTAGACTACAAAACATGAGATATTCTTGACAAAGACAAACTAGGGCTTACTTTTGGAAACACATTTGGCAGTTTATCTTTAAAGACAAAATGAAAGTAAAGTTATAAAAAGAATAGAACATGTTAGTAGTTTGGGAAAGATATAAGAATCATAAAGAGTCTTTTAATTAAAAAACTAAATGCTTTCCAATTATAACATTCTCTAGTTATTTTTATTTCTACAGTTAATCTTCGTTTCCACTCCCTTCTTCCTTCTCTGCCTTCTCCTTTATTTTCTCTTCCTGATCTTGTGATTGTTTTAATCACCCTTCTCCCTTCTCCATTCCAGTCTACTTGTAATTCTTTTTCTTAAAGGAAGTCTTTTAAATTAGCTAACATTTGTTATGTATGAAATGCGAATAAACACTTATCTTTTGATAGATTGAAAATTAGAGTCTTTCAAAGGCATTATAAGGCAAATTCTATAATTTTTTTTGGGGGGGGAATTTAACAGTTCATTTAATTGCTGTTAAATTATCCAAAAAGGGGGGATTTATTTTGAGGGGCTTACTTCTAAGAGTTAAATTAACTATTACATTATTTAAGCTGGAGTAAATATATAAAACTATATCAGCATATCAATTTGCAAAAATGTTCGCCCACAGATCTCCATTCCCTTGCCCTGTATGAATGGCGTTAATGACTCATGTGAAAATTCCAGTGGAAGAAAGCCTAATTTTCCAGAAATATAGTAATGTTGGTATGGGAGTTCTATTCTTACATTACTAATACACTCAAACATCAACTTTTAATCTTTCTTACTTTGTGTATTTGAACTCTTTAAGAAATGTGTGTTGTGAATCTTGGTTCAAGCTGGACCTTAGGATGGCCTCTCGTGTCTTGACAAGGGACACATATGGAAAGCTCAGGGCTCTTATGCCTTTCTTTTTATCCCAAGTGGGTATCAGCAGAGGAGACTTCCCAGATTAATTGGGGGCCTCTGCTGTACAGAGGTAACTTGTGGTTGCTGTGAAGGATGAAAGTTACACAAGTTATACAAGTGTCCAGGTCTTTTGTTCATAGGGTCACTATGAGTTACCTCTGACTTGACAGCACTTAACAACAACAACAACAACAACAGCATTGGGACAGATCATTTGGACTAGTTGACAGAAAGTCATGCTTCCAAGCCAAATGTAGGTAACTCTACTCCATAGCTCTCAGGCCTACCTTTAATTGCTTTTGGTGAAAAATTCTTCTAGGTTGTATAACCCTAGTATATCCACTTGCTGTAGAGAGGTAACTTATGATTGCTGTGAAGACAGACACTGTGACACTGATGAGTCAAATGTGAGAATGGTTACCCGTGATGGACAGTATTTGGTGGAGCTCTCCGGTGAAAACAAGCTTGGAAGCAGGAGTGGTATCCACTTTCTTAATAGCTTGCTTCTGCAAACCTTATGAATCTGGAGAAAGGATGAAAGTTATACAGGTGTCCAGGTCTTTCGTTCATAGGGTTCCTATGAGTCGCCTATGACACGATGGCACTTAACAACAAGACCCAGACTTCAGATTTGACTTTCTTTCATAGGGTCACTATACGTCATCTACAACTCTACTACAGCACTTAACAACAATGATAACCCAGACTTCAACAATCATGCTACCTAGACTTCAGTTATTAATTGTTGTTGTTGTTAAGTGCCATTGAGTCACTTGCAACTCGTAGCAACTCTGTATAACAGCCCTAAACTCTGCCCTGTCCTGTGCCAATCTCACTGTGTCTGACACACCCATCCTGATTACCCTAGTCACTGAATCAATCCACCTCCTAGAGGGCTTTCCCCTCCTGCGCTGTCCCTCCACCCTCCCAAGCATGATGTTTTCTCCAAGGACTGGTCTCTCCTTACAACATGACCAAAGTATGTCAGACGAAGCCTCAGAATCCTTGCCTCCAAGGAGGAGCCCGGTTTAACCCTCTTCAGGATGAATCTGTTTTCTTAGCAGTCCATAGTACCCTCAATACTTTTCTCCAACACCAGAGCTCAAAGGCATCAACTCTCCTTCTCTCCTTCCTAGTCATTGTCCAATTCTCTGATGCGTAACAAGTGATTGCAAAGACCATGGCCTGTATCAGATGCACCTTAGTCTCCAGAGAGACACCATTGCTCTTCAGTACTTTAGAGAGGTTCCTAACAGCAGACTTTATTGATTCTTCATAGCTTAGTCTCTATTTATTAGCCCTTGATTTCACTTAGCATTTTGTAAGAGGGCAATGTACATTTATTGATTGGTCAATGAAGGCATAGTCAATTCACAGCTAACTCTACAGAGTTTTCCCAGATCCTGATTCTCTGGGCACCATTTTCAGAGTTTTTCTGATTGAACCCTAGCCCAGCAGTTTTATCCATCTCCCAACTCGACTTCTGTCTTTCCCTACATGTATCAACCCCCAAAAGGAGTCCTAGTAAACTTTTTGAATTCTAGTCTCTGTCTCAGGTTTGGTTTCCAGGAAACTGGTCAGTATCTGCCTCACACGTTATCATGGTAGTATCTCCCTTTGCATTGATTGTGACTTACAATAAAACTCCATCAGGTGTCTCAAAGTATAAATTATAATGAAAGGAGACTTCACATCTTTCTTTCAAAGTACAGCTGATTGATTTAAACTAGAAATTGCTGCCCCCAACACCTTGGATTCCTCATTTGCAGCACAACACAATAAGGACTACACCATCATATCTCTTTGTTATAAATATTAGCTATTAACATTATTGTTGTTGTTGATTGGTGTCGAATAGAGAACAACTCATAGCAACCCTATGAACAAAAGGCCTGAAGTCTTTCTATAACTATTGACATTTATCAAACTTCATAGCGTCTCCAGAGCCATTTTTAATATAAATGAACTGAACTTTATCAGCATAAATATTTGGACTTTTCCTTAAGTTTGCATTAAATATGATACATGAAGTCCTTAGATGACTAACACATTCCAATCCTAAATCTATCTTTAAGCTGAATTTGTATGTAAATTATAATAGTTAAATGTGGTTCATTTCTAACAGTTTTAGGGAATAGCCTATCCTTGTATGCATGAAGAAACACTTCTACACATGCTAAAATATCTTTAGCATCTCATGCTCCCTCATTGCTGTTGAGATGAAACCAACCCAAACCTGATCCTCAAGCAGATTTTCAGAGGTGGTAATGACACAAGAGAAGATTGCCCATCCTTCTTCAGTGGAGCAACTGGTGGATTTAAAACATTTGCCTTCGAGATTACAGCATAGATTCTCAAATATTCAGCTACCAGAGTTTTCTTTACCAACACCATCACTATGTTGTTGTTGTTGTGTACCATCGAGTCAGAGTCAACCCAAAGCTGACCCTCCGACAGGTTTCCAGAGCCAGTTAATTACAAAGGAGGAGACTTCCCATCCTTCTCATGTGGAACAGCTGGTGGAATAGGACCATGTGCCTTTGGGATTGCAAAGCAGTTTCTTACCATAGGCCACCAAATCTCAGCAACACTTGATATTTTCACAATTAAAATGTTTTTGTAGTTACAGCCAGATTATCAAATCTGTCATCAGACTTCAGAGGTTTGAAATTTGGTTCCACTACTAATTATTCATTTAACAAGTTCTTTAACTTCCCTGTATTTTAGTATCTTCATGTGTAAATGATTATAAGTATTCCATACTAAAATATTATGTGGTGGTTTCAATTATCTATCTTTCATATCTATCCTTCCTGAATTGAACAATCCTCTGACACACAGGTTTGAGGCATGGAACACTAATGAACCAAGACCAGAGAAGCTGTAAAATGATATAAAGGATATCATACATGAAGAAAGACAAAGCAAGAAAAGACCAAAATGAAAGCCAGAAGAGACTCTGAATATTGCACTGCAATACTGAAAAGCTAAACTAAAGGGAAGAAATAATGAAGTTAAAGAGTTAAACAGAAGATTTCAAAAAACAGCTTGTGGAGACAAAGCAAAGTACTATAATAAAATGTGCAAAGAGTTGGAATCAGAAAATAAAAAAGGAAGAACTTGCTTGTAAATTCTCCAGATGAAAGAACTTAAGTACAAATTCAAGCCTTGAAGTGTAATATAGAAAGCTGCTCTGAGCAAAATCTTGACTGATCCAGGAGCATTAAAGAAGATAGAAGGATAGCAACGTTTAACAGGACAACAAGCAATAACTGTTGGAAAGGATGTGGACAGACTGACACTCTGACACTGTTGTGGGATTATAAAATGGTACAACCACTCTGTAAGTCAGATTGTAATTTCCTTAAAAAGCTGAACATAGAAATTCAGTATGACTTTGCTATTCCACTGTTACGAATATACCCCAAGTAAACTAAAACTGAGACACAAATGGAGACACAGATGTATACTTATGTTCATAGCAGTGGTATTCACAATAACAGGAAGATGGAAACAGCCAAAATGTCCATCATCAAATGAATAGATTGAACAACTGTAATATTTTCACCCAGTGGAATACTATGCAACACTAAGAAACAATGACTTTGTAAAATATTCTAAAGCATGGGAAAGTCTAGAGAGTGAGCTAACTCAGTCGCAGGACAAATACTGTATATTAAGATGTGTATGTTTTGTTGTTATTGTTGTGTACCTTAAAGTCAGAACCTACCCAGAGCTGACCTTCCAGTGGGTTTTCAGAAGTAGTTAATCACACGGGAGGAGATTGTTCCTTTTTCTCCCATGGAACAACTGGTAGCCTTGAACAGTGTGACTTCAGGATTGCAGCAGAGCTTCTTGCCACTAGGACACCAAAGATACGTATAAATATACAAAACAAAAAAATGGGTAAAGGGGAAAGTTCGCAGAAAAAAATGGGAAGGGTAGAAATCACTAGTATAGAAGAGTTTAGTAAGTGGATGGGGGTTGAAAGAATAGAAAAAATTCAATGGGGACTTGAAAGATGGAGCAATAATAGGCACTTATCACTAGTAACTAATTACATAGAATGCAATGCATATGAATTATTGTAGGAAATATAATGCCAATGAAGATTGTTTATAGCACAATATACATGAAAGAAACACAATATAAACAAGTTTTATATGCAAATTAATAAAAAACTCAAAAAGTAAAAAGAGATGGAAGGAATACATGGAATTACTATACTAAAAAAAATTGGCTGACACAGAATAATTTCTGTAAGTAATATATGATCAAGAGCCAATAGTAATGAAGGAAGACGTTCAAGGTACTCTGAAGAAATTAGCAAAAAAATAAATAAGGCCCTAGTAATTGATGGAATACCAATTGGCATATTTTAACAAACACATGCAGCTCTGGATATGCTCACCAGTCTTTGCCAAGAGATCTGGAGGACAGCTACATGCTGACTACGAGAAATCCATATTTGTTCCCATTCCCAAAAACTGATCCAACAGAATGTATAAATCACCAAAATTATCATTAATATCACATGCAAAGTCTTCCTGAAGATTATCCACAAATTACTAGAATGGTACGTCAACAGAGAACTTCCAGAAACACAAGCAACTTTTAGAGGAGGTTCTGGCACTAGAGATATCACTACTGATATCAGGTAGATCTTGGTTGAAAGCAGAGAGAATCAGAAGATGTATGTTTGTGTTTTATTCACTATTCTAAGACTTTTGACTGCATGGATCACAACAAATTGTGGATAATATGTAGAAGAACGGTACTTTCAGAACACTTGTTTATGCTCATGTAAAACTTATACCTAGGCCTAAAAGCTTTTGTACAAACGGAGGAGAGGAACACTGCATAGTTCAAAATTAAGAATGGAGTGTGTCAGGGATGTATTCTGTCTTCATGTTTTTTCAATCTGTATGCTGAACAAATAATTCAAGAGGCTGGATTTTATGAATATGAATTTTATGAATATGAATCAGACTAAAGGAAGAGCCATCAACAACCTCCACTCCGCAAATGACACAACTTTGCTCACAGTAACAGAGGAGGATGTCAGAGGATAGGTAAAGAAGATCATGGACTACAGCCTTCCTTATCATTACATCTTAACATTAGGAAAACAAAACTCCTCACAATTGGGCCAATAGACAGCATCATGATAGATGGAGAAAAGATTGAAGTTGTTAATCAATATTATCTTACTCATATCCACAAGCAACACCCTTGACATCAAATAGTCAGGAAATCAAAAGATGAGTTACACTGGGAAAATCTACTGTCAAGGCCCTCTCCAGAGTTCTAAAGAGCAAAGATGTCAATCTAAAGACTACAAGGTGTCTGATCCAAGTTATTATTTACATAACAGATTTGATAACCTGGCTGTAACTACAAAAATATTTTAATTGTGAAAATAGCAAGTGTTGCTGAGATTGGTGGCCTATAGTAAGAAACTGCATTGCAATCCCAAAGGCACAAATTACTCCACACCTTCCGACTTAAAATAACATATATCTTGTATAGGTTAGAAGTTCAATATGGATATAAAAGGCTGTTACTGAGATGTTTGCAGAGTTCTGTTCCTTTCTGAAGTTCTCTCTCTCTCATTGACATCATGTCAGAACCTAGCCATAGCTGACCTTTAAGCAGGTTTTTGGAGACTGTAAACTGCACGAGAGGAGAGTGTTCATTTTTTCTCCCTCCGAGCAGCTGGTGAATTTGAACCACCAGAGGAATATTACCTTTGGGCTAATAGCACAACTCCCTTCAGAGTGTGCCACCAGAACTACTCTTTCTTAGGATTTTTGGGAAGTGCATTTCATATTTGTTCCCAGCTTCCAGAGGCCACCAGCATCACTTGACCTATAATTTTTTTTTGTTATCAAAGACGGAACTATAGCATTTTCAAACACCTTTCTAATATATCCTCTGCTTCCCTTTTCTATTTTTTAAGACAATCGTGATTACATTGGGCTAAGTCAATCAAAAGTAATCTTCCTATTTCAAGATCAACTTTAATTCCACATGCCAACTCAGTTTCCTTTTGCCAAGTATTAGAACTCACTCACACTTTATATACATCTTTGGGAAGGAGGGCGCTAGACTGGTTACTACTGGTGGTATCTGCTAAAGTCTTCTTCTAAAGTTGCTATCTGCTCTTTTCTTCGTGTGTGTACATTTGATTCTTTGCTTTATCTCTGAAGGGAGGTAATAATAAAATGTATCCTGTCAGACTGCTTATGTAGTGTGTGGTCCTAAGTCTCTAAAGAGGATTATTGAAGTGGAACCTAAAGGGTTCCAGACTCTGTCAACAAGTTTTTTCTCCAAAGTAGGAAGGTAGTTATTTTTAGTTGTAAGATATATTTTCTTAACTATTATCACTTTATTAAAATGAAGGTTTTAAATCACATGAGAGGATATTGCTCATCTTTCTCTTGTGTGGCCACTGGTGGATTTGAACCACCAGATAGGTATGACTTTTGAGTTAGCAGTACAGTTCCCTGTGTAACATGCCACAAGATCCCCCAAACTAAGGATTTAGAACTAGGTATTGCAGCCTTTTGACTACATGAGAATTTCTAATAAATAATTTGTTGTCATTTAGACCTATTAGGGACTGCATGTTACTCCCTCAGACCAAAGAGGACTTTCCAAATTTCAAGTAATGGTAAAGCTGTAAGAATTAAGAAAAGTTATCTTACAAAAGAAAATAACCATATTTCTACATTGCAGGAAGAATTTGGGGAAAGAGCTTGGAGCCTGTTAGATTTAGAATAGAATAATGGTTTTTACTTTTATCTATGATTCTAATACATATTAAATAGTCATTGCCCTAAAGAGTCCATCTGGGAGTTTACTACATGCTACAGAGCATGTAAAAAGTCTGTACTTTTATTTTTTAAATGTCTGTACCTTTTTAGTCTTGGTGTTATAAGCAAATGCTATTGACTTGTTTCTTGGTTTGCAACTTGAATAGAATTAATTTGCAAAATTCAAATTGAATTTTAGTATGTGAGCAATTCAACAGAAGATGGCTTAGTTCTGAAAATAATGTCTCCTTACTTCCTATTGAATTACACAAAATCTCCAAATATTAAATATTAAAAATCTGTTTATTTGTATGTTTTTATTGTATGCCATCAATTTGGAACTAACTCATAGCTGATCCTCCAGAGGCAGGATAAGAATAACACATAAGAAGATTGTCGATCCTTTTCTGGTGACGCAGCTGGTGGATTTGAACTGTGTACCTGAAGCGCCTGCTGCAGAG
>NW_006399757.1:12111563-12126900 GCF_000299155.1 Elephantulus edwardii | reverse complement strand
TGACCAGTAGGCCATCAGTGCACGCGAGCGTGTGTGTGTGTGTGTGTGTGTGTGTGTGTGTGTGCGCGTGTGTGTATGTGTAAATATATATAACACTGGAGGCTGAGTTCCTATTAAGGAGGAACATTAGGAGGAGGAACAATTTCAAATATCACTATTAATTGGAGTCACTGAAGAGGAGTGGTGACCGTGGTGTCTTCGCCCAGTTCCTGTTCTCATGGGGAATGCCTTCAAATTCTTTCCATTGAGAATGATGATTGCCCCTGGTTTGTTGTGTGTTCTTTTCACTCTGTTGAAAAAATTCTCCTCTATTACTATTTTGTTGAGTGTTTTCATCTGGAAGGAGTTTGGGATTTTTGTCAAAGGTCTTTTCTGCATTAACTGATAGTGTCATGTGGTTTTTGTCCTTTACTTTGTTAATATAATATATTACATTGACTATTTTTCTAATGTTGAATCATACTTTCATACTTGTTGGATTCTGTTGGCTAGGATTTGTTAAATATTTTTGAGTCTTTCTTCATGAAAGATCTTGGTCTATAACTTTATTTTGGTTGTGTCTTTATCTAACTTTGTTCTCAGAGTTGTTTGTTTAATAGAAAGAGTCTGGGAGTATTCTTCTGTTTCTAATTTCTGAAATACTTTCTTTTGGTGATGACTCTTCTCTGAATATTCAGTAAAATTCACTGGTGAAGCCATCAGGACCAGAACTTTTTTTTTTAAATTTTGGAAATTTTTTATGACCTGTTTAATTTCTTCTTTGGTGAGGGATCAGTTCAGCTGTTCTAATTCAGTCTGTGTTAGTTTGGGTGAGTTGTGAGTTTCTAAGATTTGTTCATTTCCTGTAGGTGGCATATTTTTTAGTATATTTTTTTCATAAAATTACATTGTTAATATATTTTAGATAGCCCATTTCTATCTTATTTAAATTATTTGTGTCTTTTCCTTTAGCTTCCTTTAGCTTTGTCAGTGGTTTGTTAATTTTATTGAGCCTTTCAAAGTACCAACTCCTGGTCTTGTTAATAGTTTCAATTACTTTTCTGTTTTGTATGCCATTTATTACTCTCCTAATTTGCATAATTTCCTTTCTTTAGAGCTTATTGAGTTTTCTTGTTGTTTTATTTGTTGGAGATGCTGAGTTTCAAATTCACTTTTCTGTGATTATTCCTATATGAGGTGTTTTCTTATTGCTATGCATGACCACTAAATACTGCTTTAGTTATCAAAGAGGTTTTGATAAGTTGTCATTTCATTCTCATTTGTTTCAAGAAATTTTTCATTTCTTCTATTTATTCATCTTCAAGCATAGCATTGTTTAAGTTCAAGATACACTACATTTTTCTCCTTTAATGACGTTGATTTCTAATTTTGTAGCATTGTGGTCTGAGGAAATGCTTTGTATTATTTCAACATATTAAAATTTATTGAGTCTTACTTTGTGGTCTAACATATGATATATTCTGGACAATGTTCAGCACATGCTGGAGAAGAATATCCTATAGATATCTATGAGATCATTGTATTTGTTTACATAATTTAATTCTTCAGCATCTTTGCTGAGTTTCTTGCTAATTGTCCCATCTTTCCTTGAGAGTAGTATATTGAAGTGTCCCATTACTATAATGTTATGTATTTCTTATTTGTTTTGTTAATATTTGCTTTTTTATTTTGTAGTTCTATAATTTGGTACATAAATATTTATATTATTGTTTCCTGCTGTTCTGTTGATTTTTTATTTTTTTTCTATATTTTATTAATTTTCATAAACATTTACAGAGATTTTTGGTTTCCACTCATTCATTGTTGCACTATTCTCTCTACCCTCCTCCCAGTTTGTTCTTGTTCAAATGCCACAGTGCTTGTCAAAGCCAGTTCTGATTAATCTTCTTTGTCAGTGTGTCCTTTGCCATTCCCTATCACTCCTCCCTGAGAGAGACTTCACCCTGAGTCATAAGGAAAAGGGGATGGCATATTCTCTTAGCTACTTCCTGCTGAAAAGGGACGCTGTGGTTTTCAGGGTGAAGATCTTCTCTGCCACTGTTGTAGAATGGGACTGTCCTTGGGGTTGGGGAGAGACTGAGTAAGATGGGTTCAATAATGTATACTGCACTGAAACAGAGGAGGGAGAAAACTGTTTAAAAGAGATATATAACTAGGTATTTCTGTCATCACAGGAGACTAGAGCGAGGGCTACATGGTGGAGGGGACCTGGGGGAGGGTTTGTAAAACAATGAAAGAATCTTTTCTTTTACTTTTCCATAATTTTTGACTCATGTACTTATAATCTGTTGATTTTTTAAAGCATAATATAGTGTCCTTCCTTGTTCTTTTTAATGGTTTGTACCCTGTAGTCTTATCTCACTAATGCCTACGGTGTCAATGTTCATGAATTCCATTTAATTTTTACAACTGCTGGTTTTCCTTACTATTACTTTGTACACTACACATCCTAACTATTAAAGGATGCTTGTGGTATTCTCATTTTGCCTGACTTCCAATCTGGGCTCTCCTTTTAATACTTTTAGTATCTGTGTTTCTATATTTTTCATACGGTTTTCGGAGATCTGTTATTTTAGATGTGGATGGCCAATCCTTCTTCCTATTTTGTCTTAACCTGGGAGCTCTACTAAAACCTGCTGAGAGGTGGACAATGAATAGAAATACAAGTTAATAAGTGATACCTCCAACTATGGTCCTGGGAGAAAGTACTGAAAATTACATGTAATGCTAACAGAACAAATGGATACGTCTTGAAGACAATGTACCCTGAGTATCCCTCGGAGGCAAGAATAGTGAAGCTTTGTCTAACATACTTTGGTCATGTAACTAGAAGAGACTGTTCCTTGGAATGGGATATTATGCTTGGAAAGGTGGAGGGCCAGCAAAAGAGAAGAACCTCAACCCAATGGATTGACACAGTGACTGCAGCAATGGGGTTGAGTGTGTCAGATATCATGAAGATGGCATTGGGTGGGACAGAGTTCAGATCTCTTGTTCATAGAGTCACTATAAATCATGCTCAACTTGATGACACCGAAACCCAACAACATCTCTGAATTCTATTTTATCAGAGATTAATATTGATACTCCTTTTTTCCCCAGTTGCCATTTGCTTCATATATTTTATCAACTCTTTTTTCCTCCCTAGCAGATTAGTGTTGAGAAATTTATCTTTTGTTTTGCTGATTCTGTGCTCCATCTCTTCAGTTCTAGACATCTGTCCCTCTAACATGTTGGTAGTTTTTGAGACATTGGTCTTAATATTCTGGATTGTTCTTTCTTATTTTCTCTAAATTTGTAATGTCTCATTAGTTTTATCTGTTTTGTCTTACGTATAGCTTTTTTAAGTTCCACTTAGGCTTTGCTTATAGATTTCTCCAATTCTTCTATTTTTTTTCTTGTTTGCATTGCAAATATTCCATCTTTATTCTTTTGATTTCTGAATCAGGAAATTTAATTAGACTTTCCATCTTCAGGAAATCCATGATTCTGTATTTTGATCACTTTGTGTGTGTGTGTGTGTGTGTGTGTGTGTGTGTGTGTTAACATCTTGCTTTAGTTTTGTGTGGTGTGTGAGCTAGTCTGTGGCATTTCCATGGCATTTCTATGATAGAGGTTTTCTTGCTTGAGATCCTTGCATTTCCTGGGTCTCATGATCTTCACTAAGGTGCAATATCTATCATGCAGTACAATGCTTTGAGTGTATACTATCTATATACATTCTAGGAAGACATATTAATACAACTGTTATTTAAATGTATATAACAACAACTGAGGTCAAAGATGAAGACATTGAGGAATTTTACTAACCTTTTTAGTCTGAAATTAACCAAAGATGCAGTCAAGTTTCATTAATAATAATTGGTGACTATGATGTAAAAGTTGGAAACAAAGTAAAAAGAATGGTAGTTAGAAATTAGGCACCTGGGAATAGAAATGAGACTGGAGATCTAATGATTGAATTGAATTTTGTACATCTATTCACCGTAATTTTTTTTAAGAAATACAGATGAAGACTATACATGTGGACTTTATCTGATGGATTGTACAGGATTCAGATTGAACCAGATTACTGATTTCTAAGTCTTTTTTTGTTGTTAAATGTTGTTGACTGTAACTCATAGGGACCCTATGAGCCCAATTAACACTAAATCATAACTTAACCCTACCATGTACAATGTTCACAATCTCTACCATGCTCAAGCCAATTGTTATTGTCACTATGTCAATCCATCTCCATAAGGATCTTCCTTCTTTTTGAGGTCTTTTTCCAAGGACTGAACCCTCCTGACAATATGCCCAAAATATGTAAGATGCAGTTCACCATCTCTGTTTCTAATGGGTATTCTAACTACTCTTCTTCCAAAATAACTCTTCATATATATATCTTTCTATTTCCCCCCCTTTATGTGGGTCTTTGTTTGTTTGTTTGTTTATTAAATGACAGCTTTCCTGAGATCCCCTTTACTAAACATACTTATTTCAATAGAAGTGGAGAGAGTGTTGACCTTTCTTTCAAAATAGCCTCTAAAGAACCTTCCTGAAAACCCAGATAACCATTAAAATGGCTTTAAAAACCTTGAACATAACATCTTCTACTAACACTTTGAGTCACAGAGTGTGATCACTTGTCACCTAGACCAGTAGTTTTTATCAATGGCATTGTGACACTGTTGCATTAACTGTTCCCAAGACAGTTTCATGAGCAGCAAAGAAGCCTAAATGTTGAATCAACTCATCTCAGAGAATTCATGCATTTTTATAAATTCTATTTTTGTTGCTTAATCAACTATGTGCAGATTCAGTGAGCTACAACAGTCATCATTGTAATTTTACTCAACAACAATTAGAAATAATTTCTGAGTCTGTCTGTATTAGCTGCTCAGTCAACCTGGTCTCAACCAGCATGACTGTTTTCTGCAGCTAGCCAGATCTAATGGTGATAATCAGAATCATCTATAAAGAGGAAAAGGCAATAATCCAAATGTTAGCTGTAGTATTTCTTTCAAGTCATCAAGCTGACAAACTTAATCAACAGTGTGCAATCGCAGTGTAGGTATTCAGGGCTTCCACAGCAATCTAGTTCCTCTTTATGCCCTCTCTATACCTTACTCCCTTAGCTCTCTTTCTCTCATAATATTTTTGTGTTCTGCTTGAGAAAAAAACAATCACTTGCTAAGAAGATATCAAATTAAATTATTTCAAACAGTCATCAGAATTGATTTTACAATGTATTATATTGACCCATGCAAAAGTAAAATATACCTGATACATAAGACATAGAAATAGAATATAACCAAATATATTTTTAACAGAAATATCAATGAAATAAGTGGGCTTTGTGTGCATGTGTGCACCTAGTGTTAAATAAATCTCAGCTCTCTCATTGCCGCTGAGTTGGATGTGATTCATAATGGACCATCACTCCGGTGAGTTTCCAAGGCTATAAATCACAAAGAAAGAGACTGCCCATCTTTTTCTAGAGAAGTTTCTGGTAGATTTGAACTGCCAGAGACAAGTGACCTTTGACTCCTTAGTACAACTCCCTACAAATATTACACCACCAACCTTCTTTTAAGTATAAATCATGTGACCTATCTGGGTATTCAAAATCTTTTTAGGTCCCTTTACGTGAAAACTTTAGACACACACACACAGAGTTTTCTTTTATATAATGTGTTGATGTGGGTATGCTTTCAGTAAATTTATTAAATCATGCACACAAATATGAATCTACATATATATAGGTATATACATCATAGGATATATTTATTCATATCCTCAGTTACAAGGATTTTCATTCTAGGAACTGAAAAAGGTCTCTTGTCAATATCACCTTATAAAGTTTTATTTTGTGCTCTTTTTTGTCACTTATTTCTGATAAAGGACACTATATGTTTAACTGGCAAACTGCTTTGTAATAATAAAGATAATGGACAATATATTTTCAAAAATCTTATTGGCAATGTAAATACATTCATGAAGCTAAACTTTTAGAATTTCCTTTTCTCTTGCTAATTCCTAGAGGAAGACCTGTATATTTTATTAGTACTCTTTGATGTCTGGGTTAGAATAAATAAATCAAAGCTCATTTTGCTCCTTTGTTGCATGTTGCAATAGCAAAATGACCATATTTCCTGATTTAGCAATTGATAAATCTTAGTTGAATATCCCATGGACTGCCAAAAGGACAAACAAAGCTGTCTTGGAAGAAATGGAGCCAGAGTTCTTCTGAGGAGTATGGTGAGGCTTTGTCTCGCACACTTAGGGCATGTTACGAGGAGCGTCCTTTAACTGGAGAAGCACATCACACTTGAAAATGTTAGAGGATTAGCGAAAGAAAGGAAGACCCTTACCAAGATGAATTGACACTGTGACTTTAGCAATGGACTGGAGCACAGTAGAGTTTGTGAGGATATGGTGAGATCAGTAGAGATTGTGATAGGGCAAGAGTGAATCAGATCTGACTCAATGCCACCTAATGACAATAACACAAGTATCAGTAGCCATAAAAAAAATTACAGAAAAGATTATGTCCACTTACTGGGGGGAAAATGCACAGCTCAAACACTTAAGTTCAAAATCCTATTCATGAGCAAAATACAATGGTTTGTTTGATAGGCTTAATTAGTGATCCTGTAATGGGCATCATTTCAGTTGTCAGGTAGCTAGCAGCTTCCACTGAGAACATCTAAATCCCTATTCTTTTATTCCGCTAAACATTGTCATTCATCTGGGTGACAACTCATGCATAATATAATAGCCCTAGGGTTCAATTAATTTTAGCAGTTGTACAACTTAGTAAAGAAGGGGGGGAAGCATTACTGGTATCATGTGTGCCTTGAAGGTCAGATGACGCCACAATTTACACCTTTGTCGTGAGACATGAAAATTAGCAATTAACATAAATACATTGATTAACATATGGGTAGATTAGCCTAATGTATTAATGCAACTAATAATATTTTACCAGATGTAGGCATTAATATCCTCTACAATGGAACATATTAAAATTAAAGCATTTAAATAAATTTTAGAATTATTAATAATTGTTGTGTAAAGCATATACCAGAAGTACAGAGGGGAAATCTCTGCTCTAGAAAGTTTCCAAAATAACTTAATAAAAATTAGTTTATTTGATGCTATACATATTGATTTAGTTATATACTTGTAATTTCTGTTTATTTCATATATACATATCATGTCTCTCCTCTGTCTGGCGGCCTAAGAGGAAGAAGCTATGCTGCAATTTTGAAGGCATGTGTTCAAATCCACCAGTTGTTCCACAGGAGAAGGATGGACAGTCTCCTCCCATGCAATTACTGCTTCTGAAAACCCATGGAGGGTCAGCAATGGGTTGGTTCCAACTCAGCAGTATACAACATACATGTCAGATTAGTTATGTATTTGTCATTTCTGTTTCTTTCATACATACATACATATCCTTTCTCTCCTCTGTCATTGATCGCATATTGGTGCTCAACTTTTAATTTTTTTTATTACTGTCATAATTAATACTTGAATGAAATACAATTTTTTGTTAAAATGCTGCTAGAAAAGTCTGGTTCATGAGCTTCTGTTGCAATTGTAATTTAAAATTATTCTACAAATACATTCTTTTTATATATCAATACTGTAACAAATTCACTGGGGAAATCTCTTGGATAAGTAAAGAAAGTACACATTTTACAAACTAGCATTGAGTGTGTTAATGATAACATTGATGGGTCATTTATGGTATCTCAGTCATTGCTTGAAGAGCTTCATATCAAAAATTCTTTTAGGAAGTTAGTAAAATTGCCATTTTGATTTTTAAGATGAGGAATTTGATATATAGAAACACTAACTGTTTTGACAAATATTACATAATTATTAAGGAATGGAGCCTGGATTTGTACTTACACAAACTGATTACAAAGTTACCAGTTTTTTAAAGTAAGATTGAGGGAAGAAGAACAAAGAATGGAAAAATTCAGATGTCATTTGGTGTCCCTTTCTCTGTAACATGCATAATGTGGGCAATTTGCAAACTAACACTTGCTTTAGTATTTGGGTAGTAGAAATTTGGTATTTTTTGTTTTGGTTTTTGGCTAAACAAAGTGTGTTGCTTATGCATTCATTTTTGTATCAGTTGAAAACTGAAGGACACTATCTATAAACCAGCATAAATAAATATAGGTCACTTTGCAGTCAAAGTAAATGACAAATGTAATTTAAGAGCTAAAGTCAGTCACTGTTGTGTACTATGTAAGAAAGATATTTTATGCTCCATTTAACTTCTCTAAGTAAACAGCACTGCAGTTTGATTGTTTTCCAATGTTATGTATAAGAATATTGACTTGGAAAAGTATCATCTGAAGCTGATGTAGATGGCTTTTAAACACATTTTAAAGAGGCATTAAGTCATATTCTTATAGTTCTCTATTTCTGTATAATCGGGAAACAGTTTGTTAACTATTAACCTTAATAGTTGAAAGTCATCTAATATTCCTTAGGCCATGAATTTAGATTGCTGTGGTGTTTTATTTTATTCTATTGGTTCAGCTAGTGATAACGTATGTACCAATCTTGTTACCCCAAGGAGAATTAATTAGGACTAAACTTTGACAAGCTCTGTTGATGAGGCACAGCTGTCTGGGTTCGACAGTTTTAGGAGGAATAAGATGATACCCTATGATATATTTTTGCTGCTATTCTGGAAAGTAAACAGAAGAGAAATTTGTGGAAAGAACAGGGCAAACAGGTGAGAATAAAAAGATACAGGATACTTGCTGAGGGATACAGTGTAAAAAGCCATAAGCCTATTGAGTATCATAATTCTATTGAGCATTGTTCTCCTGTTATATAATAAGCCGTAGGTCACACAGCTAATAAAGAGTAGAGCAAGAATTTGTACGCAAGCAATGGAAAGTCAAGACCCAAGGCCTACATTATGCCACCTCCTAGTTTTTAAGGATATGTGCTGATTAACATGTAAAATTTCATTCAATCCATTAACCTGCTCTTTATTTCATTACCAATTTGTAGAAGAGAAAAATAAAAAAGCAGAAAGCTTGCCCAATTTGTTACAGCTATGTACCATAAAAGTAAGAAAATATAATGCTAAGGGTTTCTCACAATCACCCATTAAAACTATTAACAAAGATCTTCAAAAGACTTTTTGATTTCAGATTATATATTCTGTGAAAGTGCTACCTCCAGAGACTTGAATGAAAAGAAATTCCAGCAATGTGTTGTAGTTGGTTCAATTCAGGAAACTGTCTTTTCCTATCAATTATTTTTCTTTCTTAAAATTAGTTTTCATACAATAATTCATTTACTATGTGTTTTATACATATAAATTATGTTCCATTCAATCACTCGTTTACATTGTTTTTCATACAATCATTCTTATACACTATATCACATATAATCAATTGCCATTGATCTATGCCTATTAGTATACCGTCCTCTCAAGTCCCTATTAAACTCTGTTTCCTAGGGATTTCTACTCTTCCCCTCTTTTCTCCCCCACTACCGCTTTTTTTCTTACCTTTTTTTGACATTTACATACATCTTGCTAGTTATCTTTCTTTATTTACAATAATGTTGTTCCACAGTATTTGTCCTTATAAGTTAGTTCACTCTGTATATTGCTTTCTAGAGTCTCTCATATTATAGAGCAACCCTTTTAGAATCAATTTCTTATGGATGTTTCAATGTCTCTAGTAAATTTAGGAATAGAATAAAACAAAAACCTCAGCAGTAAATCCCTTTGCAATTGACCTAAACTAGTAAGCATTTTTTTTTATTATGATTGGGTACAATTTGGAGATAACACTTTTATTTGTACTTTATTTCAATGAAAGTGAATACTTTGTTGCCCTATTAAAACATTGAAAAACATTTCCTGTCTTTGCTTTTAAATTTTTCCAAGTGGGGAGAAAATACTGCAGATTTTATCCATTCATTCACTTAATCATGCATCATAGTAAATAGCAATAGATAGTAAAATAAGTTTTATTTTACTTTAATGAACCAGAAATGATACAAATAACTATCACATATAGTGCTGTAATTACCTGAGCAAAAGAGTCATCAATAAATCCCAGATGTGTTTTATATGAGCATATGTAACATTTGCTACTTCTGGAACAATAAGCGCATTGGAAGACACTCTAACTTACTTGCAATATATTTTTTTCAAGCCAGCATCAGAAGTACTCAAGCAATAAATGTGCCTCTGCAAAGAACATTAAAAGTGAAATATTAACAGAGAAGATTGCGGCTATGGAATTAAATTTTAGATCAACACTAAGGACATTATGTACTTATTCAAGCATTTGGATAACACTTTGCACACTGCTATCTATGGCAGTTTCTTTATATAGATGTTGCATTTGCACAAACATTTGTGCAATTGAAAAAAAAATATAACAATAATTCTGAATCAAAATTAGTTTCAACCTGCATTAATTTTAAAAATAATTTTTAAAAATATTCTTTTTCTTAATACATGCATAGTATTTTCTGTTTATACACTATATATTTACAAATGATTTTAATGAGCCGTGAATCAGTTGACAACTTCTTTATTATGTTTTGAGTAAATTGCAAATGATATTTTGAGTGACACTGGCTCTTGAGCCAAAATGCCTGTGATGAATACTGGCACAAAAAAAATCTATTGCATCATCTTGAACAATTTATTTCAGTGTCTCAGCTTACGATCCAATCAGTAGAATGGACTAATAACAATAGAAACCTGAAAGAGCTCTCAGGATTACATTAATATAAGAAAATTATATATTGTTCAATGAATCATATTTTTAACAATTATAATAATGTGAGTATGATGTAGACAATGATATATTTTACTTTTGTGAGCATTGCATAAGCAAAGCATAGAAAGTGGCCACGTTGAACATTGTGCAGTTGTGTGCCACCAAGTTGGACCTGACAATTGGTGATCTTCCAGCAGGTTTCCAGAAGCAATAAATTGCAAGGGACGAGATTTCCCACCTTTGTCCTGAAATTCAATATTAGGTGTTATGAAAATGCCCTGTATTTAACTTAACTATACTGGTGTTAGGTATTGTGGAATTGACTACGACTCATAGTGACCCTATGAACAACAGATTGAAATTTTACTCCGTCTGCTCCTATCGTGTCTAATAACCCTGTAGATGCCGAAATAATGAATGGAGATATATGCCCCAAGAAGAAGAAAAAAAAAGGCAAAACAACGAAATTTGTGACGAAATACACAGAATAAAATATTTGTACTTTACAGTTTTTTCCAAATGGCCACGAAGGCATAGTGAAAACCAAGAGGAAATATTTCCAGAACAACAAAGAATCCAAGGTTAATAAAATTAAAGCCTGCAATTTTTACATTGCTTTGTCTCAAGTAAAATGTACATAAATCTTTATTAATAAAAACAAGCTAAACAAATCTACACTAAACATAAAAATTCTCACGATTCAATCAATTTGTAGCACTATGATAGATGGAGAAGAGATTGAAGTTGTTAACAATTTCAGCTGACTCGGCTCCACAATCAACACTTTTGGCATGAGCAGTAAGGAAATCAAAAGATGAATTGCACTGGGGAAGGTTAATGCCAGGGATCTTTCTAAAGTGATGAGGACCAATGATATAAGACTAGAGACTAAGGTGTGTCTGATCCAGGCTACGGTTTTACAATTACATGCTATTTATCAGAGAGCTGGATACTGAAGAAGAATTAATGCCTTTGATTTGTTCTGCTAGAGAAGAGTACTCAACATAGCATGGACTGCTAGAAAAATAAGTTTAGTCTTTCTTGGAGAGGTTGAAACCAAGTTTTTCCTTAGAGGCAAGGATTTTGAAACTCCATCCCAGATACTTTGGGCATGTGGCCAGGAGGGACCAGTCCTTAATGAATGGATAACATTCTCTGAACGGTGGAGGGACAGTGCAGGAGAGGAATACAATGAAATAGATGGGCTGACACAATAACTCGGGAATGGGATTACATGTGTTGGAGTCAGTGAGACTGGGTTAGGCTAGGGCAGACTTCAGAGCTGTTGTACATATGTTTTCTATGAGTTGCAGGTGACTTGATGGCATATAACAACAGCAACAACCAACAGAATTTATGTAATGTGAACCCTGCGGTTGTGTGTTGGTCATATTGTTACTTGCTATACAGTTGCTTCTGTCCACGTGGAGCATATGTGCAGAACAGGATTGCTCCATAGGGTTTTCAAGTCTGTGACTTTTATAGATGGCCTGTTTTGTCTTCCCAGGTGTCTCTGGGAGGATTTAAACCAGCATTTTAGCTAATAGTCAAGAGTTTAACTGTTTGTGACACCCAGGGTCTTCTTTTGCTAGTGCAGCACTTGACTTTTCCATTGTCTCCAGACCTATTTAGAAAATGAAGTTTAAATTGACATAGTTTGTTTTCTCAAATCTAACCTTTTCTACATAGTTTTCAAAATTTATCATTCTGAGATCTACTTTCATGTCAGCTAGTTAACTTAACCTATCCCTTTTCTCTGATTGCTTCTCGATAATGCAATCTTCTCCCATTCCCCAATTTCTCTTCTCACTAAACTCAACACTGTAATGGGCTAGAACGACACGAAGTTGAATACTGACCCTTTTGCTTAATTATTTTAAAGTTTTAGAATGGGATTTCTTTGACTTAGTTTCTATGAACCTAAAGGAAATAATAGTAATACATGTTTCATAGTGTCATTGGGAGAATTATACAAATAATACAAAGTGAAAGGAATTATTCCTTTATCAAACAGAGAATAAAGGCTCACTAAATAGTAAATTCCATTGAATAGGCTCTGACTCAATCTGGCCCTATTTGTAATAGAATCAGAAATTTCTCAGTCTTCTGGTAGTCACACAATTGTTGGTGCATATTTTTGTAATGTTTTAGTCACCATGTAAATTCTTTTTATTGACCTGTTTTGTTGTGGTTTTTTTTTAAGTTTATTTTACTAATTAAAATGCTCTTTTGTAAAAATTTGTCTTATCTGATCACATCTTCAAGGTAAGCAGATTAACTCTTGTTCTCACTGCTAAGGATTCTGTCTGACCTTCTTTTGTGACATATTTGTGTGTTGCTTTTTTTGATAACCTATACCATATTCAATATTCTCTGCCAGCGATACAATTCAAATTGTAAATTCTCCTTTAGTCTTCTTTCGTCAGTGTGTAATTACACATAGAAAACAAAAATCTTTGCAGTTATGGATTTACTCAGTAAACAACACCATGATAAATGCCAAAGAAATTGAAGTTGTCAAGACTTTCATTCTTCTTGATCAATGTGCCTGGAAGCCACAGTTAAGAAACCTGAAGGTGTAGTCTGCAAAAGACCTCTTCACTATCAACTTTGCCCAAACTGAGCCAGGGGATTTTCATATCAAGGCAAAGGCTGGGCTATAAACATTAATCTTTATTATCTCATATTTGAGTACATCCTTCTGAAGGTCACCAAAAGTCTTCATTATGAGCCTGAGGTTTATAGTTTATTGACTTGGGCAATTTAATTAGGTGCTTTTTTGACATAGTTTTTATTTACCTTTTAAAAAATTGTTTTATATACAGAAATTAATTTACATTGTTTTTCAGTCATATTCATTGTGTTCTGTACAATCTCTCATTTACATTGTGTTTCATGCAATTGTTCATCTACACTGTATCCCATATAATTAATTACTATTGATCTATGCCTATTATCATACTGCCTTTTCAAGTCCTTATTGAATCCTTCCCATTCCCATATTCTCCCCATAATCCACTGACTAAACACTGATATCTGAGTGACTTTCACCCTTCCCCTTTTCCACCCTTCCCTTCTCCCTTCCCCTTCTGGACATTAATACACACCATACTATTTATCCTTCCATTTGTACAGTAATGGCCACAGGCAGTGTTTGTTCTTATGAGACTGAATTCACTCAGCATAATGCTATCTAGAATCTCCAATATTATTTAGTATTTTACAAAATCATTGATCCTTAGTACTACATAGTATTCCGTTGTGTGAATGTACCACAATTTCTCAATCCATTGGTTTCTTTATTGACATTTGGTCTGTTTCCATATTTTTGCTACTGTGAATAATGTTACTATTAAGTAGGTGTACATATATCAGAATCTTAGTTCAAGATCCATCTTTCATACTATATACTACAATCAACTCAAGATGTTTCTACCTTGGAATAAAGCTTAAAACCATATGGATCATAACCTTAAAAATAGAACCAAACTTAGAAACCCTAGCCTATGACATAAATAAAATTTCTAACATAGCCAGAAATGCATGACCAGGAGTTGTTGTTGTTAAGTGCCGTCGAATCGCAGTGACCCTATGAAGGAGAGTCCTCTATGCTTCGGTGCCTTTCATCCATGACCAGGAGAGAAGAAAGTAAAAAAAAAAAATAATAATCAAATTTCAGAAAAGGGTATTAGAATGAAAATTTACAGAATACTACAGGGCTTCCACAAAAGAAAGACTAATAACCCAATGATAAAATGGGCAAAAGACATGAAAATACTTTTTATAAAGGAAGACACTCAAACAGCCAACAGAAACATGAAGAAATGCTCAATATCACTGTCAATCAGAGATGCAAATCAAAACAATCAGTAGCAATAGTGAAGTGTATTAGGACAACAAACAATAAATGTTGGAGATGACGGAGGATGATTGGAACTCTCAGGCTCTGTTGGTGGGATTATAAAGTGGTACAGCCATTCCTAAAGGCAGTTTGACATTTCCTCAAAATGCTGAGCCCAGAACTCTCCTATGACCCAGCTATTACAATATAACCCAAGGAAATTGGAATTTTTATTTGTTATGAAAGGATTGATCGAGAATTAATAACTTACCCAACAGTTTGTGGTGTAGACTACACACTAAATAGCATAGGTAATAATTTGATATTGTTTCTTCAAAGAGAATCCCAGAGATTCTAGTCAAGTCTTCATTTTTTTCTGTACTTCTTTTGCCTACAGATTTTTAACTTACATATTTTTCTAATTCAGCATCTTCTGGTATTAAAGGTAAAATCTCTGTGATCATTTCCATGCTCACCACTGCCACAAGGCTTACACACTCACTTTGTGGATGTAAATAACAAACAATAACTCATTGTTGTCAAGTCAGAGCTAACTCATAGCTTCTGCTGTTTTTCAGATGCTATAAATCTCATGGGAGGAGACTGATTATCTTTCTTCTATGGGGCAACTGGTTAATTTGTGTTAATCCATCTTTGGGTTGCCAACCCAGCTCTCTACCCAGCAGTGAAATTATTATTGCTTTTTTGACTTCTTGATTTTGGAGTTTGTGAG
>NW_006399757.1:12109797-12111463 GCF_000299155.1 Elephantulus edwardii | reverse complement strand
AGTGACCCTATGAAGGAGAGTCCTCTATGCTTCGGTGCCTTTCATCCATGACCAGGAGAGAAGAAAGTAAAAAAAAAATAATAATCAAAATAATTTTAATGAACATTTACAGAGAATTTGGATTTCCATTCATTTTAAAATTTCCCTTTTGTGGTACATGGAAGAGAGTTTAGCACATAATTAGAGTTCCGTAAAAACTAATTATCTATGTAAACATGCACTTTAATTTGTATGTACATTGGTAGAGTACATTTTCTGCAAACAATATGATAGATATTTTAGTGTGAACAGGAAATATCTGGTTTTAATTTTACACTTAAATAAAGTCTATTTCTTTTTTACTAGTTATTATTTTCTTTTTATATAGGCATTTTGTGTTGTGTGTCATTGAGTCAGAACCCACACATAACTGATCATCCAGTGGATTTTCAGAGACAGCAAATTGCATGGAGAGAAACTGTCTATCCACATCCCACAAAGTAGCTGGTGGATTTGAACCACATGCCTTTGGAATTGCAACACAGTTATGAGGGTAAAAAAAAAAGTAATGTTGTTATCTCATATCTTGTTTTAAAAGGAGCACACTGAAAAAAGTTTTAGACTTAACTGAAGGGTAGTTACCTTTGGTGGTTTAGGGGTGAGATCAACCACTGCCACCTCAAAGGCATATGGTTCAAATCCACCAGCTACTATATAGGAGAAAGAGGGGCAGTTTCCATGAATGTGATTTAATGCCTCTGAAAAATCTGCTCGATGGTCCTCTATGAGTTGGTTCTGACTTCATGGTACTTAATTACAACAACAGCTGATTAGTTTGAATTAGTTTGAATCCATCAGCCACTCTGCTGAGAAAGATGAGGCATTCTGGTTTTAAAAAAAATTATTTATTGTCCAACAATCTGGTTTACTCTGTCCAACAGGCCCTCTAAGACTCAGAATTGGCTTGATTGATTGACAATGATTAATTGGTTGGTGGCAAAACAGAATTAAAACACTCACAGTTACCTAATAGGCCACTTTTTGTCTGTGTTAACTTAACATAGATGTAACCTAGTTATTATCCCCCTCCCCGCCCTTGTCAATATGTTGTTGTTACTTTATGGCCTGTTAAGTTGACTATAACTCAGAGATCTTAATGGAATAACAGCTCAGAATTTTGTGCTTTCTTGTACCAATTTCAAAAATTCTCTCTATATTTGGTATTATTAAATATCAGTTATTATAAAATTCTAATAAAATTTGAAGTTTAATGGTGATGTGATAATGTTTATTTCTTAGTTTTGAAAAGCAGATGTTGGAGATCTAAGATTACAACATTAAGAGAATTTGCAACTGATTAAGGTATATTCTCTGCATGATCTCTACAACCTTTTTTAAAATAATTTTTCCTTTTTTTCAATTTTTTAATGACATTTTTTCTTTATTTTTATTGTATTTTTTTTTACATGTATTGTCAAATCAGATCTGACTGGTACAGGAGGAGATTGCCCCCTCCTTCTCCAGCAGAGCATCTGGTGGATTTGAACCAGGTACAGAAGCATTTAATGAAATAGCATTTGAGCCAGAGCCGATGGTGATGAAGGCGGAAGTTCAAGCTGCTTTGAAGGAAATAGCAAAAAATAAGGCCCCCGGAATAGATGGTATACCAATTGACATATTTCAGCTA
>NW_006399757.1:12106790-12108527 GCF_000299155.1 Elephantulus edwardii | reverse complement strand
ACAGGATAGAGCACAGTTTAGGGCTGTTGTACATAGGGTCGCTATGAGTCGCAAATGACTCGAAGGCACATAACAACAACAAACAACAACAATCTCTGGAATTGCAGAGCAGTGTTTTGCCACTAGGCCATCAGAGCTCCCTTATCTCTACAACTCTTATGAGTCTTCCTCTATCTTGATGACACATTCTTCTTCGTATTGGCCATTTTCTTGGATTACTTTTTCATACAGCTTGAATGAAGATACCTAAAATACAAATCGCTGATGGGCACATTCCCTAATTTTAAATGACACAGTTTCCTCTGTTTTCTTTGAAAAACTTTTTGTAATTTGTGTATGGCTGAACATAATTAAGTGTTCTAAAATTCTTATTAATATTCAACAATTCATTCAAATTATTATTCATAGTTTGTCATGTTTCACACAGTCAAGTTCATTTACATGGTCAAAAAAACACAGGTTAACCTCTCTCTCTGATATCCATTCCTTTTAGCCATGATCCATATGAGTGCAATATAGAAATTTATCTTCCTTTTTTCCCCTTCTAATTCTGGTTTGAGTTACTGATAGTTTCATGTATTTGTACTGCTGCAATTGGTTTTAAATTATTGTCAGCAAAATTTTACTTGTGTGAATTATTAATGATATTGTTATATAATTGATACATTCTATTGTATCACTTTTCTTTGTTAATGAACACAAATACGGAGTTTTTCCAGTCTGCTGGCCAGGTAACTGCTTTCCAAATTTCTTGGCAAAGACAAATGACTGTTTCCAATATTGCATCCATTTATTGTAATGTGATTACAATTTTATAAAATATGATAACATAAGCAAGTACATCAAAGTTGTCATGTTAGACTGCTGGACATCTCAATCATTCTTTTTCATTTTGTCACAAACTTTTATACAGCTTTTCTTCCTAGATAATAATTAAAGACAAAGAAAGAGATTCTAATGGACAAAGTGTGCCCTAGAGACCTTGATTAAGCCATGGTAAAGGAATCAGTTATTTGTTCACGAGCCCCACATTTTAGCAAAAATGTTTTTCTCAACAATTTTAATACATATTATATCCTAAGGGTACAGATTATTCAGTAAGTGGCTTATTTTTCTGTCTAGAGTAACAAATTTTTGCCAATTTTTATATGTTCGCCTCTCTCTATTGGAGGGAAAATATCAAGTATCATGTTAATTTCAACTCATAGCAAGCCTACACTGGGTTTGTGAGTTTGTAAATCTTTACAGAAGGAGATTGCCTTACTGCATTCAAACTGCCAATCTTCTGGTTAATAGTGTAGCATGCAATATCCAACACCACTCGAGGTCTTTTCTTTACTTACACCTCAAGCAAAAATGACCAATTTTATATGTGCTCAGCTAGGTGCTTGGAATCTTCTGTATCAACATGTGTTACTTGATAGATTCACAAAAGGAAGAAGTGGAGCTGAGTAAATCTAAAAACACTTTGGTCTAAGAAGCCAAAGAGCAAATTATTGCCAGCAACAAAGGGCAATTAAACCACAAGGCACATTGCGGCTTTACAAGTGACTTTGAGAGACTAGGGATAATTTACTTTCCCTTCGAGCATATGTGTCCTGACAATATTAACAGTAGCACTTTTTGATCCATCTGGAGCCTTGCTTCTTATTTCCAAGCTCTTAGGACCGACACCTGCACAACACCCCTCTTCTTGCATCCAAAGATTCTATCAAAACTCTACTTTGGTTGTATGAT
>NW_006399757.1:12098639-12105397 GCF_000299155.1 Elephantulus edwardii | reverse complement strand
AAACAAACAAACCAGAAAGAATATGTTTCAAATAAAATATCAAGATTTTAGAAGATAGTTGACAAAAATCTGTTGTTCACAGGTAAACACCATATAAATTTTCCAGATACATTTAAAATTAAAGTATTTGAAATACAAATGTCACTTGTGAATAATAGCAATGAGGTGGGAATTACTTCTGTTGGCACAGTTTCTTTTTAGCTTTAAGGATCCTATTTTGGAATATTTTTTAGTGAAGAGATATGTCTGTGAAGTATGAGTAAATGTGAGAGGTCTTTAACAGAAGGAAGACCTTGGACCACTTCCACTCCTTGGGACTGAAGGAGGAGATAAATTTAGAAGCAATGACAGACTATCCTGGACATTTTCTACCACTACATGATGTCCTTGAAAATCACTGCAATAAGTCACTTCTTTCTTGGAGGTGTACCATCCTTAAAATTAGTATGCAATGGGAACTCTTTCTCAGTACTTGGATAGAACTAATATGATTCAGAACATGGGAATCCTTGCAGAAAACCCTCTCTACACTTTCAGTGGAGAAAATCTTTGATCAGAACTCACCACTTAAAAAGGGTTTGTGTGAAGGGATCCTTGGAAGATTTTCAACATTTAATGAGATAGCTCCTTGGATGATTTTCAAGACCTGGAGGGGTCCATAATGAAGAATCATGCTGCTTCCATTAGTGTATTTTTCCTCTTCATGTTTGCAGACAAAGCTGAGAATCTGTCCAATTTCTTGTTTGGCTTAGGTAGTCTTTATTTTAATAGAAAGGCTAGTCAACTTGGCACATTTGCAAATGAGAAGAGCAAATAAAAGCAAGTAGCATTTTGATAATTCTCATGGCCAATGATAAAGAATTTTTCTGGATGCTGCAGCTGCATTTTATTTTTTCCCCTATGACAGTTTAAAAAAATCATGTATTTGGAAAATTATTAAAAAATTATGTCTGGTTTTACAGCTGTTAATCACCAGGTGATAAGATAGGCATGCTGTGAATGGAACTTAGTTGAGAGGGGTGCACTTTTAAGGAGAAATTAAGTCTTTAGATAGTTAATGCTACTAAATAATGTGTCATGTTTCTGTTCTATGATCTGTAATAGATTTAATTTCTATTAAGTGTAAGAGGTATTCTTCATAAAACTGTCAATAAAAATTGTTTTATTTTTTATTCTTAATATATATAGTCTCCTGAAAAAGAAATAGAAATACTCTAAATATCCATTTAATAATTCCTTGAAACTATAAATGTAATATTACAAGATATATCAAATATACTTATTTAAAATCATTTAAATAGGTAGAGAACTATATTATTCACTGCAATTTGAAAATATTACTTTTATATACACTTTGCTGGTACTCCTCCAGTCTGATCTCTGTTATTGTGTGCTGGCAAGTCAGAACCAACCTATAGCTGATCCTCCAGTGAATTTTCAGGGACAGTTAATCACACAGGAGGAGATTAGTCATTATTCTCCCTTGGAGAAGGTAGTAGCTTCGAACCATGTGCCTTAACAATGGCAGCACAGCTTCTTGCCAGTAAGCCACCAGTAAGCCTCTGAAAGCCTACTAGAGGTTCAGCTACAGTCACTTCCAACCCAGTGGCACACAAAAACAACACAGCCCCAGTAACCTCAATCCGGCAAAATTAATATCCTAAAATCACGGCTGAAAAAGGTCACAAATACACCTTTATGAATTTTGACAATTGACAGAAAGCTTGCAATTCTTTTTTGTACACTGCTTTCCTGTGACTTTTGATTTCAAATAAATATCTGGGGGGAAAGCATTTGTCTATATTACTACCTATAATTAGAAAATTTATACTAATTGGTGATTCTTAAATGATTTTAACAAAAATATTTCTTATTTATACAGAGAAAGGAAGACCACCAGTGAGATGGATTGATTCAGTGACTGAGGTACGAGCTTAGGTGTGTCAGAGACAGTAAAGTTGGCGCAGAATAGAGCAGGTTGCATGATTACTGTACAAATAGTGTTGTTGTTGATATGTGCCATCGAGTCACTTGTGACTCATAGCGACCCTATATATCAGAGCCCTAAACACCATTCTATCCTGTGCCAACCTAGCCATCTCAAATGCACTCATTCCCACCGCTCCAGTCACAGAATCGATCCATCTCATCAGACTTAAATAAAATATAATTGCAACTAGCATAGTCTGATTAGTAGAAAATAGGTATGTTATGTTCTGGCGAGTTGCCTGTGACCTATGCACAGTAGTTCTGATGCCTGCCCTATTCTCAGCCAAACTCAGCATCTTTAACAGACCCAATATTTTCTCCAGTCACTGAGTCAATCCATCCCATCCTAGGTCATCCTCTCCTGTGCTGTCCCTCCACCCTTCCAAGCATGATGTCCTTCTCCAAGGACTGGTCTCTCCTGGCCATGTGCCCAAATATGTGTGACGGAGCTTCGAAATTCTCGCCTTCAGAGATCAGCTTGTTTTCACCCTCTCCATGACAGACCTGTTTGTTCTCTTAGCAGTCCAAGGTTTGTTCAACACTCTTTTCCAGCACCAAAACACAAAGTAATCGATTCTTTTTCTATTATCCTTAGTCATTGTCCAGCTCTCTGACGCATAGCAAGTCAATGTAAAACCATGGACTGGTTGAGGCACGCCTTAGTCTCCAGACTGACATCATTGCTCTTCAGTACTCTAGAGAGGTCCCTGACAGCAAACTTTGCCCAATGCAATTCTTCTTTTGATTTCCTGACCACTGGTGCCAAAAGTGTTGATTGTGGAACCAAGCAAGCTGAAGTTGTTAACAATCTCATCTCTTCTTTATCATGAAGCTACCATATTGGCCTAGTGGTGAGCCTTTGCTTTTTTTGATGTTGACCTTCAAACAATATTGAAGACTAAAGTCTTTGATCTTCCGTCCTCCTCAGTTTCAGCAAGCAAAGTTGTGTTATCTGCATAACAGGGGTAGTTGATGAGTCTTCCTCCAAACCTGAAGCCACATTCTTCCTCATAAAGTCCAACCTCCTGACTGATCTGTTCTGCATATAGATTTAAAGAGTATGAAGATAGGATGCATCACTGCCACACACCTTTCCCGACCCTTAACCATGTAGTGTTTTCCTGCTTTGTTCTGACTACTGCTTCTGGTCCAAGGATAAGTTTCACATGAACACAATTAAGTATTCTGTGATTCTCATTCTTCTGAAGGTTAGCCACAATTTGTTGTGATCCACACAGTCAAACGTCTTTGCATAGTCAGAAAGACTATTCTTTTGGTATTCTGTTTTTGGCCAAGATCCATGCAATGTTGGTTATGATGTACCTAGTTCCAGTGGCCTCTTTTAAACCCCGCTTGCACATCTGATAGTTCTCTGTTGATGTACATTTCAGTCATTATATGTGCTTAATACATATTTTTAGAATATAATCATTTTCAAGCAATAATTTGAGTAAATCACTGTCCCTTTTAAGTAATATTAACTTGCAAGTCTCTATCATCACTCAGTAACTGAAACTTTTACATTTACCAGAGTTAAAATGCACAATGTATGTGTCGTTTACGGTCATATAAAAAATGATTGCTTTGGTGGAGTCTGATCTTTTTTTTCCCCATAAAAATTATAACCAACAAATTATCTGGAACACTTTTATTTTGTGAAGAATGGGGTCACCATAACTTGGAAATGACTCCATTGCACAAGACAACCATGACGTGAAATTTTAAATTCAAGGGAGAAAAAAACCTTCAATATGAAGTCTCAAAAAGCTCCACTATTGTAGGATGTGTCACCCTTCTGTAGTTGTTGTTGTTAAGCATTATCAACTCAGAACTGACTTGTAAATGATCCTCAGCTGGTTTTCAGAGGCGGCAAATCACACGAGAGGGGACAGTTCATCTTTCTGCTGCTGAGGGTCTGGTGGATTCAAACCACATGCCTTTAGGTTGATAGTGCATCACCTTACCACAAAGCCCTCTGACACTACGTTTGAAGACTTTCCTTGCACCGATATACAACATGTATGTGCACAGTCTGTATGGTGTCTCTTTGGAGGCTAAGGTGCGTCTGATACAGGACATGGTCTTTGCTATCACTTGTTATGCATCAGAAAGTTGGTCAGTCACTAAGAAGGATAGAAGGAGAATTGATGCCTTTGAGCTATGGTGCTGGAGAAGAGTATTGAGGGTACAATGGACTGCCAGGAAAACAAACATTCATCCTGGAAAGGTCAAACCGGGCTGCTCCTTGGAGGCAAGGAGTCTAAGGCTCTGTCTAACATACCTTGGACATGTTGTAAGGAGAGACTGGTCCTTGGAGAGGGACATCATGCTTGGTAAGGTAGAGGGACAGCGCAGGAGGGGAAGGCTCTCTATGAGGTGGATTAATTCAGTGACTGGGGTAATTGGGATGGGTGTATCGGAGACGGTGCGTTTGGCACAGGACAGAGCAGAGTTTAGGGCTGTTTTACACAGAGTCACTATGAGCTACAAGCGACTCAACGGCACATAACAACAACAACATGTACACAGTAAATTTATTTCTGGCTGTCAGTGTAACTGCACAATAGTGCAGTTCTGGTCAAATGGTTCCTCATTTAAAAATGATTTCTGGTTCAAAGAGGGAAAAATAAATATATTTAAAAACATACTTCAAAATAGTTTTTAACTCTGAGATGATTTCCGAAGTTGTGTTTAGTAGGACTTAAATTCTGACTTCTAAAAAGAAGAGTCTGATGTGTAAGTAAGTCAACTAGTAAAACAAATTGAAATGGGTTATAAAGGAGTTTTTGCTATGTAAAATTTCTTGTTAGTGGCTTCCCTGATTCCCCCCCAAGTGATATAAATGTCCTAAAACACAAAAATCACCCCTCCAACAGATACTCCCCCAAAACCTCAACAAAACATACCTCAAAACAACAGTAAAACAAGTAAACAAATCTCCTCCCCCCACCCCCAACCAGTGATCTTATGCTCTTAGAACTTATTCCTTTTTGAGTTATCAGGCTCTGAAGTGGAACAGCAATGGAATATTCCTTTAGTCTGTGGCACAGACGGACATTTCTGGATGAAATCTTGCCCCCTTGTAGTGGAACGTGATGTGCAGTTTGATTCCCTGGCATGCCTACACTAATACCCATCTGTTGAGATGGCATTGTTTCTAAAAAAAGGATGATTTGCCAAGTTCCAGAAGTCTTAGGTACCTGGCATATGTATACATTTCTGAAGGTATTTTCCAGAACCAAATAGATAGATAGATAGATAGATAGATAGATAGATAGATAGAGTTTAGATTAGGATGCTCTCATTGCGAACCCATACAGACAATTTTATCATGAATGTAGACTACTAGAAATATCCTTCCTTAAGTTTGACATTGGGAGATTTGTACATGAGGAAAGAAAATTCAAGGAGGCTTAGAATCAGTATTAGCTTTTCAGTCGTGCAAAAATTTTCATGCACTGCAGCTGCTATTTTTCATGAATATCTATATTTTGTCATTCATATTTCTATTAGTTCTATCAAATACTTTTAAAGGGTGATTTGCTAGAAAGTAGAATTTCACAGGATGGCGCAGGGGGAGGGGGGAGGAAAGTAGAACTGCTGTGACCAATTTTAAGATAGAAACCTATACCTTATAAAATTGACAAGATAGTGTTGATTGCCTGAGGTTAAAAAAACCCAAACCTCCAGAAATGGCCCAAGTTAAAGTCAAACCATGGAAATTTTATAGAGCCCTGGAGTCGGTGGGGAGGGTGGGTGTGATTGGATAATTTGGTTACTGAAGAGAAGACAACCCGTTGCTTAGCTACAGGACTCTGGGTGGCAGCTTTTTTCCCTCTCATATTTCCTGGCGTTTTGTTTTTGTAAATGTAGTTTCTTGCAAATGAGAGTGCCTGCATGCAGATGTCCACACTGCAATTGTTTTGATTTGTAAAATGAAACAGTATTAGAGGAAGAAAAATACTGGGAGCTGTAAAATTTGGAGAGGAGCTCCCCCCCTCGTGCTTTCCTGCTTAACTAGTTTTAACCAAGCAATATAAAACATTCCAGAAACTTATGGTCTTGTTACATTTTTCAAAATGCAACATTTTGAGCTATAGAACTGGCAAGGAAATATTTCTGCCTCCTTTAAAAATAATGGCTACAAAGTGAAAAGAGAAACACCTGTAGCATATACAAGTGTTGAAAAAAATTTATATCCATCTCTCTAACTATAATATCCAAAACTTTAGTTTCTTACAGGACATACATATGATTGTATAGTTAATCTTTGATTATACTGAGTTATTACATTTTTTTTCAGTTTAGGTGCTGGTTATTAATTAAATTCCTAAAAACTAAGGTACAATAGAGGTTATAAATAATTTTCTATAATTTGAGATCCTGGAAGAAAATGAAAATATCATCATAATTGTATTATATATTTCATTTTTAGTGTTAGAATTCTAGTTGGATTAAAACAAGAAAAAATTTTTCCTTAATCAAACTGTGAAAGTAATCATTAAAGAAGTTTTGTAGTGAATAAAAATGTATAAAATCTATAATTCTATGAGGTTACCTACTACCTACTGCTATTGAGTTTTTGATGCTATAAATCTTTATTGGATGACACTGTCCATCATTTTCCCTGAGAAACCTTAGTGGATTTGAATAAAGCCAAATATATTAGGCACTACACAATCAGGGCTTCTAGGTTAGGTAGGAAATTTGTATTAAATAATTGAATTCCTTTATGTTTTAAATTTTCAATATTTTATTTTTATTATTAT
>NW_006399757.1:12069331-12097684 GCF_000299155.1 Elephantulus edwardii | reverse complement strand
GAGCAGGGTTTAGGGCTGTTGTGCATAGGGTCGCTATGAGTTGGAAACGACTCGACGGCACATAACAACAACAACAGTTATTATCTGTCATGGAGGCAGTCTCTGACTCACAGTGAACACCTGTGTCATAGATCAGGGCAGAATACAGGTACTTTTTTTTTTTTTTTTTTTGACAGGTACATATTTCAGGAAAGTAAATGGCAGGATTTTCCTTTCCTTTTTCCACTGTGTGGCTTTGAACCATGGTTAGTAACCTAGTGAAAAATGTTTGCACTCCCCCAACCCGGACTGTTCTTCTTTGTAGAGATTACAAAACATAATATCTTTGGAAAGTTTTTCTTCTACACCTACTTTTCACTTACTGATATATGTAGGTGGCGAAGACTCCATTGATATGCAAACATGATAAATGGTAAGAACAAAAATGTAGGGTGACATAGGGGAGCTCTGGTGGCCTAGTGGCAAGAAGCTGCACTGCAATCCCAGAGGAACACGGTTCGAATCCACCAGACGCTCTGCCGGAGTAGGAGGCGCAATATCCTCCTGTACCAGTCAGATCTGATTTGACGGTACACGCACACAAAATAAAAAAAAAATGTAGGGTGACTACATCATTCCATAACTACAACATTATATTACTAAATAACTGCCGGTTTTAATTATTACATAATTGTCCAGTGCTCTTTATATCACTGACAAATGTCATAATTACACAGCTTCCAAACCTTTGAGAATTCAACTTAATTAGTTGACACATAACCATAATAATAAAAGACTTGCACCTTGGCATTTGTTAACTACTGGATGTATATAATCAGTGTGTTAAATAAGCAGATTGATAATGAGATTATTTATGAGAAGTTGTTGTTGTTTTTAGGTATTATCGAGTCTAGTACGACTCATAACGACCCTATGAAAAAAGATCTGAAACCAGTTCTGTCCTGCACCATCTTCACACTTTAGACACACATTGCCTTAGCCACCTTGTTAATCCACCTGGTTGAGGTTCTTCCTCTTCTTCACCAACCCTCCACCTTTCCCAATGTCATGTACATCTCCAAGGAACAGCAGCTCCTAGCAATATGTCCAAATATGTGAGGTGAGGCCTCATCATTCTTGCCTCCAAAGAGCTCTCTGGCTGCACCGTCTGTTCATTTTCTTGGCTGCCCATGGAATGTTCAGTGTTCTTCACCGACACCACAACTCAAAGGCATCAATTCTTTCTTCTTTCATCCTTATTCATTGTCAAGCTCTCAGATGCATAGATAGTAATCAGAAAGATCATGGCCTGAATCAGATTCACCTTAATTCTCAAACTGACATCCCTACTCCTCAATTATTTGGAAAGGTCCCTAAACGCAGACTTTTCTCATTGCAATGCATCTTCTTATTTCCTAACTGCTCATACCAGGGGTGTTAATTGTAGATCCCAGCAAGATGAAGCTGTTGACTGTTTCAATCTCCTCTCCATCCATCATGATTCTGCCTATTGGTCCCGTGGTAAGAATCTTAGGTTTCTTGATACTGAGATGCAATCCATACTCAAGGGCACATTCCTCGATCTCCTGCAACAAGTGCTTCAAATCCTCCTCACTTTCAGCAAGCAAGATTGTCATCTTTATAACGCAGGTTATTGATGAGTCTCCATCCAATCCTGATGCCACACTCCTCCTCATAGAGTCCAGCTTCTTGGTTAATTCACACAGCAGATAGTTTAAACAGGTATGGAGACATCCCTGACACATGCCCTTCCCAATTCCAAACCATGCCGATGAGCTGCATAGAAATAGATAGACTACATTTGTAGAAGAATTTATTGGAGAACCTCAAGATTAGCAGTCAAAACTAGACTAGGAGCAGACTGGGGGTCAAACCATCAATTACTCATGTGCTAATTCAGACTGAGGCTGAAGAAAATGAAAATAAATATTCAGGAACCAAGATTTGGTCTTAAATAAATTCCATTTGAATTTTATGATCATCTTAATAATAGGTTTGAGGCATTGAACACAAAGGACAGAAGACTAAGTGAGTTGTGGGATGATATCAAGGACATCATCCATGAAGAAAGCAAAAGGTCATTACACAGAGGAGAAAGAAAAAACCAAAATGGATGTCAGAAGAGACTTAGATTGCACTGGAATGTCTGGAAGCCAAATCTAAAGGAAAACATGTTGAAGTAAAAAATCTGAGCAGACGATTTCAAAGGGCAGCTTGGGAAGACAAAGCAAAGTATTATAACGGAATGTGTAGAGAGCTGGAATTGGAGAATAAAAAGGGAAGAACTCGTTCTGCATTTCTCAAGCTGAAAAAACTGAAAAACTAATTTAGGCCTCATGCTGCAATGTTGAAAGATGCTATGGGCAATGTATTGAATGGCCCAGAAAGTATCAAAGATGGAAGGAATACAGAGACACTGTACCAGAGAGAAATGAGTGACATGGAAAATTTCAGTAAGTACCATATAAACAGGAGCCAATGGTAATGAAAGAGGAAGTGGAAGCTGCCCTGAACACATTGTCAACAAATTCCAGGAATTTTTAAGATGCTAATTGACTTGTTTCAATTAACAGATGCAGCCTCAGATGCACTCACCAGTCAATGCTAAGAAATTTGGAGGATGACTGTCTGCCTAATGGATAGGAAGAGGTCCGTATTTGATCCTATTCCCCAGAAAGGTGATCCAACAAAATGTGGAAATTATTGACATCACATGCTAGCAAAATACTGTTGAAGATCATTAAAAAATGGCTGGAATGGTACATAGATAGGGAACTGTCAGGATTTAGAAGAGGTCGTGGCACCAGGGATATCATTGCTGATGTCAGATGGATCCTTGCTGAAAGTAAAAAATACCAAATGAATGTCTGTTTGTTCTTTTCTGATGAGGCAAAGGAGTTTGACTTTGTGGATCACGACAAGTTGTGGCTGACTTTGAGAAGAATGGGATCCCAGAGCACTAGATTGTGCTCATGAGGAACCAATACCTGGACCAGGACGCTGTGTGCAGACAGAGCAAGGAAGTTATGAGAAGTAGATGCACTATTTGGATGTGACAATGAATAAAGAATATTAAAACAATAATGAAAGAAATCAGGGTTAAAGTAAGAATCCCAACAAAACTTTGCATAATAGCTTCAAATGATGAAATAAATATATGGTAAAAGATGAAATGAACTTTGTAATTCACTTGGCTGTTAAAGAAAGACTAAATTTTTTAAAGATATTATTATTTTTATGTACTATGAAGTCAGAATCGACTCATATAACTGACCTTACATCAGTTCTTCAGAGGCAATTAGTCACGTGGGAAGAGATTACCTACCTTTCATCCACAGATAGCCAATTGATTTGAATTGTTGTTATTTTTTTGAGCTGGCTTTGAAACTTGTTACTGGTATGTAGAATACTAAAGAAGACTGGATAATGCAGATTTAGAAAGTGTTATTCTGCCTGCTTTTGGCCAGTACTTGACTGAAAGCATTAAAAGGGAAGATATGCTCCGGAGATAAGATTGTTAGAAGTAGAATATGGTAGTGGATGTTGGTAAGGTAGATTGCTACAACCTGATGGCTTTCCCTGGACTGGGCTTTGCTTGTGGGTGCAGATGCTCAAAGTTTCCAAGGTGAACAGAAGGTTCTTCAGCAAACGGGACATGCTTGCTCCCTCAGAGTACTGGTTTGATAGAGATGGGCAAATTAGAAATGGCTATCCAAAAGGGGGATATTAGAGTATGAGGCATAAAGTAGCTGACTTATAAACTTTCACAAATGTGGTTATTAGTAAGATGATTGTAAGGGGAAAAATAACCATGATATACATGAACCAGATACAATATAAATAAAAGATTGTATAAAACACAATGTACATGCATGGATTACAAGGTATATAAATGATAAAAATATTAATTAAAAAAGATTAAATTAAAGTACAACTAAGTAGGCATTCTCCAGACAAATATATCTTTACTTTTTACTATTTTATACTGGTTTATTTACGAAGTTTGTATACATTGTTTTTCACAGCAGATCTTTCTGCCTCCCTCTACCCATCCAATGGTGTGACTCTACGATTATTGTCCCACCTCAAATATCTTTAAAATTAGAAGATGGTACCAGCCAAGGATCAGCAAAACTCTCCATCAAATATGGAGGAGAAGTTAGATCCTTTGCAAAAAAGAAGAAACTTAAAGAATTTGTGAAAATAAACCCAAAACTACAAGAAAGTTTATGTGAAGTCCTTCACATGGAAACATCAAAGGAAAGTAGATGGACCACAGTGACCAGAAACAATACAAAATGAAACACAGCAAAATGACAATGATGAAAACTGGCCTGACAATAATCATACTTAATATGAACACATCAATTATAATTTTGTGCATAAATGTTGGCCATTCTTCTATCTTCTTGATCTATTGTGCCTTTAACCAGTATGCAATACTCCTCTTTATCTTCTATGGTGGTTTCCATTCTGAAATCTATATTATTAGAGATTAGCATTGTCATTCCTGATTTTTTGTTGTTGCCATTTGCAACATTTGTTATCTTTTTCCCTCCGGCATTTAATTTTGAATCCACCTTTCTCTCCATTTTTTAGATAAGTCTCCTGTAGGCAACATATTGATGAACTTTGTGGGTTTTATTTCAATCCATTTTGCTACTCTTTGTCTTGATTGAACTATTATTAGTTCTGTGGCCCTATATTCTGAACAAAATAAGCAGACGGATGGTATGAAAACAAGGAGAAAATCCTTCCTTTACACATAATACCAATTTATGAATAACAACTTGGTCTTTGGAAGTTAACAATGTTGATGAGTGATGTGAGGGTGTATCATCTTAAACACAGGTAGTGTCCAGATTATAAATGAGTTTCATTCATAAGTCTGTCTTTAAGTCAAATTTTTACCCAAGTATTACGAATTTTTTTAATACTATTTCATTTACAAAATTCAACTACATTGATTTCGAGAACAGATTCTTCCAATTTCTCTCATACTCCCACCTGTCAAATTGTACAACTCTATGATTAAACCCCTCTCTCTATGCACATACTCATCCTCTGCTTCCACCCTCCACCACCCCCTTGGGTCCTTCTACTCATTCTACAATAATAGTTTTATGCGATATTTGCCCTTATGGGACTGAGTTAGCTCACTCTGCATAAATTCTCTCTAGTTCCTCGCAAGTTAGGTAATAACTTACAAAATCATTGCTTCTGAATGCTGCATAGTATTCCATTCTGTGAATGTACCATAATTTCTCAATCCATTCGTTTGTAGTTAAACATTTGGGCTGTTTCCATGTTCTTGTGATGGTGAATAATTTTGTTATGAACATTGGTGTAAAAATCTTCGTTTGTGACTCAGTTCTCATTTTCTTAGGTATATTCCAAGTAGTGGAATAGTTGTGTCATACAGAATTTCTGTGTTCAGCTTTTTGCGGAAGTGCCACACCAACGATGTGTAAGAGTGTTATGAATTTTATTTGCAAAACCCTTAGAAAAAATTTTCACCTAATATTTGTCTTAAAATATAAAATAAATTATTAGTGTACTTACCACTTATTTATGAATAAAAGCATTCAATTAATACTTATAGACATTAAAACAACTGTAAAACAATAATCCAATAGTAAGAATGATATTTTATGCACTAATTTGTTATTTTTTTAATCATTGTTTTATACTTATTTTTTTTTAAAATATAATGGGCTACATTGTGATTGAATTCTAACTATATATTGTACATACTTGGTAATTAAAACCCAGGGACTACATACATTGTTTCTTAGCTGTTGTACTGCTGAGTTAGTCCTGGTGTAGTTTAGCTTAGGTACACAGTGAGCCCAATGTAATATAGAACATAACACCTCCAGGTTGTGAACCAATTATTGTATGTTTGAGCCCACCGTTGCAAATTCTCTTTCATTCTACTTCATTAAAGGTCTTCATCTTTTTTTCATTTCCACTTTATCAAGTATGATGTCCTTCTCTAGCAACTGGTCTCTCTTGACAATGTGTCCAAAGTGCACGAGATCAATTCTTACCTTCCCAGCAACTGAGGAACATTCTGGCTGTATTTCATTCAAGACAGATTTGTTTGTTCTTCTAGAAGTCCATGGTAAATTTTATATTCTTTATCAATACAATTTTCAAAAGGAATAAATTCTTCTTTGAGCTTCTTTATTCACTGTTCAGCTTCAGTATGTATATGCCATTGTTGTTAAAGACCATTGGGTTTAGTATGACTCTATAAACAACAGATCTGAATCCTGTCTGAATTTGTTCCATCCTTATCATCTTTGACATATTTAAGTCCATTGCCACAAATGTAGTGTCACCTTCATTGAGGGTCGGTCTTCCTCTGCTTCACTGACCCTCCACCTCTCTATCATGACATCTTTCCAAGGAACAGCCTTTGCTAGCAACATATTCCAAATATGTGAGAGGAAGATCACCATCTTTGCCTCCAGAGAACACTCTAATTGCACCTTTTCCAAGACATACCTGTTGTTTTGGCTTTCCATTCAGCACTCTTCTTCAACACTACAACTCAAGTACATTCATTCTTCTCCTGTCGTTACTATTCATTGTCCAGCTCTCAGATACTTAGCATGTGATTAGAAAGACTGTGACTAGAGTCAGTCTAGGTCTACTTCCCATTTATGCCAATTAATTCTATATAATTCTGTGAAATCAAGAAAGAAATATAAATGTTCTAAATATCATATCTTTTTCCTGTTTCATATCAAGTTATTCTACAAATACAGTGAGATTAGCATCTTTTATTTTGCTACTTGTAATTAGAAGACATGAGCCTTATAATATACTAAAGCAAATATATGGATTAAAATTTTAAATATTATAAATATTTTTACTTGATGCATTTTTCCCCCATTTAATTTGCCTTTTTAAGTTGGCATGACTAATGAGAGCTATACAGCCAATAGCATAACTCTTTATACTCTAGGTATTACTACAAATATCTTTGGGGCTGTTTATGTTGAATATTATTTATAAATAATGAATGCCTTTCCTTTCTTTCTTCCTCTCTAGTCACCATCCCCCCAACACACTACAGGCACTGTTTAAATAGCCTGTGTACCCTATCAACAGCATCTGTATGGTAACTTGTAAGAAGAGTCAAGTCTGGTATAGAGATGACATATGGTTTTCCCAGTTGCTTCCTCCAAAAAGGAATATTAGATACAGTATTTCTTCAGGGGAATCTCTGTGGAAAATCAAGATTTTAGTTTTATCTTTTGAGCATTCTGCAAAAATTGACAATGCCTAATGTGGCACAAATTTCAATACCATTTTCATCAATAAGTTAAGTACAATTCCATAAGTTAAAAAAATACATAAAATAAATAGATAAATATGACATTCATTGTGAGTAATAATTTTAAGGCTTTTTTTATGTAGAGAGACATTATTGCTTCTAGTTTATAACCAAAAAAACACCTTCTTTAAAGGAATCATCCATTTGCTCACTTCAGCAGCACATATATTAAAATTGGAATGATACAGAGAAAATCAGCTTGGCCCCTGTGCAAGCAATCATCCATTATATATAATATTTTTAATAAGAATTGAGAGAAGTAAAAAGAGCTTAATGAGTTAGAGATTGCATATTTTGTACACTTAATTAAAACAATATGAATTCTACAATTTTAAATGTATGTTTGCATTATATGACCAAATAACTCTTACCATTTCTCTCTGAAATAAAGACCAAATTTTAAGGCATATATAGAGAACAAAGTGTGAAGATGACATTTTCAATGAAAGGCAAATACTCTATAACTGAAGTTTTTTAATTTTAATCTTTCCAAACCTAGAAAGCCTCTAAATAGGTAATATTCATTAAAACAAAACAAAACAAAACAAAAAACACCAAACAAACAAAAACAAAAACCCAACCAACAACAATAAAACACAAACCTCAAAACCAACCCAAAACCTCATTGTCTTTGTGTCAGAACCAACACTTAGCTGACCCTCCAGGGGGTTTTCAGAGGCTATAAATTGCCAGGGAGAAGGTTTGCCTTCTTTTATCTGCAGAGCAACCAATGGATCAAACCACAGTAAAGGTGCAGCTTTGGGTTGGCAGAGCAACTACTTACTTACTAACCTATCAGAGCTCTCCAACACATCATGAAGGAGTGGTTAAAGGCTAAATACATCCGTTACCTTATTTATTTACTTATTCATCCATTTTCATCATGGTTTTATATACTGTAATATATACAACATAAGTCTCTGGAACTTTTCCATCCTTTTAAAATGACAATAGTTGTTTTCTATTAACATTTTGTGTCCTTTTGGAATCAAACTAACCCAGAAATCTGCTTGTTTGCATTCTGCATTAAACATGTGTACAGTCTATGGAAATGGTCATATCATTCAGACTGGCCCAGGTAATTTCAAAAACCAACCTTCTGGTCCTTACTCATTTGCACTCCACTCTTTCACAGAAGCACACAACAAATTAAGGGGTTTTAATCAACACAAGAAAGTTCTTTCCAAATCCAAACAGCTGGTCTGAATAATTTACTCACTTTTTATTTAAGCAATCTGCTTTCAGAGTTGTTTTTTTTTTTTTTACTTTTTCCTTTTTTTCCTTCTGTATTGTTTCTATTCTAAAAACTACAATGTCCCATTTCCAAGTGGAGAAACATGATTTTGAATTCCCTAGTAGAGGAGAGTGTGATGTGAAATAAATATGTGCTTTCAAGTAACAAATGAGAAGCAATTAAATACTGTTGAACTAAAGGGAGAAATAAAATGTCTATGAAGAATCTCAGTGCTACAGTACTATTCAAAACATGCACAGAAATAAGGGTAATTTCTTATTTTACTCATGTTTCAATTCAAAGCATTATAGTTTTAATTGTCCATATTTTACCAATTGTATGGTGATGAGGAAATGTAGAAGAGTTGGTGATGGCTTTATTCTTGGTAAACGCTTTATTCAGAGTTAATTCTAGGAGAGAAAAAGAAATATAACAAAATTCAAAGCTATTTCCATGATGGTTTAAGAAGGACCTCAGATAAAATGTTGACAGTAAACTCCAAAAACAGCAACTGCTGCTTTTAAGGATCATAGAGCTTCAAGTGGAATAAATGTCTACCGTTACCAAAGACTGTCTGCTCAAGTGAAGCATTCTACCTCCCTATTATTCCAAGGGAGAAATTAATTCTTCACTTTCCATTTAGGAGAATATACTGATGTGGAGTTGAACAGACTGTGAGTAGCGATAAGGCTGCCTTTTAGTCAATTCAGGACTCTTTCTATATTGCTGTGGGACAGAAAATGCAGCAAGATCTTTACTTTTCAGGCTGATAAACTGCCTTGCAATCATTTGCTTTCCAGAGAATTAGGATTCTTAGAAGAATGTGTTTAGAGTTACTTCATGATGATAATGTTTTAAATTTTTTTTTTATTTTTAATTTTTTTTATGAGGATAATTTTGAAGTCTGTAATTTGTATGAACAAAATATCCCCACATCTATTTTTTCTTCCTCTCCATTCTCTTTAATCCCATCTCATGTCATACAATCTCTTAACTAGAATGTATCCTACATTTTGTTTTGTTGCTGTTATTGCCTTCAACACACAGCAACCCTATGTACAACAGCCCTAAACCCTGCTCTATCCCTTGTCTCGAACACGCCTATCCCCATTACCCCAGTGACTGAATCAATCCATCTTATTAAAGGCCTTCCTCTCCTGTGCTGTCCCTCCACCGTCCCGAGCATCATGTCCCTCTCCAAGGACTGATCCTGCGTTGCAACATGCTCAGAGAGAATATTTGTTTTCTTGATCTTGAGCTTCACTCTATAGGCTGAAGTTCTTGAACTTCCATAGCAAGCACTTCAGGTCTTCCTCAGTTTCAACAAGCAGGGTTGTGTCATCTGCAAAACACAGATTGTGGATGAGTCTACCTCTAACCCTGATGCCACACTTATCCTCATAGAGCCCAGCTTCCCGGATTATCTGCTCCACAGAGAGATTAAAAAGATGTGGAGATAGACTATATCCTTGACACATACCCTTCCCAATTTTGAATGCAGTGTTTCCTTGCTCTGTTCTGATGACTGGCTGCTGGTCTAAGTATAAGTTTTGCAGAAGCACAATCAAGTGTTCTGGGATTCCCATTCTTCTCAAAGTCAACCACAGTTTGTTATGATCCACATAGTCAAATGTTTTTACATAGTCAATTAAATACAGATAGACTTCCGTCTGGTACTCTCTGCTTTCAGCCAAGAACCATCTGACATTAGCTATAATATCCCTAGTGCCACAACCTCTTCTAAATCCAGCCTGCACTTCAGGCAATTCTCTGTTCATGTTCTGTTCCAGTCATTTTTGGATAATCTTAAGCAGAATCTTGCTCGCATGTGATATCAATAATATCCATAAGGATAACAGAAGGAGAATTGATGCCTTGAGCTTTGGTGTTGGATAAGAGCACCAAATAACTTATAGACTGAAAAAAATAAGAAAAAACCAATATATCTTGTAGAAAGTGCATCCAGACTGCTCTTTGGAGCAAGGATGACAAAGCTTCTTCTCACATACTTTGAACATGTTGCTGAGAGAAGCTATTCCTTGGAGAGAGAAATCATGCTTGGAAAGATGGAGGGTTAATGAAAGAGAGGAAGTCCCTCAACAAAATGAATTGACACAGTAACTGCAGCAACTGGGTATAGTATGTCAGAGGTTATTAGGTTGGCACAGGAAAGGACAGGGTTCAGGTTTATTCCTAAAGTTTCTATGAGTAGTACTCAATGTCACTAAAAAACAACAAAAGCAATAATATTGTAATTGTACTTTTCTCATGCTTTATCCTTCTGATTCTTGCTTCAGTTGAATATTATATCCTGTCATTTCCTGCCTTCTAAATTTACTAGACTGCCAAGAGAATAAACAGGTATATCCTAGAGAGGATGAAACCAGATTGCTCCTTGGAAGCAAGAATGTTGAATCTGTCTTGGGGAGAGTGAAACCACATTTCTCCTTCGAAGCTAGCATTTTGAAGCTCTGTCTCACATACTTTGGGTATGGGGCTAGGAGGAACCAGTCCTTAGAGAAGAACATCATGCTCAGAAGTGTGGAGGGACAGCTCAGGAGAGAAAGACTCCATAAAGGATGGATTGATACAGTAACTGCGGCAATGGGGGTAGGTGCTTCAGAGTCAGTGAGACTCGTTTAGGACAGGACAGGCTTCTGAGCTGTTGTACATTGGGTTGCTGTGAATCACAGGTAACTAACTCTACAGCCTATAACAACACATACTTTGGACATGTTACCAGGAGAAACTAGTCTCTGGAGAAGAACATCATACTTGGAAGAATAGAGAGTCAGCATAGAAGAGGAACAACAAACTTGCTACAGATGATCAAAGACTACATCCTTCAATATGAATTACATCTCAGCATCAAGCAAACAAAAATCCTAACTATTGGGCCAATTAATCTGATAAATGGAGAAAAAGCTGACACCACCGTTTCATTTTACTCAGATCCACAATCAAACCCATGGTAATAGCAGTCAAGAAATGAAAGATATGTGGCTTTGGGTAAAGCTGCTGCCAAGGACCTCTCTAAAATTTAAAGGTTAAAGGGCAAGGATGTCAATACATCTGAAAATCAGACAATGAATAAAGATGACAGGAAAAGAAAAACCAATGTCTTTCAGTTGCAATCCTGGCGAAGAGTCCTGAATATCTGGGGAGCTGTTATGGTCTAGTTGGAAGGAACTATGCTGCTCCGTGAGAGAAAGACAGTCCTTGGAAAAACATTTCATGCTGGGAAAGGTGAAAGTTCTGTGAATGAGAGAAAAATTGATCAAGAAGATTGATTGACATAGTTACTATAACTGAGCATATCAGAGACTGTGAGGTTGATTCAGGATGGGAAAAAATTAAGATCTGTTGCTCATGGATCCACTAGGAGTTATACTTGACTCGGTGGCATTTAACAACAGCAACAATGGCAGTAAATTTTATCTCTGGGAAAATTTGGTCCTTTTTATTTTATGTGGCTGGTTATGCTAAAAAAAAAAAGAATGCTTTCCTGTGTTATTGTTTGCCTTTATAAGTCTATTCTTTTGTTGTTGTTGTTGATGCAAGAAATAGGAATAGAAATGAGTTTTGCTCAGAGTTTGAAGGGTGACTAAGGGCATATGACTATTCATAGTGAGCATGTCTTGAGCATACCATGCGCTGCCAAGAAAACAAATAGGTTCGTCTTGGAGAGGGTGAAACCAAGTTTCACCTTGGAGGCTAGGATTTTGAAGCTCCATCTCACATACTTTGGGCACGTAACCAGGAGAGACTTGTCCTTGGAGAAGGACACCATGTTTGGAAGGATAGAGGGACAGCACAGGAGAGGAAGACCCTGTATGAGATGGATTGATACAGTGATTGGGGCAATGGGGGTTGATGTGTCAGAATTAGTGAGACTGGCTCAAGACAGTTCAGGGTTCAGAGCTGCTATACATACTGTCACTCAGGGTCACAGGCAACTTGATGGCACAAAACAAAAATGACCATTTATATGCTTTTTTCATGTTCTTCCATATTTTTGCCCTCTCTACCCAGGACCTCCAGCTGTGATTCCTTTTAGAGTGGTCATTATAGACTACTGTATTGTGGAGAACACAGACTAAGAATCAGACAATTTTGATTTGACTCAAGGATCCAGCAACTCACCAGCTATCTGAGTTACTGTTACAACACCTCAAATTCCTCATCTTAAAAAATGAGATAGTATTGGTGGGTGAGGGAATAAAATGAGATAACAAGTGTGAAATACTTGATCTTCTTGGTAGCATAGAATGAGCTGTCTTACTGTATCAAAGTTTTGTTTGATTATTTTTTTCCCTGCAGAATTGCAGAAACATCAATTCTCAAGGACTCCAACACATACCTACAAGCACACACAGTCTCACTTTTTGACTGGTAGATGAGCATCATTATTTTATGTATCTTGAGTTTACATAGTTGTTAAATATGGGGACAATGTTGGTGTAATAAGAGAAAGCAAAACAGTGAGAAATCATAATGTACAATCAAACAATAAATACATTAATACAATTTGTTAATAGTACTTAGTATTTTCTCATGGTCACATAAGCTTTACTTTTTCTGAAAGAACTTAATATCACCTATGAAAACATTCACCCTTGTTAACTTATTCCTTCATTTCAGAACAGAGGTACAATAGTTTATTAAAACAAAGAGTGACTTGACATTGCCAGCACTCATTGTTTGTGTTCACCTGTGACATTTACAAGTGAAGACATACAGAACCTTCTTTTGTTTCCTGCATAATCACTCAGGTGTTAAAGAAGAAGTTGATTCAATTTTAAATGGCATGATTTTCTCAAGCCATGGGAAAATAATTGATGGATTTTCTTTGTCTTTTTCCATAGCTCAAATATACACACTGCGAAGTCATGTCTAACTGTTTAATTTTACAAGGTTGAAAATATTGAATTTAAAGCTTAGGTGTAAGTTTAGGTTTATTCCTGGTCTTTGACACTGTTTAAACTTTCCAAGGCAAATCGGAAATGAAAGAAAATGGAAACTAAACCAAGTTTTTTTTCTGCCTGCAAAGAGTCCTTAATATTTCATTTTATACTTTCCAACTGAATTTAATAAAAACGTGATTTTATACAGATTCCTTGTGTCAATTATTCCCTGATTCCTCCTAAACTGATCTGTGCATTCAACGTGAAGTTTCATTAGGATCAAGCCAAGTAGTCTTTTAAAAGTACAGGGTTTCAGTGATAGACAGATGGTGGCTTTCATGATGTCAGGAAGTGTCAGATATTATGGTTGGCTGCGGAATGGTGGCTACTATCCAAACAGATTGGGAAACAGACAGAAAGAGGAAGAATACCATTTGTTTTATTTAGATACATTGTGAACAGAAGGAAGCAAGACAGAGCATACTTTTACACATCTTTTTTCCACTCCTTGTGAAAACAGTTTAGGATTTGTTATGTTATATTAGCCCTTTCATTATGCAAAAACATGTGAAAGCCAGAGACGATGGTGAAAAAAAAATTTGTCTCATTGTGATTTTCTATGAAGTTTGTTTATTTTTTTTTGAGGTAGGATTTTTTTTTTTGAGGGGGGGAATCCTCTCCTAGGAAATGTTGAGTGCTTGCTTCAGAGAGAACAGAGATGAAGCCGTTTTAGAGGTTCTATCCTATTAAAGAATATGAAGAGAATATTGACTGCCTGATCCAGAACAAGGGACATTCAGAGAATATTATCTAAGAGGGTTCCCAAGATGCAGTTACTTCATGAAGTGTTACAGATCTGGTTTTGCAAGGATTTGATTTATGCTGGCAGCCAGAGGGCAGTGTCAGCTCCAGACAAATACACTAGATCCAGCTACCTGCAGTACCACCCTGCTTTACAATTCGGTTCTGGGCAGTATAGTACATTGGTAAAGGACTTCTTGCAGGTGGACAATTGCCAACACAGACAAAATAGTAGATTTCTTTTAAATTTCCTTTTTTTCTGGTTACCTACTACTGTGCTATCTTACCCTATTCTTTAAGAAAGCACCACATTTTGTAGTTTTGATAGAGGACCAATGCCAGAATCTATCCTACAGTTGTTGTTTTTGTTGTTATGTGCCGTCGAGTTGCTTGCGACTCCTAGCAACCCTATGTACAACAGCTCTAAACTCTGCTCTGTCCTGTGCCAATCTCATTGTCTCTGACACACTCATCCCAATTGCCCCAGTCATCCTCCAGTTAGGCCCCTAAATTATACTGAATATATTGGAGATTTCATCCCATTAGACATCTGAGTTTGAAGGACTGGACTAAAACTCTAAGTATCTGGGGAAGACATGTTGTTAATGTAAAAATCGTGATGCTCTTAGGTTACATACAGATTTAGAAATTAAAAGTCTCAAAGATCATTCTTGACTAGTTGTTTTCACAACGTACTTTGTTAAGACTCCAGCTTCATCTAGTTAGCTGTGTAAATGAAGAATCCTTCCTGCCAAAATCCTTGACTTCAAAGATGAGTATTTCCTCCCCCCCCCCAATAGAACAGTGGAAAGCATTTGGAATAAGTTATGCTTTGAGCATGAATGTGTTTTAATTGCACTCTAATTGAAAACAATAGTCAAATTCCAGGGCAAGATGAGGAATAACCATGAACTGGCAGAAGGGTATCAGCCCTTGCCCCATCCTTTGCATTTTGCGATAAAAAGGAACCTAAGGGGCACAGTAGTGGAGTGCGAACCTAGAGATTGGTAGTTTGAATCCAAGAGCCTCTCCTTGGTGGGGTGGGAGGTGTAGGTGTGTAAATCAGCTTCCATAAAGATTACAGTTCTGGAAAGATGCCTTTCACTCTAGTGGTGTAGGAAACACCACTAGCAGCACTATGGCACAATGATCAGAAAAATATTTCCGTGAGATTTACTATCTTGGAAACCCAATGGAAGGTGAGCTATGAGTAGGTTCCAACTCCACAGGACTGAGACTTGTGTTTGATAGGGCTACTATATAGACTACAATACTATATAATCTACTATGCTATATAGGTGACTTGGATAATTGTGTGCTAGAGTCAATTCTATGGCAATGTGTTGTTTTTTTTTCTCGTGTGATTATTATGTGACATCGAGTCAGAACCAATTCATAACTGATCCTTCAGTGGATTTTCAGAAGCTGTGAACTGCTCGGGAGGAGGTTGCTAATTTTTCTCCTTTAGAGCAGCTGATAGATTTGAATTGAGGTGACAGAGAACCAGAAAGGCTTTATAGAGATGTTGTTGTTGTTATGTGCTATCCAGTTGCCTATGACTCATAGTAACCCTTTGAACAATAGTTCTGGCACTACCCTTTTCTGAGGCAATCTCACTGTCTATGACATGCCTGCCCCCATTGCCACAGTCACAGTGTCAATCCATCTCATCCAGAATCTTCCCCTCCTACACTGACTCATGAATCTTCCAAGCATAATGCCCTTCTCCAAGGACTGGTACCTCCTGTCAACATGTCCAAAGCATAGAACGTCTGAAGAGAAGAAATTCCCACCACTCCATCTCTTCTTCCTCCTCACTCTCACCTTATCTTGCCCCATAACTGAACAAGAATTTACTACAGGCAGTAAGATGCAAGAAAGTAGAGGAGGTCTTTTTAAATATGTTAGGAGAATATGAAATATCCTATGAATTGCCAATAAAACAAACAAATCTGTCTTAAAGAAAGTTCAACTGGGCTACTACTTAGAGGCAAGATTGATGAACATTTTCTCACATACTTTGGGCATGTTATCAGGAGTCAGTCCTTGAAAAAACATGCCATTCTTGGAGTAATCAGTGAAGAACAGTATGACTGTCAATGAACTGAATTGACACAGTGACTCTAACACTGGACTGGAGCACCTAGGAGATCATGAGACTGGCACAGGATAGTACAAGGTTCTGATCTGTGAGTCATATCTGACTTGATGGCACCTAATTACAAGAACAAAAATGCATAGCAGTTGTGAAGTTTAATTGGGTAGTTTTGGAACAATACATAGGTACTAAACAATAATTTATAGCAATTATTAAGCCACCTTACCAGGAAAAAAGAGAAGAAAATGTACAAATGATTCCTTTTTGTTGTTGAGAATAACACACACACAAAAGACAGAACACACTGAGACATCTTGTGGAAACTCATCTATTATTAATGATAGGACCTGAAGCAAATGCAAAAGTAAGGCAATTCAGACCCTTTTAGGAGAAGAGTGCCTCTGACTGGAGAGTTATGGGGTGAATCTCATATAATTTTTACAAAGTTTTGGTTTATGCAGTAAATTTTATTTGCTTAATAAATAAAATTAATCCTAGTTCTTCCTTGGAAAAGATCTGAACCACCTGACAGGTTAAAATAATGTTTCTCCAGAGCATGATTTTATTATCAGTCATGGTTAGGAGTCATCAACTGTTGAAAGAAATTCTTGTAAGGAGAAATGTGACATTAGAATATTTGCTGAAACTATTAATTTATATCACTGAATTAAAATAACCTGAGAGTCATCTTAAATCTTGATTGGACTCTCAGGGATAGTACAGCTTGAATCTATATTAAGGTGTGGGCTATCAGAAGAGAAAGCATTTAACATATTATTTATTGCACAAATGCTATTTTATTATCATGTTTCAAACACCTACACAGAGAGTTATCTATAAATCTAGGTGCCATTGGTTTAGCTTTTCAACATCTTACTTAGAAAAAGGAGCTGGATAATGTTTTTCTTTATGATTTTCTATAAAGTTTGTTTATTTTTCCAAAATGCGATTTAATAAATTATCTCATGAGCTTTCTAAGGTCTTGAAATACAAAAAGGTCTTTTTTAAAAACAATGAGGGTATGATCCCCCCACTAATTGTAGAACGTGAAAAAGGAATGCCTTACTTCATAAAAGTGGGCAATGTTACTTGACCATGCTGGTTGGTATCAGATTCAGATTTTAAACTCACAGCCACCACATTGTGACCCAATATTCTTCTGTTACTATCACACGGCAATTTTGTATGTATTTGTCCAAGCTTAAATATATGTTTATACAGTTATAAATGGAAGTATTTAAAGTGTATATCCTGGAATTATAGATAACTCTTGTCAGAATTTTTCAACTCCTACCTGCTTAGATGTTACACTTGTCAGTTTAAACACCATTTAAAGCATATGTCCTGGCATTATAAAAGAGAGAGCTAGTGGTTGTTACAGGTAACACTTGTCAAAAATTTCAAGTCCTACTTACTTGTTGTTGTTATGTTCTTTGAGTTGTATGTGACACTTAGTGACTTTATGAACAATAACTGTGAACTCTGCTCAGTCCTGAACCAGTCTCACTGTCTCTGACACACCTGCCCCCATTACTCTAGACACTATCAATCCATCTTATCCAGAGTCTTCATCTCTTGTGCTGACTCTTGACCCTTTAGAATATGCTATCCTTCTTCAACGACTAGTTCCTCCTGTTGCCCAAAATATGTGAGATAGAGCTTCACAATTCTTGCCTTCAAGCTGAAACCTGGCTTTGCCCTTACCAGAACAGACTTGTCTGTTCTTTTGGAAGCCCATGGTCTGTTCTATACTCTTCCCTAGCATCACAACTTGAAGTCATCAATTCTTTACTTGCTTAGCTCTTAACTATTGTTGCTATGTGTCACTGAAAGGACTACTAGTCAAAACAACCCGATAAACAATAGATCTGACTCCTACTCTAAACTGTGCCCTCATCATCATTTCTGCTACACTTGAGCTCATTGTTACATTCACTGTGTCAGTTCATCTCATTAGGTGTCTTCTACTCCTTTCCTGATCCTCCACCTTTCCAAGCATAATGTCCTTTTCTGAGGACAGGCCCTATCCTGACATGTCCAGAGCATGGGAGATAAAGCTTCGCTATCCTGGCCTCTAAGGAGCACCTAGGTTTCACCTACTCCAAGACATATTTGTTTGTTCTTTTGACAGTCCATGCACTCTTCTTTAATGCTACAGGTCAAAGGCATAGATTGTTCTTCTGTCATCTTTATTCATTGTCCAACTTTCACACGCACAGCAAGTAATTGAAAAGACCACAGTTGGATCAGGTGAATTTTTGTCTCTAAACTGACATCCTTACTCTTCAGCAGTTGAAGGGGTGTCTGACAACAGATTTTCCCAAGGCAATACACTTTTTGGTTACCTGACTGCAGGTACTAAGGGTGCTAATTGTGGACACAAGTAAGATGATATTATTGACAATTTCTTTCTCTTCTCCAACTATCATGATGTTGCTTATTGGCCCAATGGTAAGGATTTTTGTGTTCTTGATGTTGAAATGTAATCTGTATTGAATGCTATAATTTTTGATCTTCCACAGTATTTCATATCCTCCTCATTTTCAGTAGACAAGGTTGTGTTCTCTGCATAAGGCAAATTGTTAATGAAATCATAGACCAAGTTTCATTTCAAGGAGTTAATATATGTTCAAGAACCAATGGTAAGGAGGGAAGAATACCAAGATACATTGAAAACATTAGCAAAAAGTAAGACCCCAGGAATTGAATCAACACCAATTGACATGTTTCAACAAACAGATGTAGCTCTATACATACTTAACAGTTTGTATCAGGAAATTTTGGTCAACTGACTGGAGAAGATCCAGAGTTGTTCCCATTACCAAGAAAGGTGATCCAACAGAACATGGAAATTATTGAGCAATATCCTTAATATCACATATAAGTAAAATAGTTCTAAAAGTTATTAAAAAATTACAAGAAGACTATATTGACAAAGAACTGTCAGAAGTTCAAGCTGGATTTAGAAGATACTGTGGCCCCATGATTACCACTGCTGCTATCAGAAATATTGTGGCAAAAAGCAAAGAATACCAGAAGGATGTCTATTTGTGCTTGACTATGTAAAAAACATTTGAATGTAGGAATCATAACAAACTATGAATAACACTGAGAAGAATGAGAATCTCAGAACACTTAATTGTGCTCATGTAAAACTTCTATCTTCTATCTAGACCAAGAAGCTGTTGTCCAGAGCAAAAGAATACTGCTAAGTCAAGAAAGGTGTGTGTCCAAACCTATTCGCTCTGAATACTGAGAAAATCATTTGAGAAACTGGTAAGAATGTGACATCAGAATTTGAGACAGAATCATTTAGCTGTTAGTATCATACAATGACTTAGTTGCATATTTTAATATGAAAAGTTATATTGGCACAGTGGGTTGTCTTGGACTGCTCATCAAAATTATGGTAGTTCAAATCTACCAGCTACTTTGTTAGAATAAGATGAAACTATCTGCTTCTCTAAATGTTGTTGTGTACTGTCGAGTCAGAACTTATCTGTAGCTGACCCTCCAGTGGGTTTTCATGGGCAGTTAATCACCTGAGAGGAGATTGTCCATCCTTTTCCTGAGGAGCAGTTGGTGGATTCAAGCTGTGAACCTTCAGAATTGCAGCAAAGGATACTGCATCTGACCTTATCTAGCTATTTTCAAGAGTTGAGAGATACAGCTTTGTTTACCCGTCTCTGCAACCAACTGCACTGGCTTTTCTCTGTCCACAACCACGTTAAGTCATTTCCCTTAGGGTATTTTAGTTTCTCTAAGTCTTTCCAGAAAATTATCTGGGAATACTTAAAAAGAGTGAGAGGACTGAGGAGAGGAAAAAGAATTGATGTTAAAGACAATGAAGTGGTACAACAGTTTGGAAAAGCTGGCCATTTGGATCATCCTTAATATTGACCTTAAAGGAACCAGTTTTATACTAATTCTCTTCAAAGAAATTATTCAAATAATTCTTGTCCTTCCAAATTGTCCAAAATGACATTTAAACTCATTTCTTATGGTTTATTTCTGGTCTTGGCAGAGATTTCCTTAATTGAATTATGTGTAATTTGGAATTTTATTTTACATTTGAATTTTAATAGCTGGTATCCTTGAGTCAGAAGATTAGTGTTTCTTTTTATGCCCTTCTTAGTAATTCTTCCATGAGTTTATGTTTAAATTATAGTTAAAAGAACATGTTGAAAATAAGACATTTAGAGACTTTTGGTATAGAAGCAGTGGTATTTAATTTCTTTAAACTATACTGTCTCCCTGGAGAAGGTCTTGAGTAAAATTAAGTTCTAGCCCTTTTTCTTTTTTGGGGTTTAAATATTTCTCATATTTCAAATGGAAAGCTAGATTCTTCAGCCTCACAGAGTCACAACATACTATTTGATAAAGAAATCTATTTTCCAATAAATCAGAACTCTATAAATTAATTATAGTGGCATGGATTGACTTTGAATCTTGTGCCTAGCCTTGAACTAATTACTGTAGACAGAAAGGTAATGGGCAGAATAATTTTGCCTAGTTCCTGTATTCAGCGCGTGAGTCCTAAGGATAATGATCATCTAAACAATGTAGACTGAGAATGGAATGAGAGGTTTGCTCAAATCAAAGTTAAGTGTCATCATAAAAGAGGGACTATATGCTGGGAATAAAAAGAAACAAAGGACTACATAAAAAGAAACAAAACTTTAATGAAAAGATATACTCCTTAGTATTTTTTATCTTTCATAAAGGATATGTTTTTGCACATTTCTTTTTGTATATTATGTGTCTTCTCATTCTTAAATGGTTCCACATTCATTTGTCTCAGTTTTAATTCAAATGAGTTGCCTAATTTTTAATCATCTCATTTCTTCTCATTATACTTCTTGGACAAGCTAACTCATGTTGAATATTTCAGTGGGGATAAGTAGGTAGATCCTAAATCTTTTCCTGGCAGGTGGTGTAGTCCAGAGTGAGTGGTGTGGCTAATATAAAGTAAGTGCCTTTCTTGGGGTTCAAATCCACCAGTGGCTATGGGGAGAAAGATGGGTGATCTCTCAAGGAATTTACAGCCTCTGAAAACCTGCTGGGGGGTTCAGTTATGACTTAATTCTGTCTCCACATCAATGAGAGAGAAAGAGAAAGAGAGAGAGAAAGAGAGAATGAGAACAAATATGTCCAGCTTTGGCTTCTATATACTAAGCTGTTATATCTACATAACTGTCAGCTATCATCTCTACTTGGATATTCTACACCAAAACTTCATAAGTCTCATAGTGAAATCATGATCTTCAGGAAATTTCCTTATTCACCTTCTCTTAGTGAATGGCATCATCCTCCTTTCATTTTTTCCAATATATTTCTTTTCTTCTCCAGTAATACTTTATGATTTTATATTTTATCGTAATATTTCTCCAGTAATGATTTTAGAGTAATGTTTCCTTAATAACCTTTGATAGTGTATACAGACACACACACACACACACACACACACACACACACACACATATATATTTTACTATTTTTGACTTTAAGGACATTTTCTTTGGGGAAGATTCTCCAAGAACTGAATTATATAGAGAGTTTTGAATCGAACTCTGTATTGAAATTCTTAAAGTGGCTCTCCCTCCTGGAGAACTAAGGTTTCCTTAAAGACAGTATGCATTCATCACAGTCGTATCTCTAGCCCCTAAGACAGCCCCTAATTTTTGTCTCTCTCAATAATGATAACAGTGATAGTCACAGAGAAGTTGTGGTTTCTTAGTTTACATAACCAGTGATGCAATGTGAATGTGGCTATCAACAAGTATTTTAACTGTATAGTCAGGTAGTTACACTTTTCTGGAGGTTTTTTTTTTTTACAAAATCAGAGTGAACTTGCTAAAAAGAATCGTGTTTCTTTACCTTCAGGCATGTATCACTACAAATGAGATAGCTTTTTTAAATGTATCTATATAAGATCAGCTCAATAATGACAAATTGATTAGGTTTCATCTCTGAAGGGAGCTGATGGCCTAACATGTAGGCAGCAATCATTACCTTCAGTTGAACACTAATCTTTATAAAAATATTCTTTACTAGAGTCGTAATTGCACTTACAAATTGAAAGTGGAAACATTTATGCAAGGCTGAAGATTTCTGCTTTCTGCTATTTTCAATGGTATGTATACATTATTCCTAGAAGCTTAATGTTCTCAATATGGGTTTATCTACTAGCTTAACACAGGTTTCCACATTTTACCTGTACAGAATAAGATTTCTTCCTTCATAATTTCCAACTTTGTGATCAAAACAATCAAAATTCGCTTTCACAGAAATGTTTTTTAATGCATTTCTATATTTTCCAAAAGTCAATCTATCTTGTTACAGCGTAGTGTGATATGTGTACACGTGTGCGCGCGCGCACACACACACACACACACACACACACACACACACACACATACGAAGTATGGGGAAGCTTCTCCAAGAACTGGAGAATGTATATTGTGGCAAATTAAGCATTTACTTGATAGGTTAAATAATACTGTGTTTATTTATTTTAAAATGAGTTAGTTCAGTAGATATGAAGTGTTGTTGCTTGACTTTGAGTCGAGCATGACTCATAGTGATCCTATGCACAAAAAGCCTGAAGCCCCTCTACAACTATCAACATTTATCAAAGTTCATAGAGTTTCCAGAGGCATGTTGTTTAGGAAGTAGATGTCACTCCTTCAAAGTCGGCTTATTTGCAGGAGATACACACTTAAATCAAGAGTCATTTAAGAGACTATATAATTGTTGGCTTTATCAAGATTTCCATAGATGTATTTACCAGGGTTTCTTTCATGAAAAATAGTAAACAACTGATCGTAATACATAGTAACTTCTATTTGTAGCCACCTCAGTGCACATATCTAGCCCTGATTGTGGTCATAAACTCACCTCGGTGACATAACTGTCTCTGTGCTGTGCAGGAGAAATCTTACTTTGTAGGTAAATGATTGGATAATTAAAATTATTGCATTAGCAATAAGTAATAATTGAAGCAGTATTTCTGAGCTGTAGAAATAGTAATGTGACAATCTATTGGCAAAATACACCTTTTATTAACAAGAAAGCACACCTCCTACTTATGTCTTTTTCGTTCTTTATACTTGTGTACATGAGTGACAGAGTTAATGGGCCTACTACCAATGCAATCTATTGTTATTGAAAACATTTTATTTTCTTTGCACTGCCAGTCCAAAGGCAGGTGGTGCAGATCCACCTCCTGTTTTTCAGGAGAAAGATGAGAAGCTCCTCCTATGTGATTTTGAGCCTCTCAAACCCACTGGAGGGTCAACTAGTAGTTGGTTCTGACTCTAGGGCAATCAGCTGAGCTGAGTAAAAGTTTACAGGGAAAATTAATTTCTACTCAATATTTTATTTCCTGACATTAGTTATAATTCTCTCACCCTAATAACATTTTCTCTTCTTCCTCCCTGAATTCCTCATTTCTATTAGTCTTTGTTTTGCTCCATGTTCTCCTTATGAATTTAATTTCTGCACAAATATTGTCCTTTTCTGGTCTCATAGGGTTGAATGTTTTGAGAAGTATATTCCTTCTTCACTTTATGGGCTGTCTATTATCCATTTGAAAAGGCACCTCAGGAAATGGATTCAGTGTCAGGATTGAGGCGTATGTAAGGGTAATGGTCTCAAAAGTCCTACTAATCTCTATCGACCAATACATTTGGCCTTATGATTGTGAACTTTGTTCTGTGTTTTTCTCACACTTTATCCATTGCTTTCTATTGAGATAGAAGTGCGCATGGTTGACATTGGTAACCAGGCACCATTTACTTACTCTGATCTCAGGGTGGTATAGGCTGTGAATCATATGCTCCTTTAGTCCTTTGGATTAATTATTTACTTCAGTCTTTTACTTTATTGACTCTTCTTTGCTCTGAGTAGGGAAAAATACCAATACATATGTCTTAAAAAGCCAATTTCAAGCTTTTTAAGACCCCAGTTTTTTCTCACCACCAAAAGATACAGAACATTACCTTTGTGGATTGTATCATGCTAATTACCATAGTTTTTCTCCAAAGACTATGGTCCTAAATATCCAAAACCAGTTTATGTTTCCTTTAGTTATAATTGGGAAGCTTTTACAACTTTGCCTCCTGTATGCTTTGATGTATACATTATCATTTTTTCTAATATATACAAATAAATATATAAAAATATCCTCTGCAAGCTTATGTATTCTCATATGTGTACTCCCATAGCCATTATCTATTTAACTTACATCTCTGTGTGCCTACTTCTAAGTTATTGTTTTTTATTTTCATTTCAGCCACAGCATAAAAAATTGGCAGCAACTTGAATCATTTCATATCATAGAAGCCCATAAAGCTTGGGATATAAATCAAGGACTGGATAATGAGAAATAGGTTTTGAAGGGAGTGGATAGGAGTGGAAGGGGATGCTGGTGGAGCAGGGAAATGGGTGGGTCAAGATGATTGTGTCAGGGGTGGGGGACAACACTGATATTGGTTATTTCCACAACTGGGTACATATCTTTCATCTGCTTTTTTCCTGTAAAATGCTTGTCTGTCAGATACTTTCTAAAATCTGAGCATTCAGATTGAGACAGACTAGGAAGAAGGATTGGTCAACCACTTCTGAAATACCAGGGTTCAGAAAAACCTTTGAACAATAGAACATACTTAGACTAGCTGATTGGGCAACTGAGGTAGAGCTTTCAAGTATGGAAATACAAATGAAGAGGAACAGTTTCAAGAAGATACTAGTGACTGAAACGTGGAATGCGAGAACCATGAATGTAGGAAAATTAGATATTGGTAAGGAAGAAATGGAACGTATGAATATTGACATACTAGGCACTGGTGAGATGAGATGGACTGGCATGGGGCATTTTGAGTCAGATGATCTATTATTCTGGAGATGAAAAGGTAAGGAAAAATGGGGCTGCTTTTATAGTTAAAAAAGGCATTTCTAGATGTTTCTTGAAATACAATATTGTGAGTGACAGGATAATATCCATGCACATACAAGGAAGTCCAGTGAATGCCACGATCATTCAGATATATGCACCAACAATTAGAGCCACAGAAAAGGAAATAGAAGATTTCTTACCAACTTTTGCAGTCAGAAATTGAACATGAAATCAAGATGTATTAATAATAATGGTTGACTGGAATGAAAAAGTTGGGAACAGAGAAGAAGGATCAGTAGTTGAAAAACATGGACTTGGAGACAGAAATGAACCTGGTGATAGAATGATTGAATTTTGCACAATCAATGATTTATTCATTTCCAATACATTTTATAAAAATCATAATGCAGGCTATACACATGGATTTCACCTGATTACAACTGTAGAAAGTATTACTGGAGAAGCTCAATATCACTTGGGAAAACTAGGCCAGGTGCTGATTGTGGAACAGATCACCAACTACTCATACACAAGTTCAAGCTGAAGCTAAGGAAAATTAAATCAAATCCATGGGAACCAAAATATGACCTTGAATCTATCCCACCTGACTTTCAAAATAATCTCAGGAACAGGTTTGAGGCCTTGAACACAATGAGCAAAGATCAGATGAATTGTGGGAGGATATCAAGAATATCACCAAGGAAGAATGCAAAAGGTCATTATAGAGATAGAGGGAAAAAAAGACAAAAATGGATATCAGCAGAGACTCTGAATATTGCATTAGAGTGCCAAGAAGCCAAAGCCGAGGGAAGAAATCAAGATATTAAGGAGCTGAACAGAAGATTTCAAAAGGCAGAGCAGGAAGACAAAATAAAGTATAATAATGAAATGTGCAAAGAGTCAGAAAATTAAAGGGGCTGAACTTGTTCCACATTTCTTAGGCTCAAGGCACTGAAGAAGAAATTCAAGCCTCAAGCTGCAATACTTAAGAATGCTTTGGGCAGAATATTAAATGATCCTGCAAGTATTAAAAGAAAATGGAAAGATTATACAGAGTCATTGTACCAAAAAAATTAGCAGACACAGAAGAGTTTCATGAAACAACATATGAGAAAGAGTCTGTGGGAATGAAGGGAGAAGTTCAAGCTGCTTTGAAAGAATTGGAAAAAATAAGGCCCCAAGAAGTTATGTTATACCAATTGACATATTTCAGCTCACATGTTGCCCTAGATGTGCTCACCAAGTTGTGCCAAGAAATCTGGAGGACAACCACTTGGCCAACTGGAAGAGATCAATATTTGTTCCCCTTTCAAAGAAAGGTGATCACACAGAGTGTGGAAATTGTCAAACAATATCATTAACATCACATGCAAGCAAGATTCTGCTGAAGATTATCCAAAAATGACTGGAACAGCCCATCAACAGAGACCTGCCAGAAGTGTGGGCTGGGTTTAGACAGGGTCATGGTACTAGGAGTATTGTAGCTAATGTTAGATGGATCTTGGCTGAAATCAAGGAGTATCAGAGGAATACATATCTGTGTTTCATTGATTATGCAAAGGCATTTGACTGTGTGGATCACAACAAACTGTGGCTAACTCTGAGAAGAATAGGAATCCCAGAAAACTTCAAAGAATCATTGAAGAAGCTTAGTATCAACAGTCAAACCAGGTCAGATGTTGACTGTGGAATAAACTCATGCAAGTGCTCAAACTGAAGCTGAAGAAAATTTTTTTTAAAAAAGTTCAAGGATAGAAATATAATTTTGAATTTATCCTACCTGAATTTACAAATCATGTACAGGATAAATAGGATTGAGACATTGAACAGTAATGATTGAAGGTCAGATGAGTTATTGTATGAATTCATCCACTAAAAGACCAAAAGGTTATTGCAAATACAGAAAAAAGGGAAAAAAATCCATGACAACAATAAATGGACGTAAAATGCCATTGTTTAAAATCAGGAAAGGTGTGCATCAGGGTTGTGGACTTTCTCCATACCTTTCTATGCTGAACAAATCACTTAAGAAACTAGATTCTCTGATGAAAAATGCAGAACTAGGATAGGAGGGAGATTCATCAACAGCTTACTTTATACAGATGACACAATATAGCTTGATGAAAGTGAAGTATGACATGAAATGCTTGCTGCAGATAAGGTCAAGGTCTACAGCCTTTAATATGTATTTCAGCTCAACAATCAAGAAGACAAAAAAATCTTTACTAATAAACAGCATCATCATAGTTAAAAGATGGAAATTGTCAATGACTCATTCTTATTTGGATCCACAATCAACACCCTTGGTACCAGCAGTGAAAAGATGTATTGCATTAAGACATCTCCATATTATTGAGGAACAATGATATCGATTAGAAAACTCAGATGCTAATTCAGGCCATGGACTTTTTAATCACTTTCTATATGTCTGAGAGCTGGGCAACAAATAAGGATGACAGAAGAACAGATGACTTTGAGTTGTACTATTGGAGAAGAGCACTGAGTAATTATAGACTGCCAAAATAACCTAACAGATGTGTATTTGAAAAAGTGCAGCCAGAGTGATTTTTGGAGGGAAAGATGATAAAGGATCCTTCATCAGAATTCTCACATACTTTGAAATGTTTTTAGGAGAGACTATTCCTTGGAAAGGGACATCATGCTAGGAAAAGTTGAAAGTCAGCACATGAGAGGGGAAACCTTCAAAGAGATGGATTGACATGGTGACAATCCAAAGGAGGATGTGACACCAGAGACATTATCACCAATGTCAGATGGATCTTGGCTGAAAGTAAAAACAAAAACAAAAACCCACCAAAAAACCCACCCCCAAAACAAACAAACCAGAACAACAGGAATATCTTTCTGTGTTTCATTGACAATGCAAAGGCATTTGATTGTGTGGATCACAACAAATTGTGGCTAACCTTGAGAAGAATGAGAATCCCAGAATGCCTGATCGTGCTCATGTGAAGCCTATACTTGGCCCAGGAAATGGTAGTCACAACTGAGCAAGGGAACACTGAATGGTTCAAACTCAGAAAAGTATGCCAGGGATGTATCCATACCTTTTTA
>NW_006399757.1:12062733-12067571 GCF_000299155.1 Elephantulus edwardii | reverse complement strand
TTCCTTTCTATATAATGACTCCGTGTATTCCTTCCATCTTCTTTTAATACTTCCTGGATCATTTAATATTCTGCCCAAAGCATCCTTGATTACAGCAACTGTAGGTTTGAATCTGTTCTTCTGTTCCTTGAGCTTAAGAAATGCTGAGCGAGTTCGGCCCTTTTGATTTTCTGACTCTAGCTCCTCGCACGGCAGCACCATGATAGATGGATAAAAGATAGATTGTTAACAATTTCATCTTGCTTGAGTCCACAATCAACACTCTTGGCACCAGCAGTCAGGAAATTAAAAGACAAATTTCATTGGGAAAATTTGCTGTCAGGGACCTTGCCATAGCGCTTAAGAGCAATGTTGTCAGTCTAGAGACTAAGATTCACCTAATCCAGGCCATGATCTTTGCAAATATTTGCTATGCATCAGAGAATTGGACGGTGACTAAGGGTGACAGAAGAATTGACGCCTGTGAGTTGTCGTGCTGGAGAAAAGAATTGAACATACTATGGGCTGCTAAGAGAACAAACAGGTCACGGAGAGGTTGAAACCAAATTGTAGCTTGGAGGGAAAGGTTTTAAAGCTCCATCTCACATACTTTTGGCATATTGCTGGGAGCAACCACCCCTTGAAAAAGGACATCATTCTTGAAAGCTCAGGAGAAGAAGATCCTGTATGAGATGGAATGACCCAATAACTGAGGTAATTGGTGTAGTGTGTCAGAAGCAGTGAGATTGACTCATAATAAGGCAGGGTTTAGAGGTATTGCGCATAGAGTCACTATGAGTTGTATGTAACTAGAAGACACATAACAACAGCAACAATGATTATAAGAATTTCATGTACTTTTTTTGTGTAACTTGTCTTTTTTTGTGGAGTGTCTATTCAATGCCTTCTGCTCATTTCAAAAACATATTATTTGTCTTTTTACTGTTAAAAAGCAATTCTATAAAATTTTAAAGATGTCATGGATTTTTTTCAATGTGTAGTTTCTCTTTTAACCCTTTCCTACAAATTTTTCAGCATTTTTTTAATTTTCAAGAGGTTTTTAGTTATGCTCAATTTATACTAAAAATTAGGGTTTTTATGTGTGACAAAGGAGCTCTGGTGTCAGTGTGTGTAGTGAACTGTACTGTTAACCCAATGACTACACATTTCCAGTGGCTGAAATCTACTGTGCTGTGGGGGAAAAGACAAGCAGTCTCTTCTCATGATTCTCAGCCTCAAAAATCCTATGGTGAAAGGGAGCTCTGGTGGCCTAGTGGCAAGAAGATGCACTGCAATCCCAGAGGTAGTGGTTCAAATCTGCCAAATGCTCTGCTGGAGAAGGAAGAATAATCTCCTCCTGTACCAGTCAGATCTGATTTGATGGTACACATAGAAAAAAATTAAAAAAAAAATCCTATGGCGAGGTTACTATGAGTTGGAATCAATTTTACAATAGTGGGTAAGTGAGTGAAATTGACCTGATTTTTTTCCTTTAAAATTTTTCTTGTTTTAAGTTTCACATTTAGCTTTGATTGATCTTGAATTTGTGTTTGTATCTGGTGTGTTTCTATTAATGAATAGCCCGTTTGCCAGCACCATTTGTTAAAGAGTTTCTCTTCCACATTTAATAAATTTATGCCTCCCCTTTTTAAATATCTGCTATTTGTAGGTAGTTTTACTTCTGAATTCTCAACCAAGATTATTTTTAATATCACATAAAGAAGAAAGATAAACCTAGTTATTATATCTATGTCCAACATTTGATATGCTTGCTATTGTAGTTGGCAAAACCCCACATTTTAAAATTTTCCAACTTTGAAATTCCCTGAAATAAGTTTTAATTTAAATTACATAAATCTATTCCCGCAAATTATATAAATCTATTTTCACTTTGCCTTGTAGAAAGGGTGACAAAGCTTTGTCTCGCGTACTTGGGACATGGAGCTAAAAGAGGCTATTCTTTGGAGAGGAACATCATGCTTGGAAAGATAGAGCTGGTGAAAGAAAGAAAACCTCTCAGAAGATGTACTGACAGCGACTGAGCAATGGGCTAAGATATGCCAGAGATTATGAGGAAGGCACAGGATATGACAGTGTCCATATATGTTATTCATAGAATCACTATGGGTTATACTTGACTTGATGGCACTTAACCACAACAATCTTGCACATTAGGCCAACTCTTATGATTATGAGAAGGATGAACAATCCTTTCTCCCTATCAAACCAACAGTGCTGATATACTACTCAGTTATTCTTTATTTCATATTTTCAACACAGTAATGATACCTACTACTCTTTTTCCTTTGCTACATTGCTTTCACATTGCTTCTTAGTTTTTCCAAAAATGCTTTTGAATTTTAGATTGCAACCTTGAGGACAATTAATTTAGAACTTCATAATATTTAAAGAGCTGACGAGAGCTCATAGGTATTTTTGGAAAATATCAGTGAAAATTTGAGAAGAACTCTTGAAATAACTATAGATACAGAGTCAAATGCCCTGAGTGTGGATTATAGCTCTCTCAGAAATCAGCTACATAATTTCGTGAAAATTTTTTGATTGTTTAACATTCAGATTCCAGCAAATAATAGTAATAACTGTATCACTGTGTAACAAGCATTAAGTTATGTGAAATTCCCTATCAGTTTCTAGGTATCAGAAATGAGCAATGAAAAAAATGTTTCTTAACATGTTAATAAAGTAATACCCAAATTAACAAATGTAGGCATTGCTTAAAAACCAAAATAAGAAATAATCATGTCTTGAAAATAAGTAGCAGGTGAAAAAAGAATAAGTGTAAATTAAAATAAGCCTGTTAAAACCCAATGCCAAGTCATAGTCCAACTCAAAGTCAGTATAAGTCTTTATGGAAGTACATTGTTCTTCCATATAGCTGCTGGTGGTTTTGAACTGTCAACCTTTTGGTTAGCAGCCCAAAATGCTACACCTTCAAGGTATTTTAACATCATCTCATTTCATTAAAGCAATTTCCATCAAGTTGGAACTGAGTTCTCCAAAGGTTTTTAAATTGCCAGGAAGAGTTACTCTTTTCTCCTATCGAGTGGGTGGCAGAATTTAAACCACCAGAAAGTCTTGGCCTTTGGGTTTGTAACACTTTCTATAAATTGTACCACCCAATTTCAAATAAAATTGCAATTCCTTTAAATTCATTGAATTCCCGAGACTTTATCTGCTTTTCAGATTTCAATTTGTCTTAATAAATAAGCTTGTGTATCACATTGAAGAATAAGATTTGCATTTTTACAACACTTGACAAATTTGAAAAAAAATGGCAATGGTAAGATGAACTTTTTTTTTTACAACAAAGTTTTTTTGTAGAGACAACGGTGTAATGAGACATAGAAAATACAAGCATCAATTTTTATTATTAGATTCAGCAGAGATAAAGTTGAAGTTTCATAAACATAATCAGGATAAACACAACATAGGGTTGGGGAAAGAACCACAAAACCATATACATTGCTCATTGAAACTATATGAGTGCCTACATTCCCTTTCTTATTGTAGACTGGTGAAAATATGTCACAAAATTTATTTAGAAGAATATTGCCCAAGAAAATAGTTTATATAGCGATGTTGCTGTCAGGTACTGTCGAGTTGTTTGTGACTCATAGCAACCCTATGTACAACAGCTCTGAAGTCTGCTCTATCCTGAGCCAACCCCATTGTCTCTTACACACCTACCCCCCCATTACCTCAGTCACTGAGTCAGTAAGATTTTCATTTATTCTCTAATTTTTGAAGAGTATAATAAAGGAACAGAATTCAGTTGAAATAGATATTTGGATGTTAAAGGAAGTAAAAAATTTAATTCACTACATAGGAGTCAAAGATTCAGATTTGAAAACATTCATTTTATTTTCCAAGTAAGAAAGACGTACATTCTCCTTCCATAATGATTTATAGCCTTTATTAACTGGATGAAAGACCTATTTACATTGGAATCAATGGCAGTGAGTTTGGTTTTGGTTTGTCTCTTTAATGTACTTTTAATCCACCCTTATTGATTAGTAATTATCAGCTGTATCTTTGCTACGAATTGATGTTAAGTAAAACATAATCCCCTATGTGTAGGCTTATCATAATCCATGGAAAAATTGATGACAACAAAAATAATTGCAATCTGATTGAACTTAAGAACCACTTAAAGCCTTTAGTTGCAATACTGAAGGCTTCTATCACTAATAAATATCTTGAATGATGCAGTCAATGTCAAAGAAGATGGAAGGAATACACATAGTTACTGTACCATAAACAATTGCTGACATGGAACCTTTTCAAGAAGTACCATATGATAAAAAGTCAGTAGTAATGATGGAAGAAGTTTAACTACACTGAAGGCCTGGGCATTGATAGCATATCAGTTGATAGATGTAGCTCTGGACATGAATGTGTTTACCTAGCTTATGTCAACAAATTTGGAAAACAGCTACCTGCTTACTTAGAGAGTTCTACACCTTTATAATAGTAATAATTTTAAAAAGTAAAGTGCAAATTATTTAAAAATAATTATATCACACACAAGTAAAATCTTGCTGAAGTTTTTAAAAGTTACTGAAATAATACCTTGAAAGAAACCTTTCAGAAATATAAGTGGGATTCAGAAGAGATAATGAGGGAAAGAGGGATTGCTGAGGTCAGATGGATCTGTTGTGGTTGTTGTTATGTGCCATCGAGTCGTTTGCGACTCATAGAGACCCTATGTACAACAGCCCTAAACCCTGCTCTATCCTGTGCCAATCGCACTGCCTGTGACACACCCATCCCAATTACCCCAGTCACTGAATCAATCCACCTCATAGAGGGTCTTCCCCTCCTGCTCTGTCCCTCTACTC
>NW_006399757.1:12058687-12061649 GCF_000299155.1 Elephantulus edwardii | reverse complement strand
CTTGCATGTGAAATCAATGATATTGTTCTGTAGTTTCCACACTCAGATGGATTTAGGTTGAAAGAAAAGAATACTAAAAATATACTGACTTGTGTTTTATGGACTGTGCAAGAGTGTTTGACTGTGTGGCTCCTAATAAATTATGACTAACATTGAGAATAACAGAAATCCCTCTTCAGAACAAAGGAGCACTGCATCGCTTAAAATCCAGAAAAATGTGTATCAGGTTGTTTTCATTCTTCTTTATCCATTAAAACTATATGGATTGGAGGAAGACTCATCAATAGTATGCGTTATGTAGATGGCACAACCCTGCTTGCTGAAATTGAGGAGGGCCTAAAGTGCTTGCTGCAGAATGTCAAGGATTGCAGCCTTAAATATAGGTGGAAGCTTAACATCAAGAAAACGAAGATTCTGACCACTGGGCCAATTGGCAGTATAACAATAGATGTGAAGGGACTGAGATTGCTAACTGCTTTAGTTTGCTTGAATCCACAATCAAGACTCTTGGTACCAGCAGCTGGGAAATCAAAAGATGAATTTCATTAGGAAAGTCTGCTGTCAGGGACATCTCCTGAGTACAAAAGAGCAGCGATGGCAGTCTGAAGATGAAGATGCTCCTGATCCAGGCCATGATCTTCACAATTACTTACTATGAGTCAGAGAGCAGGACAATTACTAGGGTTGACAGAAGAAGAATTAATCCTTGTGAGCTGTTGCTGAAGAAGTCTAACTTATAGATAAAGTGTAAACAGGTTTTTCCTTATAGTGAAACTCCATCTTACGTCCTTCGAGCATTTTGTGAGAAGGGACTAGTTCTTGGAAAAAGACATCATGTTAGGAAAGGTGCAGGATCAGAGAAGAAGACCAACAACAAAGAGATTGACATTGACTGCCACAATGAGTATGACAGAGATCATGAGGAAAATATAGAAAAGGCAAGGTTCACATCTGTTGTTGTTCATAGGGTTACTTAGGATTGCAGTTAACTGGGCAGCACATTACATTACATTAGCCATTGAAGTGGCGGTACCAATAAGAGTTATATTTCAGGAAAGACTTTTGAAAAAAGGACTCCAGTTTTACTATAAGTTTGAGACTCTATTAAAAAAAGACAAAACAAAACAAACAAACAAAACCTCCAAGCAGAAAAAAATAAAACTTTGTATTTTAGCCTTTTTTTCAATTTTAGCCTTTTTTTCTGTCAAGCATATGTAATTTTCATCAGTGTTTTTAATGCTACCTTTCAGATCTCTACTATTTTTTTTCTTCTTTCTGTGACTATTTTTTATCCTTGTTGCTGTTGTTAAGTGTCATCAAGTTGAGTATTACTCATAGTGATCTTATGGTAAACAGACCTGAATCTTGACCTATTCTATAACCATCATGATCAACTCCAGAACACTGGAGCCCATTGCTGTAGACGCTGTATCTGTTTATCTTGTTGAAAGTCTTCCTTTCTTTAACTGGCCCTCCACCTTCCAAGCATTATATCCCTCTCCAATGAACAGACTCTGTTAATGACATGCTCAAAGTTTGTGAGACAAAGCTTTGTCAGTTTTACCTCCAGGTGACATTCTAGTTTCACTTTCTTGAAGACAGAGCAGATTGTTTGGTTTGGTTTGTGGGTTTTTGGTTGGTTGTTTGGTTGGGTGCTTTTTTTTTTTTTAAATCTATGGGATATTCTCTACCATCACAATTTAAAGGCATCACTTCTCCTGTCATCCTCATTTATTGTCCAGCTCTCAGACATACTGGATGTTTGGAAAGACTATGGCCTGAATCAGATGTATATTGAAATTCATCTTTAAACTGACATCATTGCCCTTCAGGGCTTTAGAGATTTCCCTGATAAGGGAATTTCCCAATGATATTAGTCTCCAGATCTCCTGGTACCAAGACATTGTGGATCTAAGTACGATTGAATCATTGACAATTTTAAACTTTTCCCTATCTGTCATGATGTTGCCTATTGGTAAGGAAGACAATAGAATCCTACAGTATTGCAACTTGAGGCTCAAATGTATTATTCAGTTTTTCAACCTGAGAAATGTCAAGTGAGTACTTCACTTTCTACTCTTTGATTTCAGTTTTGTTGCACATTTTGTTGTAATACTTTGCTTTGTCTTCTCAAACTGCCCTTCGAAATTTGCTTCTATGTCTGCATCTTTTCTCTTTGTTTTATATTGTGGATACCTTATTGTAATTTTCAAAGCCTCTTCTGACAACCATTTGGGGGTTTATTGTTTATTTATCTCTTTATGCTCTGTTTATGTCATCATGTTTTGCTCTTTTCATGGAGGATTTCCTTGATGTCATCCCACAACTCATCTGACCTTTTATCATTACTGTGCAGTGCTTTAAACCAATTCTTAAAATCAAGGTCATATGTTTCATTCTTGTGGACTCTTTAAAAGTTTCTTCCACTTAAATTTGAACTTGCTCATGAGCAAGTGATGGTCTGTTCCACAGTTAGCACCTGGCCTTGTTCAGACTTTTGATATTGACTTTCTCCAAGGATTCTTTCCAGAAAAGTGGTCTATCTGGTTACTGTGAAGTCTATTAGGTTAGATCCATGTGTACGGTTGTCATTTCTGTTTCTTTAAAAAGATTTTTGGGATGAATAAATTATTCAATGTACAAAATTTTATCATTCATTCCTCGGCCTCATTTATGTTACTTTATGTCACTAAGTCCATATTTTCCAAATACTATTGCCTCAAAATTGTTTCCATCTTTTGCATGCCAGTCATAAATTAGAATTAACACATCCCAATTGCATGATTGGTCAATTTTGTACTGCGAAAGTTGGTAGAAATTCTCAATTTCCTCCTCTTTACCTTTAATTATAGGCACATATATTTGAATAATTGTATTAACAACATTAGCTGTGTTGAAATGGGGAAGTCTAACGTCAGGGATTTCCCCAAAGTACTGAGAATGTTGTGCCAAGAAATCTGGA
>NW_006399757.1:12035050-12054422 GCF_000299155.1 Elephantulus edwardii | reverse complement strand
TTGAGGGACAGCGCAGGAGGGGAAGACCCTCTATGAGATGGATTGATTTGGTGACTGGGGTAATCGGGATGGGTGTGTCAGAGGCGGTGCGGTTGATGCAGGATAGAGCAGGGTTTAGGGCTGTTGTGCACAGGGTCGCTATGAGTTGGAAACGACTCGATGGTACATAACAACAACAACAACACTGAGAAACAATATCAGTTTAAAGACAAAAGTTCGCCTGACTGAAGCCGTGGTCTTCTCCATCACTAGCTATGTGTCTGAGAGCAGGAAAACTGATAAGAATGACAGAATAATAATCAATAATAGAAGTCTTATGGTGTAGGAGAAGAGTACTGAACATTCATGGATTTCCAAAGAAAACACAATTATGTCTCAGAGAAAGTGCAGCCAGAGTGCTCCTTGCAGGCAAGGATGGTAAAGGATGGTAAAGCTTCATCTCACATAATTTGAGCACGTTGTCAGGAGAAGCTATTCTTTGGAAAGTGACACCAAGCTTAGGAATGTTGAGAGTCAGTAAAAGAGGGGAAGACTCTCAATAAGATGGATTGACACAGTGATGGCAATGGGTTTGACTATCTCAGAGATGATGAGGATGACACAGGACAGAATGGGTTTATATATTTTGTTTTAGGGAGCTCTAGTGGCCTAGTGGCAAGAAGCTTTGTGGAAATCCTGAAAACACACAATTCAAGTCCACCAGTTGTTCTGCAGGAGAAGGATGGGCAATCTTCTCACATGCAATTAACTGCCTCTGAAAACCCACAAGAGAGTCAGCTATGGATCAGTTCTGACTCAATGGTAAACAACAGGGTCACTATGAGTTGTACTTAACTTGATGGCACGTAACAAGAAGAATAATGTGCTACTCATTGAATAGATACAGAAGCTGCAACAATGGACTCAAAGCAATTATGTGAAGATGAGGCAGAAATCAGCAATATTGAATTCTATGGTTCAGAGGGTCACTATGAATCGGAACTTATTAGAGGACACGTAGCTAAAGCATTTTGTTGCATTCATTTACTCATTCACTTGAGGAATATTATCTCCTTTTACATCATAAAGAATTAAGTGATTTGCTGAGGATTACAAACAGTTTTGTTGCATAACCAGAGTTCCAACCTAGATAATTCTATTGGTTTTAAGGCTTGTTCTGCTCACATCACAGTAATCTACCATCATTATGCTGCCAAGACATGAATCTTTTGTAAACTTCCTCTTTGCTATACAAATCCTTTTGCATTAGTGTCCATAAACATTCTAACTCTTTTCTGTAAAAGATTTCTCCTGGATACTTGCTTTGCTGTATTTGCTGGTTACTTAAAAAAGAATTTGTTTATTACATTATCTTACAAGCCAGAGGAACTACAGTTCTCTAAACTTGATTGTGTATTTTTAAAATTGCAACCCAATAAAATTGTAACCAAATGTTAATTAAATTCCAATTTGCTTAATATTGTACATTTCTATGAACACTTGCATTCTCTATCCTGTATTTGGCAAGCTGGAAGCATTTTAAAGTAATGAATTTCTCAACCACTTATAGAGAAGATTTAAAACAAAGTTTACTCTGAAGATGTAACTTGAAACTGAGTTATACCACTGGTTTATTATTCCTAATGGCACTGAGTCAATCCACAGATATTTCATCCTGCAATTTTCTCCTGTTATGAGAATGCATAATGTTAATCATTGTAATACTCTCTAAACTGACCATAAACCAATGTTTATAGTCAGTTAATCATTGTATTACTTTGCTTTAGGTAATTTAGTACATTATCATAATGTAGCAACTTAATATAAATTTTAAAGTGACTACAATAAAAGTTGTATAGCATTAATATATTATGTATTCTAACCTGAAATTTTAAAATACAACTGAAGTTTGGACAGAGTTCAGATGTTCTATGACTTTGATTTCCTCTAGCTTTGCTGGGAAAAGAGTGAAGAATTAAGGAAGGACAGAGAAGAAAACTATTATTATACCTTTAGCTATGGATGCCAAGTATTTTATAATCTTTTTTGAGCAAGAATAGTGTTGCATTTCCTCATGCAATCATTTAGGAATCTACTGCTACTTATTTTGATAGACTAAACTTCATATAAAAGAAATCCAATTCAAATTTATTTTTAAAAATCCATGGTTATAAGGATAAATTCCAAAATAAATACAGTATAATCTAGTGGATTTCAACTTGTTGGCCCCATACATTACAAAATAGAGCTTAATGTCACTGTATTTTCTTGACTATAATCTTTAAAGAAATATATTTCTAGGTATTTCTACCAAGACCCTAATGTTGTTGTTGATAGGTGCCATCAAGCCGAGCACAACTCAAACAACAATATGAACAAAAGATCTGAACCCTGTTCTATCCTGTGCCATCCTCACATCCTCACTTCCTGATACATAAGAGCCCAGTGAGGCAGTCACTGTGTCTCCACCTGGTTGAAGGTCTTCCTCTTCTTTACCAACTCTACACCCTTCCCAGCATGATATTCTTTTACAATGAATAGCACCTCCTAGCATTATGCCCATAGAATGAGGCAAAGTCTCATCCTTCTTGCCTCCAGAGGTCAATTTAGCTGTACATTCTCCAAGACATATATGTTTGTTCTCTTGGCCGTCCATAGGATGTTCAACACTCTTTAACACCACAGCTCAAAGACATAAATTCTTCTGTCATCCTTATTCATCATCTAGCTCTCAGATGCATAGCAAGTAATCAGAAAGACTATGGCCTGAATCAGAGGCACGTTAGTCCTCAGACTGACCTCATTACTCCTCAATAATTTGGAGAGGTTCTTAACTGCAGATTTTTGTAGTGCAATGTGTCTCTTTATTTCTTGACTATTATTACCAAGGGTTTTAATTGTGGATCCAAGTAAGATGAAGCTGTTGACAGTTTCAATCTCCTCTCCATGCACCAGGACACTACCAATCAGTCCATTGATACGAATCTTTGTTTTCTTGACATCCAGATGCAGTCCACACTGAAGGGTACATTCCTTGTTCTTCAGAAAAAGGGCTTCAAGTCCTCCTTGCTTTGAGCAGACAAGGTTGTGTCTTCTGTATAACTCAGATTATTGATGGATCTCCCTCCAGTCCTGACTATTATTCAAATATAAACTCATACATCTGGAGCCAAAGAGCAAGAAATTGAGAATTGAGGCCATGATACCAGGGATATAATTGTTGATGTCAGATGGATCCTGGCTGAAAGTAAAGAATACTGGAAAGATGTCTATTTGTGCTTTATTGACTATGCAAAGGAATTTGACTGTGTGGATCATAACAAGTTGTTGTGACATTGAGAAGAATCAGAATCCCAGAGAACTTAACTGCTCATGCAGAACCTACACCCAAACCAGGAGGCTGTTGTGTGAACAGAGTAGGTGAACACTGGATGGTTTAAAGTTAAGAGAGTACATCAGGGTTGTATTCTATTTCCACACCTATTTAATCTGTATTTTGAGGAGATTATTTGAGAGACTAATAAATAAATTCAAATTATAAACCAATCAATTAGAAAGGGAATGTGAAGAGTTTGTGCCATCCCAGAGACATAAGCTAGAGAGTTAAAAGAAAAGAATAATCGTTTACTATTTAGTTATTCCAATTTACAGTGACATTTTAGGACAATGTAAAATGATCCCATAGGGATTATGAGGCTTTAAATGTTTAAAGAGAAAATTTCCCATTTTTCTCCAATAAAGTACGTTGTTATTGTTGTTGTTATATGCATAGAATTTGCTGTGACCCATAGTAACCCTTTTTACAGCAGCTTGGAACCCTACCCTGTCCTGAGCCATTCCCACTAATCACAGCACACCAATCTGCATTACTCCAGTTACTATATCAATATAGCTTATTCTGGGTCTTTTCCTTCACCCTTTTCCTCCACCCTTCCACACATGATGTCCTTTTCCAAGAAATGAACTCTCCTGACCACGTGTCCAAAGTATGTGAGGCAGAGCTTCAAAATTTTAGCCTCTGTCACTGTCTGTTTGCTGACAATGAGTAGCGATACCATGATGGGGGTAAGCACGATGGAGATACACCACTCTGGGAACAGTTCAGAGAATTGATCCAGCTCAATTTTATTCGGGGCTGCAGTACACTTATATACAGTCAAATAAACAGGAAGACAGGATAGGGTGGGCTTGTAGACATGGGACTTGCAGATTGGATAGGAGAACCTCAGCCTGATGCAGACAACTCCCAGGTCCACAGATGCAGCAGCCATCTTCCCAGGTGGCGAGCTTTCTTAAGCTGGTATGGCCAAACACAGGAGAGCTTTCTCTATCCTGTATTAAAGGTCTTTGGGAGACTGGCACTTATCTGGAGCTAGTGATCTGTCCTGGCCAGAGGCCCTCCCTTCCTCCCCAACATTCCCCAACAAGCCTCCAAGGAGAAACTTGGTTTCACCCTCTCCTATTAGTTTTCTTGGCAGTCCATGGTATGTTCAAGACTCTTCTTCAGCAGCACAATTTGAAGACATCAATTATTCTTCTGCCATCCTTAGTCATTGTCCAACTCACTAATGCATAACAAGTAATTGCAAAGACTATGACCTGCATTGAGCGCACCTTAGTCTCTAGACTGACATCGTTGCTTTTCAGTACTCTGGAGAGATCTTGGCAGCACATTTTCCCAATGCAATTTGTTTTTTATTTCCTGACTGTTGGTGTTAAAAGTGTTGATTGTGGAGCTGAGCAAGCTATAATTGTTAACAACTTCAATTTCTTCTCCATCTATCATGGTGCTGCCAATTGGCCCAGTGGTGAAAATCTTTGCCTTCTTGATGCTGAACTTCAATCTATATTGAAGACTACACTCTTGACATTCTGCAGCAAGCACTTCAGCTCTCCTTCAGTTTCAGCAAACAAGGTTGTATCATCTCTTTAACGTAAGTTGTTGATGAGTCTTCCTCCAAACTTGGTGCCACATTCCTCCTCATGAACCCCTGCTTCCTGCATAGTATGCTCTGCATATAGATTTAAAAGGTATTATGTACTAGTTTTAAAAAAAACTAACTTCAGTTAGCACGAACCTAATAAACCAAAGAATCTTACCACTGGACCAATTGGCAGTGTCCTGAACCATGGAGAGGAGACTGAAATTGTCAACAGCTTCATCTTACTTGTATCCACAATTAACGCCCTTAGTACCAGCAGTCAAGAAATAAGGAGACACGTTGCACTGGGAAATTTTGCCATTAAGTACCTCACCAAATTATTGAGGAGTAATGATATTTGAGGACTAATGTGCATCTCATTCAGGTCATAGTCTTTCTGTTTATTTGCTATGCATCTGAGAGCTGGATGCTTTTGAGCTGTGGTGTTGGAGAAGAGCATTGAACTTCCTATGGATGGCCAAGAGAACAAACGGATATGTTTTGGAAAAGATGCAGCCTGAGTACTCTTTAGATGCAAGAATGATGAGATTTCACCTAACATACTGTTGGCATGTTGCTAGGACTGGCTACTCCTTGGAGAAGGACATGATGTTGGGAAGGGTAGAGGGTCGGCAAAGGAGAGGAAGACCCTCAAAGAGATAGATTGACTCAATGACTGCTGCAATGGGGTCTTGTATTTCAGGAAGTGTGAGGATGGTACAGGATAGAACAAGGTTCAGATTTTTTGTTCATAGGGTCACTATGGGTTACACTAACTACAATATACCATCAGATATTCTGTGATTTGGAAATATAATAATAATTTTCATATGATAAAATAATACTTCTCTTATAAATTGTTGTTACCCACATCAGTTGGGACTAATTAATGTGACACTCTAGCAGGTTTTCAGAGGCTGCAAATTGCATAAAAAGAAATTGTCCATCTTTCTCCCACAGAGCCACTGTTGGATTTGAACCTCTTGTCCTTGAGTGGGTAGCACAACTCTTTACAAGTAGGTGACCATCAATTATTACAAGCTAGTGGTATCGGTGTTAGTTTGAGGACTAACGTGCACTTATTTTAGGCTGTGGTGTTTTTAATTTCTTGCTATGGTACTGAGAGCTAAACAGTGAATAAAGATGACAAGAGAAGAATTAGTGCCTTTGAACTGTGATGTTGGAGAAAACTACTGAAATATAATGGGCTGCCAAAGCAACAAACATGTATGTCTTGGAAAAAGTGCAGCCAGAATGCTCCATAGAGGCAAAGATCATAAAGCTATGGCTCACATATTTGAGGCTTCATTTTAGGAGAGGTTATTCCTTGGAAAGGAACATCATGCTTGGGAAAGTGGAGGTATGATAAAAAGAAAAAAATCTCAGCCAAGTGGATTGACACTGTGACTGCAGGAATGGGCTCGAGTGTCTCTGAGCTTGTGAGTGTGGTATGCTATACAATCGAGTTCAAGTCTATTGTTTAGATGGTTGCTATGTGCCAATGTTACTTGGATGTTTGCAACAAACATACATTGAGTGCCTATTGTGTATGAAACTGTATATGATTATACTGTGTATAAAATATTCTCTTATACAGTATCAATTTTAACCCTCCTTATAGTATTGAGTTTTATATTATAAATGTAGAGAACAAAAAATATCTCAGTACATGTATTTGATCAATAGCCAACATCATGATATTGTGTTGTGAATATTTTTATCTTGCTTGGAACCCATCAACAGCACTGCACATAAATTTGTCCAAATACACTCATTCTTTTATTGCTGGAAGCAATTGTGTGGTGTTTTTACATAAAATGGAAACAGTTCCAAATAGGGGAGCTCTGGTGGCCTAGTGGCAAAGACCTGAACTGCAATCCTAAAGGCAAGCTGTTCGGATCTATCAGCTGCTCCACAGGAGAAGGCTGTGCAATCTTCTGTGTGATTTATTGCCTCTGAAAACCTGCTGGAGGGTCAGCTACGGGTTATTTCTGACTGAACAACAACAACAACAGCAACAGTGGATGCTAGTTTCAAACTCTCTTGTAGGGACCTCTGATGACCTGGCGGTAAGAAGCTGTGATGCAATCCCAAAGACGTGAGGGAGAAGGATGGGCACTCTGCTTCCATGTGATTAACTGCCTCTGAAAACCCACTGGAAGCTCAGTTTTGACTCAATGGTACACAACAACAACAACAGTTTCAAACATAGCTTTACTTTGTTGAAATAAATTCTTCTCAGATTAAATGTTTTCATTTAGTATTTTTCAAGTTACCCACCTTGTGTAACTTAGAATTAATGCCAACAGGATGGGTCTGAGACCATAAAAAAATTATCTTACAACATATTAAGGAACAGGAAACAAATATCTTAAATGTTTAGGCAAGCCTTAGTTTTAATGGTGAAAGTTATTATTAGAAGCAATAAATTCCCCATAGAATATTTAATATGGTCATGATAATGGCTATCATATGTTAAACATCAGCACTCTATTTTCCAGTTTCAATTGCAGTTAGAATCCACCAGTTTCTCCAAGGCATAACGAGAGGAATTCTCCTCTCTTAAAGATTTACAGCCTTCAAGACTAATGGAGGGTCACTAATGAGTCAGAAACTAATTGAGGTTACCAAAAGTGGTAGGTTAGAAGCAGTTAATGGTGAGTACTTAGTAAAAGATAAAAGATAATGACAAAGTAAACAATTTTTCCCCTTCCACGTTTTCTATTTTAATCAACCAAAAAGTATATATAAACTAATATTACTGCTCATTAATATTATCTTTGTACTAATAACAATTTGTCACAGTGTGAGTGTCAGTGGTGAGGGTGGTGAGAATCAGAGGTCTTTTGGAAACCACTGAACATTTATTTTAGTGCTTCATGAAGATTATCTCCACTCTTGAAATGAATCATAGGCATTAGGAGTTATTCGTCTCTTGTACTGAAGAAGTGGACACTGAGTTTGATTAACTTATTCAATGTCACACAGCAACCTTGAGTTTCAAAGTTAGCTACTAACCAATATGTATCCAACCAAAAAGAATATAGTTTGGGGATCATTTCTCCATGACTCTAGTTACAATAGCTAGCATTTACCGATTTTATTACAATCCACACCACTACTATTTAATATATCTGTAGTTTTCCTTCATCTACAGACCATGAAGATAAAGTTATAGGAAAGACCATGTTACTTGCCTAAGTCTGGTTTAGTCAGAAAGAAACTGTGTGTTTCTCTCCCTCTGTTTCTCTGTGTGTCAGTGGGAATCTTTAAGTGTGCAAATTTTGAGTCCAGTTTTACACGTATGAGGGTGAGATAAAAACAAAAATTAGATGCCAGTAGGGATTAAAACTGTCAAACATTTGGAAACTGGCTCATCCCAGTGTTTGCCACAGTCAGTCTGGTGCTTTTCGTCACACTCTTCTGCCATATGCAGGCTCACTGGCTCTTTTCCTAGGGAAATTGTTTATTTTTAAGTTCTACCAATAGACAATATTGGTTAAACACTGGTTAGCCTTGCTTTCCGTAACAGTGAAATCTAGTATCTTGTAAAATTTTAAATGATTTCTTTGGTTCAAGTGACAAAAATCCAACTCAAGCACAAAGTAGCTCAAATCAAAAGAAAACCACCACCACCACCACAATAACAACAAAGTAATCCAAACATGAAACCAAACTAAAACGGAACTCAAAAAACAACAATAATGACAGGTCTGTTTCGGGAATCTGGAGAAAGCTTTAACACTAAAGCGACTCATGACTTTAGAAAGTTTTGGATCAAGTAAGTTTTCTTTGATTTCTCCTTTCTTATTGACATTCTCTTCTTTACTCCTAAATCTTGGGAGTGCATATATGGAGGGAAAAAATAAGGTTCAGTAGTTGAATACAATTTCATACTACAGGATTTCAACATAGGCATCAGGTAGGAAAGAGATCTCACCTTTCATGCTAGACTGGGTTCCTGTGTATTCCTCATAATTGACTTATAGGTGACCTTGCAGTTGGCCAGTTCAAAACTCCTGCCTTTGGGTTGACAGTACAATTCTTTACCACGGGGAACTCTGATGGCCTAACAGTAAAAAGCTGTACTTGCACTTACTTCCAAGGGCACACCACTTAAATCCACCCTTTGCTCCCCTTGATAAGGATGAACAGTCTGCTTTAGGGTGATTTACTGTCTGAAAATCCAACAGAGGGTCAGCTATGGGTCAGTTCTGAATCGACCACACACAGAAGCAATTAAAGCAATGGGCCACCAGAGTTCCTCCGTGAATATCTGCTTGTTCTTCTTGGCTTGGGCCTCCTGTTTTCTCCTGAACATGTCACTGTAGGCAGGGTCACATGCCCTATTTCCACACCATTAGGACTGACCCCTCTCCTGAACTCCAGAGTTAGGGCTAGGAAAGAGTTGAGACTAAATGGCAAGGGAAAGCGGGTCCTTGAAAAACAAGGATAAAGAGTGCACGATAGACCAGAAGGACAGATAATTACTACATAGTCATTCTTAGAATTATCCTTATTAACTCATTTCCCATGTCACATTGTTGGTAAGTGAAAATGTGACCTATTAGGTTGGTGCTTTAGTTATTAATTCAAAGTTGTCTGAGGATATAATTTTATTGTTAAAAACACATTTTAGAAATTGGAGTAAAAATTGAGTGATGCCAAATTGATACTAAAGTTTCATTACTTCTCTGAGCCTCCTTAATTAAGTTGAATGGGAAAATAATAGTGCTTATGACTTATGAGGTAGCTAATTGAAAGGAGATTCTGTGTAAACTCAAGGAGATCATTCATAAAAGTTTTTCACCAACAACTTGACATCATTTTCAATATAAATACTAATAAAACAAATAGCCAAACTTAATGACAAGGACAAAACAATGGAAAAACAATTTTATTTCTTACACTTGTGATAAGTAATTTGTTGTTGTTTTAGGTGTCATCAAGTCAAATCTGACTCATAGAGATGCCATGTGACAGATTACAAATCACCTCATAGCGTTTGCGAGACTATTATCTTCACAAAAGCAGATTGGCAGGCCTTTGCCCACCCATGGAGCCCTGAGCAAGTTTGAACTACCAACCATTTGTTTCACGGTCTAGTACTTAGCCATTATGCTACCATAAATTCTCTTGACAATGGCTACATAAAATGTCATTTTTAGTATCTTCAAAACTTTTATTAGCATATAGACATATCAATAAATATATAAAATGTATGTGTATATATACACATGCCATATATATGTTAAATGTATATATAATTTATCATAAAATGCATTTATATATAAATATGTAAAATGTGTATAGAAAGATAGATATAGATATAGATATAGATATAGATATAGATATAGATAGATATAGATAGATGATAGAGAGAGATAGAGATATCTCATACTAGTTTAGACCAACTTACTTGAAATCTATAGGAATAAGACATTCAGAATGTCACCATCAGCTACTAATATCAATTCCATTTTACCGTTTTAGATATTGTTGGCTAGAATATGGACTTTTATAGTTTCACATTTGATCTTTCCTTTTTAAATTCTTCCTCTTTGAGTATAATTATGGGAACTTCAACCAAGTTCCCTATGTAATCTCTTTATACAAAACAAATGCCATATAGATTTTTTTCAAAAGCATGAAAATCCACATTGCAAACATAATTTTTCCTCTTCATCTTACAGTACTTCATTATAATTATATGAAAAGAATAGTTAATCTAATATTTTTCTATAAACATGAAACAAATACTCTTAAATCTTTTGAAAAGATACTTTTACATTCAGAATATGCTGAATAACATTTATAGAAATGGAACATTAGTGCCATTGTTAAAAATATGCCAATTTAAAAAGTAAACATATAAAGTTTAAAACTGGATAGAGAATTGTATTTTGCAATAAACATAAAATTACTTTATAAAAAATTATAAATGTTGACCACCAGATGGCTCTCATAATTTTAAAAGTTCAGAAGAGTAAAAAAAAATTTGTTTATAAATAAATAATCATATATTTAAAAAGAACAAAGTTAAATAAAGTACTATAATCTGTGAAAGTCTAAAACATGAACAAAAATAATTGAAGCCTCATAATTTTAAAAAAGTTACCTCTTTAAAAAAAATATGTATAAAATTAATAGGAACAGAATAATGCAATGCATTTTTTACATGTTTCCTGAGTCTTCAAAAATACTATGCTTTGGAATATTATATAGTAAAAATCCTGTTCAAAATGTCATGTATTGTACGAAATTTTAATATTTTCATATAAGATTTTAAGTAACACACTCTTCCTGTCTCATAATTAATAGAAGGATCAATTCTATATCCTTTCATGCTTATAGAAATTGCCCAAAACTGTACTACTTGTTATTATTGACAGGTCTTTTCTTTAATGCAGCTTTTTCTCCTTATATGAATATTATTCTATAAGACACTTAACAATAATATAATATTACAAATCAAAGTTATCTGTAGAAGTAAAATGATTCTGACCAGTGTGGATCAGTGCCAATTTATGTTACAGGAATTGTTATGTAGTTTGGCCTTTGTCAGTATGGTAGACAAGGACCTGAAGGATGTTTTATACTAGTTTTAATATGTAAGCTATTAAAATAGAAAGACCCTGCCCTTGTCACTCTGACAGCTTTTTAAAAGGCTAAGTGACCCAATTTGTATTTCATTAAAAGCTCTAGTGCAGTTTTGTGATTTGCAGTCACTGAGCCGTTGAGCTTTCAGAGTGCACACAATTCTATTTTGAGAAAATTTTTTCTTGTCAATAAAAAGAGGCATATGCTTTAATGAGTCATCTTAACAGAGCAAACTCACAAAAAAGAGTTGACCCGCACTTTTCCAAAGCTACTGCATTTCCCTACCTTCTCTTGTTAGCCAAAGCTTGCCCCTGTCCCTCAGACCCGAGAAACACCAGTAACGTGGAGACAAGGTCTCCTCTGCCCATATGGCTTTATTTGTGTTCCACTGGCACAGTGATAGTCATACAGTAACCAACATAAATTTTTAGTTTTATTATCACCTCTAAAAAGAGACAGAAATGTGAAAATTGAAGCCAGAAGGTTTGTATCACAGGATTAATTAGGCCGGGCCAAGTGCAGTCTCACTCCTCCTGGCAGCGAGCGCCTCAAGAAGGTGCCTGCCTTCAATTATGGAGCGCACAAAGCAATTAAAAACCCTGTTTCTTTTTCCTGAGGTGTTACTTGTTACTTGATAAATCTCTTTTTTAAAATTCTCTGGGGATCTGAACTGGCTTGAGGTGCAATCTACCGGGGTAGATATTCATGAAAAATTGATTTCGCTCTAGCCTAAGTGCAATAGGTTTAAAATAAACCTGAAAGGAATGAACAGTGTGTGCTTCTTGGCTGACATTTTATTGGCCATTTTTTTAATGCACAAAAGACTAGATAATTAAGAATTGAGACATTATGGATCTCCACTAGGAGATATGAATTGAAATGGTCAGCCATCCCAGGCATTTTATCCTAAGTCACACTGCACATTTGATTAGCCTTTTTCAAAGGCTATTTGTACAGGTCTATGGACAACACTGGTGTGCTTAAGTCAGAATTAATGCTTGCCACACAGAGCCCACATCCTCTTTCTAATAGAGAATTGGCACAGGATGAAATGATATCTTTCTACCTGATTTATGCTTTACTCCAAAAGGATTTGAAATGTGGATCTTTTGTTCTATTTTTTCCAAAATGAACTTTTCTTGCTTTTCATTACTATGACCCTAGTTCTGAAACTCTGTACATATACATAAGTAAGCTTAAATTGTCTTCTGTACAGCTAGCTTTGAGAATTGGGATTTTACTATTGGTATGTAAATCACCTTGCTAACTCTGTCCTCTGTAATATAAATAATTTAAAATATGCAATAAGTACCGTGTATGACTGGTGCAAGGAATAGTGCTCTACTAAGACATATGGCTTAAGTTTTATCAATGATCTCATACTTCCTGTTGAGAAGAGAGAACTAGTCATTTCAAATCAATAGACTAAAACCCATCACTGTAAATACAGAAATGAGATTATATTTTTACTTTAAAAAGGCACTATTCATGATTTATCAGAACAACAAAAATAGTTATAGGTGTCTGTTATTTACTAGAGTTTTTGGAATTAAACAATTTAAAAATTAGTTATGATAAAGAAATGTCTCATATACTCAATGAAGGGTATATAAATATACTCCATAAAGTTTTATTTCTTCCCCTTAAATTTGAATATAAATTATTTAAAAATACTTATTTACTAAATTCCAAGATAGTAAAAAACCAAAAGTGGTAATTATAATCAGAAAAATCTTATTTTCATCTAGTGATGATAAAACTTGATTAAATATAACTTTAATAATTTGTATTCTAGGCCCTGGAAATGTGTTCCAATAATTTTATTGAGCTTTTAAATTATGTTATAGAGTCTCCAAATTTTATATATATCATACTCATTTCTGAAGAAATTTTGACATTAAAAATAATATTTTATTTACCCTCTTGTGATTTAATGACCTTTCATATTTATTATAAAATATAATGCCAAAATGGTGCTAGTTTCAGAAATTTGAACCTGTGCCAGTAATATTTTATTGTGTAATAGAAGACAGACTTTTTACTCAAGTGATGGGTTCCTGAATAGAAATATGGCCATATTTTCTCATTGGTTTTAGTAAAACGAACTTATTTTTTAGGTGAAGTAGTTTGAATAATACAGTCAGTGACATGGTTGTATTTTTTGTTTATTTGTTTGTAAAGACATTCATCTTGGACAAATTCTTAAAAAATAGGCTAATTGTTAGTCTACATAATTTTTTGTCCTATTACTCTCTAATTTGACCTTCTTACAATTTCATTCCTTCTCTTTATTTATTTAGTAAGGCTAGAAGAATTCTAAGGTGATCCTTCTGATTCTCTCCTCTTGGTAGCCATGTCTGTGTATAATTTCCTGACACTTTATAGTTCAAAACTGTGGATGTCAATTCAGGCATAAGGCTATGGTTTATGGAAAACATGAAAGGTTTGTTTGAAGTTCTTATAGGTTTATTTGAGCTAATAAAAACCAAGATTATCCTGTTTGGGTCTGGTATAATCAGGTGAGCCATTTATAAAAGGGCTAAACTAAATAACTGAATACGATCAAGTTGGAACTGATTCATAGCTGAACTAGTAGTGGGTTTTCAGGAATTATAAATAACAAAATCACACAAGAGGAGCTTGACAATCTCTCTTCCACAGAGCAGAGCAGCTGGTGAATTAGAACTACCTGTAGGCAGCACAATTCTTTACTAATTAGGTCCTTACAAGAGAGAATAGAGGTCAAAACCTTGAAAGAGGAGAGAATGCCCCCTGTCCCCATTACCCGTCAAGAAAACCATCGTGAGCTCTGTGGTGGAAAGGACTTTGATCCTGCCAGTAACCATTTGTGAGTTTAGAAGACGAAACCTACCTAGCTTCAGGTGATTCTGAAGTCCTAGCCAATGCTGATTTCAATTCTGTAAGACCTTGTTGAGGGAACACAAGGTAAGCTGTGTCTGAAGCCAGCTGTGTAATTTGTCTACAAAATGATACGGAACTAAAGCATTTGATATTACTTTTCTTAAATATATCTTGTCTGAATTTTATGCAGAACAGTAAAGCCATGTTTTTGGTTGTTGTTTTTTTTAAAATCAGTGTTTACATTACATTAGACACCTTACTATAAATTCCATGACTTCCTAGTTTCTCAAATCCTTTCATCTGCTATGCATTTTGAATTGGGAAAGGAATTTACCCATGCAGTATGCCTCAAACGTCTAAGTACTTGGAATTTTTTTCTTGTTTGGAATTTATGAAATTGGTTGTTTTATAGGCTCTATTTATAGAAAGACATTTTAGAATCAATTCATTGTCTTTACTTAAAAGTTCTTTTATTTTTCCTCAGAACATGTGGTTCGAGTCCACCAGCTGCTCTGCTGGAGAAGGAGGGACAATCTCCTCCAGTACCAGTTGGATCCAATCACACACACACAGAAAAATAATAAAATAAACATTCTTCTGTTTTTCCCAATTAGGAATCTACGACTAGAGCAACTTGAATCTTATTTCTGGTTAGTATTATATTTGGATGCAGGAGTGGCGTCCACTTCCTAAACAACATGCCTCTGGAAACTATGTACTTTGAAAAATATCAGTAGTTATAAAGGGGCTTCAGGCCTTTTGTTCATAGGGTTATTATGAGTCGTACTCAACTTGAAGCCAATCAACAACGCAACCATCACCATATATAGATTAGCAGTAGATTAGAATGTTAAGCATTCTGAAGTATTTTTAAATTTCACAAAACATTGATGTAAGTCACTTTGCAGAAAAAAAAATAGTCTTAAATTGTTGAGGTTTCTATACACTTCAAAGCAACACTGTATCCACTAGGCAACCAAAGAAACACAGCTTGCCCTGTGTTATTTCACAGTCCATACTTTCTAGAATAAAACCCCTTCCCTGTTTCCAAAATTTTAAGGATGATATTTTATTGAAATGAAATAGTTGGAAAACGAAAGATTTGTTATTGGGAAATGTTTTCCTTCTTTTTGACTTCTTTTTAGATTTCATAAAATTCTGTCTACCACTCAGCGAGTTAAGTTTCTTACAAAGTCTGTTTACTTCCCTTATTTCTTTAAGATTGCCTATTTGAAATTATTGTCCCAGAATAAGCATTGTAAAGAATTTCTACGATCCCTTCTTCCTTTGTGCTGTCTAGAAGCTAGCACATACACTTTAATGATTGAGAAAGAAAAAAAGAATGGATGAAAGTAGCAATCAAGTAATAAAGTTTAACAGAATTGAATTAAATAGATTTTTAAAATTCTTTTTTCATTATTAATTGAATTTAGGTTAATACTTTTAATTACTCTTATAATATTAGGTTTATTTGTAGAAGTATAGAATCAATTTACTGCTCAGTACTTTAGTATCTTGCTTAGCATCTGAACAAGAAAAGTAGAAGGAAAACCATGAAAGTTTGTTGCTTACTTCATGAAAAGCAGCCTTCAATTGGGGCTTTGGGACTGGTCCTTGGAGAGGGACATCATGCTTGGGAGGGTGGAGGGACGGCACAAGAGGAGAAGACCTTGTATGAGGTGGATTGATTCAGTGACAGGGATAATCGGGATGGGTGTGTCAGAGGTAGAGTGCTATTGGCACAGAACAGAGCAGGCTTTAGGGCTGTTGTACATAGGGTTGCTATGAGTCACAAGCGACTCCATGGCACATAACAACAACATCTAAAAACTCACATGGTACAAAGATTCTTTGCTTTAAAATAACAATAGCTTGGATTGTTTTCAGATACAGTTAAAATATTCCTCCTTTATATTTTTTCTCCATTCTCTAGTCATATAATCTATATCATATTGTACTGCTAGCCCCAAAGTCATGCATTTTTGATGGTTTGAATCTTCTCAGGAGACAGATGGACAGTTTTGTTCTCTCTGATTTATAGCCTCAGAATCATGATGAAGGATCACAATGAGGAGACCTGACTCAAGTGCACTGAGTTTGAGTTTGACTTTTTAATCTCTCTTTGGAAATCACAATGGATTGGGAAATAGATTTGTTTCTATGTACTGATGTTAAAGATTTATCATTTCAAACCAGAATGACTTATACAAAAGTAATTTTGTACTGATTCTAATTTAATATTTCTCAATGCTGACATAACTGAGATTTTTGCAATGATACTCTATTATGGGTGCATGTGAGGGATTATACTGAATATAGGAGGGGCCTTAGCAGTTGATTTGTCTCTACTTACCGTATACCAGTGGCTTCCCCTTCTCTAAGTGACTCAAGCAAAATCTGCTGTTAAGTCAGCCACAAAGTACAATTGCTATTTCGGTTAACTTTACTTGTACTTAATTCATAATAAAAATTAAACCTATTGTGGTTGTGGTGCTAGAGCTTTGAAAAAATGGCTCTTCTATCCATTGCCTTTGCCTCCTCTGGAGAAATGGTCTTAGTTGTTTCAACTAAGGACACATTGTTGGAAGTTGATCAGCATTTTCAACATCATCAACAGCTGTGAGGCCAAAATAAGAGCAAGAGCTAAAGAGCCTGATTTAAGACATAGTCTGATGGAGCCAGAATTAAAAATTTTGCTTCTGAATAATTGAAATTAGAGCTGACTTGGGACAGCTAAGAGATTTGGTGGTCTAAATTATTGAGGAACCCCAGGGCTTCTTGCATTTGTGTACTGGACTAAATCTGAGGACTTCCACTGTGTAATATTCTTTGCTTCTTTCGTCCCCCATGACCTGTTTCTCTAATATACTACCCAGCTTTTTCATTGAATATAAGTCCCATTGATTAATGCAAGTAGGTGCAGCAATGTTGAGGACTGTATCTTACCAAGATATCTGTTTTTTAAACTGAATGTTATTGATAGGACAGTTCTCCTTTGTGGAGATAGTGGAAGTCAGATTTGACCATTCGTGCATTGCTTTTGCTCCTTTTACAGCTGTTGACTCAATTACAACTCATAGTAACTCCATAGAACAGAATAGACCTGCCTCATAGGGTTTACAAAATAGAGAATAAAATTAGCATCTTCTGACACTCAGCGATTCTGCTAGTATTCAAAATATCAAATGTCCAACCACAAACAAATGGATTGAGAAATATGGTACAGCAATTGCAAGGAAGGTGCACGATAAGGCAAGGTTTCAATCTGTTATACATAGGGCTGCTGTTAGGCAGAATCAACTAGAATGAACATAATACAGTACTGAGTGAAAATATTCAAATATCTCTATGCCAACATCTACTTGTATGTATTAACTTTGAAAGCATTTATAGTTATTTTTAATACATTCAGAAAGTTTGGGGAATGAGGTGGTTGTTAGTTGTTGAGCTAGCTGAAAGACATATTTGAATACTCACTGAGCCTGTATAACTTCCTGATTTGCTCCGGTTGAGCTAGGAATCAATCAGTGCTGATTGACTGCTCGAAGGAAGGAATCACTTAGTCCCTACATTTTCTGTTGTTTAGTTTTCTTCAACAGCAGCAGTTAGAACCGAGCAGCGGTTGCTTATTTTTTTAAGAATAATTTTGCTCAGACTTGTTTTTTTACTTAAAATTGCCTTAGAAACAAGTAATTTTTTATGTTTTTGTTAAAAAGTCTAAAATTTTACTTAATACATTCTTCATGTATTTCTTAAAACTGAAAGTTCCAAGTTCTGGAAGAGGAAAGAGAATTGAATAAAAATTCCTTACTTTTGCTAATTCCTTTCAAGATCTAATTTTAAAAAGTGAGGGGAAAATGAGCCAGCAAAGAAAAGTCTGACCAAAGGAAATGGAAATTAGGCAGCTATACAGGGAAAAACCATAGCCAAACAAAAAATAAATCATGTGGTCAGTGGCTTGATTCACCCAAGCTCAGCATGTTGATTTCCTCACACTGCAAGGAATCCCAAGATACAAGGGAAGGTGTATTGTCTTTCAATGACACATTGTCAAGGAAGGCTACTTTTACCCAGGGAATTGTTTACTTCTGTGTAGTATAATACAACTTTATTCTCATCTTGCAACACTTTCTCTAATGCTCTTCCCAACATACCCGGGGTATCAGGATCAGGACATTTTCCTGATCTTGTTTGTGCACATTAACTTTTCTAACAACCTACCCTAGTTCTTCTCTACAATAACCTAGATACAATTTTGATTCCAAGTCACTGTTTTAGAATCCTTCTGTCCTTCCCTTTAGTCTGCTCCATTTTACTTTGCTTTTCTTTGATTTTATTTGAATTTAATCACATATTCTATTCTAAAAGACACACTTTTACATCTTTGAAACATCAGAGAAAGTACCAAGATCTAGGTCATGATTTACAAACAAGTCTTGATCTACAATCAAGTCTTGATCTACAACCATGTATGTTGCGAAAACATGGAACAACAGATACACATTTGGAAAAAGCATGCTTTATTTTCATCCACCAATTAAGTAGGTATCAGAGGTGGGCAAAAAACACACATATATACAAACACATGCATGCTTTATTTAGGGAGTTCTAGTCTTAGTCATTGTGGAGTGTCCCTGCCCTTAGCCCAGTGTCTTGACCCACTTATTTTCCAGCTCCACCCTCCATCAGGATACCTGTTCACTTCTACCAAATCCCTTCAGAATTTATCTTCCATTGTCCGACCCATGATCTGACAGCTCCTACCTGAAGCTTTCTTGGCTTCTGTGATTCCAAATACGTCGACTGATGAAAATTTTTTTATGCTGTGTCCAGTGTCACTTAAGTTTAGTTGTACTGTCTGCAAAGGATAGGTGATGTGTACTGTAGAACTCCTGTATAGATTGTATTTTTCTTCTTGGCTTGAGGGCCGCAGGCCCGAAGGCCCAACTGATTTTGGGTCCACCTTGGAGCTTGTACCTGTAGGAATGTCAGAAGCTATTGCGGCTAGT
>NW_006399757.1:12026462-12032861 GCF_000299155.1 Elephantulus edwardii | reverse complement strand
TGAAACTGAGGAGGACCTCATGCACTTGCTGCAGAAAGTCAAGGACTGCAGCCTTCAGTATGGACTGAGGCTCAATGTGAAGAAGACAAAGATTTGCACCACTGGACCAATGGGTAGCATCAGGATGGATGGCGAAGAGATTGAGATTGCTCAGAGCTTCAGTTTGTTCAGCTCCATGGTCAATACTCTTAGCACAAGCAGCCAGGAAAAAAAAATGTATTGCGATGGGAAAGTCTGCTGTTAGGGACCTCTCTAAAGTACTAAAGAGCTACAGTGTCTCTCTGGAGACTACGGTGCGCCTGATACAGGCCATGGTATTTGCAATCGCTTGTTATGCATCAGAGAGTTGGACAATGACAAGGGAGGATAGAAGGAGAATTGATGCCTTTGAGCTTTGGTTCTGGAGAAGAGTATTGAATGTACCCTGGACTGCCAAGAAAACAAACAGATTCATTCTGGAGAAGGTTAAACCAGGCTACTCCTTGGATGCAAGGATTCTGGGGCTTCGTCTGACATACTTTGGGCATGTTGTAAGGAGAGACAGGTCCTTGGAGAGGAACATCATATTTGGTAGGGTGGAGGGACAGCGCAGGAGGGGAAGACCCTCTATGAAGTGGATTGATTCAGTGACTGGGGCAATCAGGATGGGTGTGTTAGAGGCCATGCGATTGGCGCAGGATAGAGCAGGGTTAGGGCTGTTGTGCATAGGGTCGCTATGGGTTGCAAATGACTTGACAGCACATAACAACAACAACAGTCTTAGTCATTAGGAAGTTCTGGTGGCCTAGTGGTAAGAATTTTACTGCAATCCTGAAGGCATGCTGTTAGAATCCACCATCTGCTACACAGGATGTTGTTGTTTTCATTACGTGCCATCAAGTCACTTGCTACTCATAACGACCCTATGTACAGAGCCCTAAATGCCATTCTATCTTGTGCCAACCTCACTGTCTCCGACACACCTACTTGCACCACCCCAATCACTGAATCAATCCATCTCATCGAGGGTCTTTCTCTCCTTTGCCGCTCCTCCACTGTGCCAAACATTTTTTCCCTCTCTAAGGACCAGTCCCTCCTTGAAACATGCCCAAAATGTGTCAGATGAAGCTTCAGAATCCTTGACTCCAAGGAGCAAGAAAGCTTCACCCTCTCCAGGACAAACCTGTTTATTTTCCTAGCAGTCCATGACATATTCAACACTCTTCTCCAGCACCGCACCTCAAAGGCATCAATTCTCTTTCTACCATCTCCATTTACTGTCCAACTATCAGATACATAGCACAGGATAAGGATGGGCAATTTCCTCCCATGTGATTAACTGCTGCTCTGAAAATAAACGGCAGGGTCAGTTTCGACAGATGGTAGTAAACAACAACAATAACATGCCTTAGTCATTAGTAATTTTAGCTGCTAAACCAATAGCTTTGTGTCTCCTGTAGTTTGAATCTACCAGATGATTGAAAGAAGAAATGTGAGTAATTTCTCTCCAGTATGATTTACAGCCTCAGTAACCTGATGGAGGGTCAGCATGAGTCAACTTTAAGGCAGTAAGTTGATACTCTATTTCCAATTCAATAGTTTTTGGTTATCTATCTGAATATTTTTCAAGTCACACTTAACATAATAATGGATGGTTTGGCAGAAATATCAATCTCAATTTTTGCCACAGAAAAAGGAATCTTGGTAAAGTAAAAAAGATAAATTTTGATCTATAAAATCTTAAGGTTAAATATGCACTGTAGACTCCATTATATGCATTTTACCAAGGTCATTTTTCCTTTGGATTCATGATAGAGGTAAAATATTATGAACTCTGCTTTATAGCAAATGCACTTTTGAGGTTACTGTGTGTTTGGTCAGTGGACACAGATAGTGCCTAAATGGATATTCTGTGGTTTGAGGATCCTTTCTGCAAAGAATATAATATTATTCATTTATTTTATCCTCTTACCTAAGTTTTATACTTCCCTTCTCTCACCAACATTTAAAAGTTGTTCAAGTCTTTCAAAATTTCACATACACACACACACACCTTTTTGTCATTTTGCTTAGTTCTACAACAAATTTTTACATTATTTTCCTCTTTTTTCACTTTTCTACCACCATGTGTCTGATTTCTTTATTATTGTTTTATAAATCTACTTTTGCTAAGGTCATCTTTAACTTAAATGTTATTAACATCAACCAGCGCTTATCAGCTATATTTTCCATGATTTCTCACTAGCATTTACCTTTGTGGTTCCACCTTTGTCACTTCTTCTGGTTCACAGATCCTTAACAATCTTCTGAATTTCCTTCTACTTTCATGAATATATTACATAGATTTTGTTGCCAGCTTCTGCTCCTATATCTAGCAATTTTGGAGTTTACAGAAACCTATTCTAAGTTTTTTTTCTTACCTCTCACATACTTATCCATTAATCTTAATGTTCATGGATTCATAACTTCCTAAATACAGAAGAGACTTATTTCAGTTATTTAGTGTTGCATGACACACCACTATAAACTCTCATGGTTTAAAACTACTATTACATTATCTCTCACTAGCCTTGGGATTGACTAAATTGGATTTTATTCCCACTTTCCATGTTACAGACTTTGGCTACAAAATCTGTGGACTAAATAGTACTGGAGCTTCCAATATAGCCCCTTCACATTGCTGGCATTTGATGTTGACTATTGGCTAGATGCTCAGCAGAGACTGTAAGTTGGAACACTAATATGTGATCTCAACTTGTGGTTTGGGCTTCTCACAGCTTGGTTGCTGAGTTCTAAGATAAAGCATTCCAAGAATGAGACTTTCTAGAGGGAAGAAATAGAAACTGAAAGTCTTCTTGCAAGGTATGTCATTATAAAAAGGGCATTTTCCATGAGTTAAGCTGTCCCAGGGCCAATGCAGATTCCAGAGAAATGAAATAAATACTTCCTATCTATAGAGAGAATTTACATTTTGATTATCTTTAAGTCATCAAAAATTATCCCTTGGCCACAGGTTATTTAAATCCTTAAATATTCAAAATATCTTGAATGCCATTTTCCATGACCCTCAGCCCTCTCATCTTAATTTTGGAAGTGCCTCAATGTCTTGTATCTTGTCCTCTAAATTAGGTCCAAAAGTTGAACTCTTTAGCTTCTTCATGATTTGAAGATCTATCAACTAAGAAACCACTTACCTGTTTCTTCCCCTATGAACCCAATTTGTAACTCAATTTGCACAGTATTATCTATTGATTTGTGTTTCTTCCCTCAAAACATGTGTTCTAAATCCTAATCCATATATCAATGGTTATAGTCCTATGTGGTAACTTGTTTCATTATTGTTGTTTTTATAATGAAAAAATAGTAAATTATGGACTTAGTCAATATCTTTTGGCATATATAAAAGTAATGATATAAGCAAGCAAGTTACAATGGAGGGCATGATACATGTCACATGATTACCATAGAATGTAGGAACAGAAGGTGAAGAGAGACAAAGATCATGCCATAGGGTCAACCAAGACAAAATTCCTTCCACCAGATTAACTGCCTTGAAATCAGTCTTTTTTCACTCCACTTTGTGAGAAAATAAATGTCTGTTTGTTAAAGTCACCACTTCTGGTATATCTGTTCTAGCACTTCTGTACTGTTAAGACATCATCTATTCAAAAAGCAGCAAGGACCCCCCTATGGGAGATAAATGATGGTCACAGATTGATATCATTGTTGGTACTAACTTGAGTGCATATAACATTCTTTTTTGGGGAGGAGACTTTCTCATGTCATTTTCTCTTTCTTATATTGGATTTTTAATCTCTCTGGCCTTACAGTCTAGACCCTTAACTTTCCTAAATGGATCATAATTTTCCCTAAAATAATAGCCCATATGGGCAAATGAGTAACCTTCTTAGTCTCTGCCCTGGCTTTTGGAAGTTGTGAGCTCACAGTACGCAATGCCTTTTCAACTGCATTGCCCCTTTCCCTTTTAGTTCAATCTAGCCAAAACCCTGTAGAAACAGGAGGATCTGCTATTGATTGAAATATATCCCACTGTATTAGATGAAACTAAGACTTTTTTCTTTTTTTTTCTAGTTATGCTTCTCTTCACCTTGTACTGAGAGTTAGAAACCCTATTCTTTAGCAGAAATGTTCAAAGATGAACACTTTTAAGTCTTTCTAAGGTTTCGACAAAAGTTTTTACAAGGACACATTTGAGATCTTGACTCTAAGGCAGCATTTTTTTACAGAGAGAATCCTAGATTTGCTGTTTCCTCTGAAGCCATTTCTTGCTTTGGGGATCTTTTGCTGTAAAAGACTGGGAATGAGAATACTTCCAATAAGTCTTGGCTAAGAAATATTTTCACCAGATTCAACTTCAAATCTGAAAAATCCTCCTTTAATTCATTTCCCCTTTTGCATACCTCCTAATATGCAGCTAAACCACTTGTCACTTTCAATATTCTGCCTCTAAAGCTACACAGCCAAATCCACAACTTCATTAAGTATATTTTCAATTTTCCATGTTTCCACGGTAACGATGTTCAAAACTTTCCACAACTGTATCATATAAATAATTCTTATTCCATTTTCTAGTAACAATTTTTATCCTTTACTTCAGTCTTTCACAAAGTCATCTTTAGCTGCTTCTTGTTTCTCCACAGGTCCAAATCTGATGCTAAATATTTTTAGAAGTTTGTTTCTATCAGCACTGAACTTTCAAGCACCAGTTTCTGTTTGTGTTACCTGTTGCTATGTAACTCATGAAAAAAATCTCTAAAATTAGTATATTTTGATCTCTGATGATTCTTTGGACTGACTAAGTTTAGCTGGGTAATTCTTCTGCTTAATTTTACTGGAACATTTAAGATATTTCACTCACATGGGGGAAATTTGGTAGTGACTATTGGTTACAGCAGCTAAAACTGTCAATGACGGATGCCTACACTTAGCTGATTGGTTCTGAGAAGTATCCCAAGAGCAAGTGTTTCAAAAAAGGAGAAATTAATACAAAACTCTTAATGGTGACTCTACATTAGTTACACTTTCTTAGTTATACTACTATGGAGTCATTTTAAATACACAGATAAGAAAATAAACTCTAAATCCATCTTACAGTGAAACTCTGTGGTCAACTTTTGTCGACTATGACTTGAAAATTTCTGTAATGAGTTCTTTCTGTTGCACTCCAAGCTTAAATATTTTATTGTCCACTGGACATATCTATGAATATGATTCACAGGCTTTAGGGCAGGTTTCATGAACATGTGATGTGTGTAGTCACCTTGGTGTCAAAGACCTCACAATTGGTTTAAGGACATAATGTTGCTCTCTTGAAATTCTTAGTAGCCTACACTTTATTTTTCCACTGAGCCTCAGAAATTATTAGATCAACTAGTTGATCTTGGCTGCTCCTTAAGTTTCAAACTCACTATTCACCAGTGTCCCTTACCTAAGTAAACAGGAGTCTACATAGCTGTTTAAACAATAAACTTCAGTTAAGCCACTTTACACATTATCTGTTATAGTTCTTACATATATTATTTGTTTCAAGTCTATCTTCATTCCCAAAGTGTAGATTAGCTCAGGAGGTAAAAGAACCTGTTTATTTAATGTTTTAATCTAAGTACTTATTAAGGTCTTGGCATTAATTAAACTTTACTAAATAAGCCATAAGTTAATGAAGAAACAAATAGATAAATGAACTCATTGTGGGGGTGGGAATGGTGTGGGCATAGGGGTAGTAGTATCTGGCCTCTTCTAACTTTATAAGAAGAAAGAATTCTTATCAACAACAGTAACAGCCCAAAGCCAGTTTTTAAGATGGCAGATATGGCCCTATACCCTCTGAATTTCCTTCTACCAATTCTAACACCACATGTCACTGTTGTAAAATTCATTGATTATCTACCGGGTTTGATAATTTTTACTAATGGACACACACAGCTTACAGACAAAACTTACAATTATGGAGTTTATTAGTGAGTAATAATTTAGGTTTAGGAATGATTGAGGATGGAGTCTTTAGTTGGGAAGGTCTCTTTGTAGCTGCACCAGAAGGCAGAGCTCCCTTTGGACTTTGGTCTCTGAGCCTTAAGTGCTATTCAGAACAATGTTATAAAGCTCTTTTAGTTTTACCATTTAAATGTGATTGGCACCCCATTCTGCCATAAAACTGGCTCAGAGACACTCAGCTCTACCTCCATGGATGTGCAAACTTAGCTCTCTGACAAATAACCAAAGATAGCGAATTCATTAAGTAAGTTTTCTTTCTGTAGACAGAAGTTAGAGCACAACAACAAGATAAAGGTAAATAATCCAATAGAAAAATGGGCACAGGATATGAACAGGCACTTCACCGAAGACAACATTCAGATGGCTAACAAGCACATGAAGAAATGCTCAAAATCCCTAGCCCTAAGA
>NW_006399757.1:12014326-12025362 GCF_000299155.1 Elephantulus edwardii | reverse complement strand
TGGCGGGGAAGAAGAACAAACTGGGGAGGAGGGTGGAGAGAATGGTGCAGCAATGAAGGAGTGAAAGCCCAGAATCCCTGTGAATGTTCATTGAAACTAATAAAATTTAATAATAATAAAAAAAGAAGAAAAAAAAAAGAAGTTAGTAGCTCTCTCTCACATTGGTCTCCTGGTTCTGCCACATCTGCTGTCACATCAGCTACTGCCTTTCCATCATCTCTTTGTCCTGCATTATCTCTCTGGTGTTATTGTCTTGTTAGAGAAAGTTTTCAGGCACTCATCTCAGATTCAAAGGGTATGCTGCAGCTGCACTCATGGCTTTTCTTTTTCATAGTAGTGAGATGCAGATTTGTTCTTTCTTTCTTTCACTCTGAGATGCTTCAATTTAAGCCTGGCAAGATGGCAAGATACTGTCATGTTAGCATTCTACATCTTACTTGCATAATACCACTCAAATGGCACCATTTACCATATTTACATTATTTGTAGGTTACTCAATCCGCTTGGTGAGCCACAAACAATTCCCATTTGGAAAGACCTATTCTACCATGTAGTGAGAATTAGAATAGTTTACAATAGTACTGCAGCATGTTGGAAATTTTAAATGAAAAATCATCACTTTTTGTATGAAAATACAAGATAGTTTGCATAGTGGACACAAGCTTATGCTTTCTTCACAAATCATAATGACTTTATAATCTTATATACAGTAACATTGGTAACTGTAAGGGTAGCTATCATTGTTCCTTAAAAATATAGAATATATGCCAAGAACCACATGAGAAAATGTTCAAAATCACTGGCAATCAGGGCGAAGCAAATCAGAACAATAATGATATGCCCTTTCACTCCAGCCACAGTAGCAAAGTTCAACAACACAGCATCAAGAGGAGAGAGGATACGGAGAGGTTGGAACTCTCATGCACTGCTGGTGGGATTGTAAAACTAACTGTACAGCCAGTAGTATGAAAAATAGTTTGGGATTTCCTCAAAAAGTTGAACACAGAAATTCTATCTGACCCAGTTAGTTCACTGCTAGAAATATGTTGTTTGTTTTTGTCATGTGCTATTGAGACTTATAGCAAATTTACTATGTACAACAGCACTGAAGCCTGCCCTATTCTAAGCCAGTCTCACTGACCCCACACCCCTAATCGCATTGCTACAGTTACTATGTCAATCCATCTCATCTGGAGTCTTCCTTTCCTGTGCTGTCCCTCCACCCCTCCAATCATGATGGCTTTCTCCAAGAACGGGTCCTTACTGACCACGTGTGCAAAGTATGTGAGATAGAGCTTCAAAACCTTTGCCTTTAAGGAGAAATTTTATTTCACTTTCTCCAAGACAGACCTGTTTGTTTTCTTGATGGTCCATGGTATGCTAGGAACATATATCGAGGAAATCAGAAATGAGACAAAATGGAAATTTTTACACCTATGTTCACAGCAGCATTATTCAGAATAACAAGAAAATGGAAGCAGCCCAAATGTCCATCAACAATCAAATAGAGAAATTGTGAAACATTTACCCAATGCAATGCTGTACAGCAATAATAAGAAATGATTTTTAAAATATTATGTCATTTGGGATAGACTAGAAATCATTTTGCTAAGTGAAATACATCAGTCACATAAGGAAAAATATTGCATAAGACCAGTATTGTGAAAATAGAAGGATAACTGAGTAAAATATTTCTAAATGTTCAAAAGAGAAAGGACGGGGGTGGGAGGCAGAAAAAAGGGAAGTGGGAAAATCACTGGGATAGAAGAGGCAAGGTGAAGTAATGAGGAAGGTTCAGTGGAAGCTTGGAAGGACTTGGTGATAATAGGCAGAGAGCAATGGTCATTAATTATATAAAATATAATGTATATAGGAATGATGATATAAAACAAAGTACATGTACAAAACTTAACATATATGACTGATTATATACAAACCAATGACAAATTTAAAAAATGGAATATAGATAAAATACTGTAACTTTTAATAAAAAAGAAATAGTGAAACAGGTCTTTGTGGCAAGAATCTTGAGTACAGCAGAATAAACAGCTGTACATAGGTGAAAACAGACTTGTGAAATAAGTGACAGTGACAAATAAATTACCAGATTTATAGGCAAGAGGAAACTGAAAAACAAACAAGCTAAGCTCACCAGTGATAAAGATATTAGAGTCTAGCTTAATATGAAAAACCTAGAAAAATGGAACAAGACAGAGTGAAACTAATGTGGGGTGATAGGATTTTGTGTGCAAACACTGGAGAGAAAGTTGGTATCTACCAGACTGTATTTTACAGATGATACGACCCTGCTGGTCAAAACTGGGTAGGGCCTGAGGCACTTGCTGTAGTAGGTCAAGTACTGCAGTCTTCAGTATGGATTGAAGCTCAACATCAAGAAAACAAAGATTCTCACAAATGGGCTGATTGTCAGCATTATGATAAATAGTGAGGAGATTGAGATTGTAAATACCTTCAGTTTGCTTGGCTCCACAGTTAGCTATCTTGGTACCAGCATCCAGAAAATCAAAGGACAAATTGCATTGGTAAAACCTGCTGTCAGGGACCTCTCCAGAGTACTAAAGAGTAACGATGTTAGTTTGGAGAGTAAGGTGCACCTGATACAGGCCATGGTTTTTGCAATTACTTACTACACATCAAAAAGCTGGACTAGGGATGATAGAAAAAGAATTGATGCCCTTGAGATGTGTTGCTGAAGACAAGTCTTGAATATATCATAGACTGCCAAGAAAACAAATATTTTCATCTTAGAGAGCGTGAAACCAGGCTGCTCCTTGAAGGCAAGGATTCTGAGCTTCGTGTGACATACTTTGGGCATGTTGGAGTCCTTGGAGAGGAGCATCTTGCTTGGAAGAGTGGAGGGACAGTGCAAGAGAGGAAGACCTTTGATGAGATGGATTGACTCAGTGACTGGAGTTATGAGGGTAGGTGTAACAAAGACAATAAGTCCGTGATATATTTCATAATCTTCTCTAGCACCAAAACTCAAAGGCTTCAGTTCTCCCTCGATAAGCCCCTATTCATTATGCAGCTTTCTGATGTTGTTGTTGTTACGTACCATCGAGTCACTAAAGACTCATAGCAACCCTACATATAACAGCCTTCATCCCTTCTCTATTCTGTGCCAAAGTTATTGTCTCTGCTGTAGGTATTTCCTGAAAACAACAGATGAATGCTTTTCTGACTTATCTTTTCATTCATGTATCTAAAAAAAAAGGCAGATTAAAGCAGACTAATTTTTCTGAGATGAATAGAATATATTATACATATAACGTGAATCAGTTTTTACACTAGATGATATGCTAGTGCCTTGCATCTTGGGGAGGAACACATACAGAAAGCTCAAGGTTCTTGTGGATTTATTTTTATCCCCAAGTAGGTATCAGCAGATGGGACTTGTCTGATGAATTGGGGATCTCTGCCTCTTAGTCGACTATCATTTGGGTGTGTTGGTATTTCTTTTAAGAGGTACAGCAGTGATCTTTTTACTCTACTGAAGTAACTTAAGAGTTGCTGTGATGATGCACAACTGTGCCATAGGTGTGCCAAACACCATAATTGACTACCCGTCATGGGCAGTATTTGGTGGAGCTTCCAGATTGAAACAGGTTTGGAAGAATGAGTGGTATCCATTTCCTAAACCATATGCCTCTGGAAAGTCCATGAATTGAGAGAAACGATGATAGTTATAGAAAGGCTTTAGGCCTTTTGTCCATCTTTTGTGTGTGTATATATATATATATATATATATATATATACACACACACACAGAGAGAGAGAGAGAGAAAGAGCGCCCCCTTGTATTTAAAGGCCAGTTGGGCCTGAGGACCTAGTGTTATTATTTTGGTGGAACATCCTACTAGGTTGTATAGCAGTGTGAAAACTATCAACATATATCATTAATATCACATATAAGCTGAAAATCATCCAAAAAAGTCTAGTACAGTACATAGATAAGGAACTGCTGGAAGTTCAAGGAGGATTTAGAAGGGGCCATGGCCCAGGGATATCAATGTTAATGTCAGAAAGATCCTGGTTGAAAGTAAAGAATACCAGAAGAATGGCTACTTATGTTTTATTGACTATGCAAAGGCTTTTGAGTGCATGGATCATAACAAGTTGTGGCTAATATTGAGAAGAATAAAAATCCCAGAACACTTAATTTTGTTAATGTAAAACTTAAAAGACCAGAAGGCTATTGTGCAGAGTAAGGGAACACTACATCGTTTAAAATTATAAGGTAGTGTGTCAGAGTTATATTCGCTCTTTGCACCTATTCAGTATGTATGTTAAGCAAATTAATTGAGAAGCTAGACTCTGTGAAGAGGGGTGTGGCATCAGGATTGGAGGTAGGCTCGTCAATAACTTGCATTATTCAGATGGCAAAACCTTGCTTGCTAAAAGTGATGAGGACTTGAAGCACTTGTTGCAGAAGATCAAATAATACAGTCTTCAATATGGATTGCATCTTAATGTCAAGAAAACAGATTCTTATCACTGGACTGATAGGCACATAGTGCTAGATGGAGAAAAGATTGAAAATGTCAACAACTTTGTCTTACTTAGAGCCACAATTAACACCCTTAATACCAGCAGTCAGGCAATAAGGAGACATATTGTACTAAGAAAGTCTCTGGTTAGGGACCTGTCCAAATTATTGAGGTGTAATGATGACAGTTTTGAGGACTAAGGTGCATCTGATTCAGGCCACGGTCTTTCCAATCACTTGCTATGCATCTGAGAGCTGTACAATGAATAAGGATGACAGAAGAATGTATGCCTCATTGAGTTGTGGTGTTGTAGAAGAATGCTGCACATCCCATGGACTGCCAAAAGAATAAATAAAATATGTTTTGGAGAGGGTGTAGCCAGAGTGCTTTTTGGAGGCAAAGATGAGGAGGTTTCACCTTACATACTTTGGGCATGTTCCTGCAGGGGCTATTCCTTGGAGAGAGACGTGATGCTCGGAAAAGTAATGGGTCAGTGAAGGAGAGGAAGACCCTCAACAAGGTGGATTGACATGGTGACTGCTTTAATGAGCTTTATTGTATCAGGAAGTGTGGGGAAGGAAAGGATAAGACAAGATTCAAATCTGTTGCTCATAGAGTTGCTATGGGTCATACTCGATGGCAACTAACATAACAAAATGTTATGCAGATGAGACCACCTTGCTTGGTGAAAGTGAGCAGAATTTGAAGGACTTATTGGAGAAGATAAAAAAAAATACAGTATGGAAAAACAAACAAAATACAGTATGGATTATAATTCAACTGCAAGGAAAACAAAGATACCACAACTAAACTGTTAGGTAAAATCACAATAGATAGGAAAAAGATTAAAGTTGTCAGTGATATCTTTTTCCTTGACCCCACAATCAACACTGTAAAAAGAACAAGAGCCACATGAGACTTCCATATCTGATACTTACTAACTTCACAAGAAGGAACTGTTCCCCTTGACAACCTCAACAACAAAACCTAAAACCCATGAAGTCAGACATGTCCCCCATGCTCCTGAGCTTCTTTCCACTCATTCCAAAGCCAATCTTACTGCTTTTCTGAGTCCAAAATACAATGCAATATCTCACAGATCACACAGAACTATATTGGGAAAGTTAAAAGTTTGCAATCCAGCTTAGTGGCAGAATTAAATCAGGAAAGCTTGCAAAATGTGCTCGCAGGCACCTCAGCCTTGAACCTCATTGCTTTAGGCCAGTGTGACAAAGTCCCCACTCCTATCAGTTATGTCTCTTCCCTCACTGGTCCTCCACCAAAATTAGGAAAGGACTCTTAGCCCCAGTTCTGTGCGAAAGCAGTCCCCATGTCTGATCCATATAATGTCAGGTCTGGTTCTCTGCTGCGGCTGCTAGGACTGTGGCTCCCATAGATCCTAGTCTGGCTGGCAGAAGAATCTCTTGTCCTGAAGGGTGATTTACACACTTTTGCTTCTTTGTTAACAGTGAGATTTCTCCATTTCTGCTGCTATATCTGCTCAATTTAATGGTGAAACCATCCAATCCTGTTGTTGACTGACCAGACTAGCCTCTCCCCTTGTGGATAGGCTAGCATACCCCTGTTCAATCATATCTGCTCATCCACATGGAAAAATCAAATTCAGTGGAAAGTCATTTTGAACAATACGCTCTTAACATCACAAACGACTATGGTAGAAGCCATTGGGAAATCAAATGGCATATTGCATCGGGCCAATTTGCCGTCAAGGATCTCTTCAAAGTGTTAAAGAACAAGAACGCCAGTGCCAATTCAAAGAACTAAGATCCACCTTTTACAAGCCACAACATTTATTTACTACATTCGCATTTGAAAATTGGACAATTAGTGAGGAAGTTCAAAGAAGAATTAATGTCTTTGAATAGTGATGTTGATGAAGAATGCTGATTATACTTTGCATTGCCAAAAGAACAATTAATACTATCTTGGAATTTGCAACCAATGTCTTCTCTACAGGCCTACTTTAGACTACTGAGAAGGAACAGCCCTTAGAAAAGAGTATTGTGTTTGTAAAAGTAGAAGGTAAGCAAAGGAGAGAAAGAATCTCAACAAGATGGACTGACATAGCAACTACAATAATGGGTTTAAGCACAGCTAAAATTTCTAGTATGGTCGAGTAAGGGTCAAGCAGGGTTTGGTTTTGTTGTACACAGTGTTGGGATAAGTTAGCGTTAACATGATACCACTTAAAAACAAAATCATGAATAATTTAAACTATAGCAGGAGTTACACCCAAATAGTATATTGCTTTATGTAATGGATTTATGCTTTCTCAGATTTTAGTATACATCTTAGTCTTGTTAGTTGTTGTTAGGTATCATAGAGTTGAGTATGACTCATAGCAACCCTATGAACAAAAGATCTGAACCTTGTTCTATCCTCTGTCATCCTTATACTTTCTGACACAGAGGAACCCATCGTGGCAGTCACTGTGTCAATCTACCTTGTTTAGGGTCTTCCTCTCCTTTGCTAATCCTCCAACCTTCCCAGATTTATGACCATCCCCAAGGAATAGCCCCTCTTAGCCCAAAGGATGTGAAGTGAAATCTCATTATTCTTGCCTCCAAAGAGCAACCCAGCTGTATCCTCTCTAAGATATTTATGTTTGTTCTCTTGGCCAACCGTAGAATGTTCAGTGTTCTTCTCCAGCACCACTGTTCAAATGCATCAATTCTACTTTTGCCATCCTTGTTCTCAAATGCATAGCAAGTGATCATAAAAACTATGGCCTAAATCAGACACACATTAGTCCTCTAACTGACATCATTACTCCTCATTAAATTGGAGAGGTCCTTAACTTCAAATTTCCCCTCTGCAATACACCTCCTTATTTCCTGACTGCTGGTACCAAAGGTACTAATTGTGGATCCAAGCAAGATGAAGCTATTGACAGTTTCAATTTCCTTTCCATCCATGCTGCTGCTGCCTATTGGTCCAGTGGTAAGAATCATTGTTTTCTTTTTTTTTTCTTCTATAATTATATTTTATTAATTTTCATAAACATTTGTTTTCTTGATATTCATATGCAATCTATATCAAAGGCTGCATTCCTTGGTCTTTTACAACAAGTGCTTCAAGTCCTCCTCATTTTCTGTAAGCAAAGTTTATTATAAAAGTGTCACTTGCATAATTCAGCTTATTGATGAGTCTCCCTCCAATCCTGATGTCACAGTCCTCTTCATAGAGTCCAGCTTCTCAGATAATTTGGTCAGCATACAGAATGAATAAATACGGAGAGAGAATACAACCCTGCCGCACTACCTTTTCCATTTAAAACAATGCAGTGTTCCCCTGCTCTGTACTTGGAATACGTTCTCTATGGCTTTTGGAGAACCGCTGTATATACATTCTACAGACAGTGAAATTCTTCTGTTTTCTTATTTTTTCCAGATTTCCTATACAGGAAATGCATTACTTTATAACTAAATAGGTTATGTTTATACATACAACAGCATTTTAGTAGTCAGTTTCAACTTTCTTAAGGTATTGGTTGACCTATCAAAGTCATAAATGACAGATTTTTTTTCAACTTTCAGTGATATGTAATACTTAAGGGAACACTGCTGGAATAGCCATGGGGTATTGCTCTGCTAAACAAAAGGCTGTGTATACATTCCTGAGTTTTTGGTTTTGTTATGACAGTAATGTTTCAAAATGTTCCTAAATTTAAAATATATACTTAAAAAATGCTGTTGTTGATTATCATCTAGTTGAGGTCAACTCATAGTGACTCTATGAACAAAAGATCTAATGCCTTTCCATAGCTATCATTGTTTCTCCAAGTTCATAGAGTTTCCAGAGTCATGTGTATTAGGAAGTGGATGCCACTCCTGCTTCCAAACCTGTTTTACAAGTGGGAGCTCCACCAAACACTGTCCACATAGGGAAACCATTATGGCATTTGATACCCCAATGGTACAAGATTCAGCATCACAGTAAACCCAGGTTACTTCATACAGCACATTGACAAAGAGTAATGTGCAAAGTGAAATAATGTTCTTCCAGATGTAACCGCACTGGTCTCAAACAGCAGTGGTTAAGTGTTGTTGAGTTAAATATGACTCAGAGGAAGCATTGCACAAAGCACCTGAGCTCTGTTCTATAATTAATATCACTTCTGTACATTTATAAGAGAGTTTGTAATCATCCAAAATTTATTGATACACAGCATAATTAGAACTTGTTTTAAATTAAGGAACAAGATACCTGGTGACTACATGCAAAACTACTATTAGGAAGATAATGTCTACTAAATAAGTTTTTCTATTTTTAAAAGACATTCATTAAAAAGCTTAAGAATGTAATATTTGGGAAATCAGGTGTCACACTCAAAGCAAGGATCCACATATGCCATCTGCTTTCAGGAATTCAGATGTCCAGTTCAGCAGAGTAAATTTTAAAAAAGTATAGTCTCTTCTTCACAGCTATTTATTTAAGGTTGCAACAACTCTTGCATCAAAAGTTCAAGTATTTATTACAATATAATTAAAATATAAATTGTTAGTGGATACTTGAAATTTAAAACCATAATATGGTGTTAAGGGAATATGTTTTATACTTAGAAACTGGGAGGAATGGACTGAAGCATCTGAGAAGCCCCAGGTCCTTGAAAGGACTTCCCAATCAACTGTATGTCCTTGGATAATTCACTTCATACTTGGGGCCTCTACTTTCTAATCTCTAAGTGAGATATTTAGTTATGATGACTAAAACTGTTCCCAGTTACAATATTCAGGGACTGGAATGTATTATCCCTGAGATGATCATTATCTGAAAAATATTTATTATTAAAATAAGAACATGTTTGTTATACTGGAAATCCCTCCCCAGAAATCCTTGTTGAATGTGCTGAATTTAAAGATGCATAAAGTAAATGGTGTATTCCAGCTTAATGTGTTCACTTGCATGAGGAGAAAAGTATAGTTTGTGAAGATTTATGAAATCATTTTATCTAATGCTCAATCTTCACTGTAGCTGAGGGCAAATCTGACTGCAGTAAGCGGTTTGCTCTGTCTTGTGAGCCATTAGTGGGCACAAAATTGAGCTTTCTCGCTTATTTAATGTCATTCTTTTCTCCAACTTTGCAGTTTAGACTGGGAAGGGTGAATATAAGAAGAACTTGTAAAATAAAATGATAAATCTTTCTAACAAGGAAAAGTCTGTGCTAAATATGTGACAAGCAATATTTATAACTTTAGCTATCCTAGATGCCTGCCTAAGTATAAAATATCATGACAATATTTTCATAAAGTTTCCATGATTTAGAAGATCTTAAAAATTCACCTCTTAAGAACTTATTTGATAGAAAAGGAATGTATATTTTGAAATTGTTAATAATCAATAGGTATTTTGCTTACTTATTAAAAAAAATTCTCCTCCAAGAAATATACTCTAGAATATTAGAATATATAGAACACACAACTGTTTCTTACTCGTGTATATTATTGTTTTTTTCATTGTATCATGCATGTATATTATTGTTTGTTCATTGTATTATGCATACATGTCTCAAAACTTAGAAAACAGAGCACAGTGATAAAAAGAAATTTCCCTTACAATTTCTGCAAATATTTTCCAGAATGCTTCCCTTCTACAGAAAGATATTTGTGATATCTCAGTGTGTTGCATATGCATATATGTAAATATCTCAACAAGCTCATTGCCGTCAAGTCAGAATCAACTCAGTTGATCCACCAGTCAATTATGAAACCAGTAAATCCCATGGCAGGTGATTGTCTTTCTCCACGGAGCAGCAGATGGATTAAACTGTCAGAGAGGTACCAACTTTGGGTTAGCAGTGCAACTTTCTATGGCCTTTACTTCCAGGGCTTCTCAATTAAAGTATATGTATATATTATTAATAGAATATTTGGTTATCAATGATAAATATACCACTTTTAGTTATAATATTTTCTATTTTATCAAATCTCTCATATATTTTAAGTTCTTCCTTGAATTCTTATTATAGCAAGAAGTACCATTTATTTTCTTATTTACTCATAATGATCAAACGTTTTTTATTTGAGGAATCCAAGACCTAGAGAATAAAATGTACTCGGCTAAAGTTCAGTTAGGCATCCGACTAGCTGAAAGCTGGGAAGCTTAGAGGCCAGTCTCAGACCCCTCCCATCTCCCCAGGTAATTGAAGATGCAAAAACTGCGAGACATTCATTCCAAGAAAAGCCTATCTACACACCAGTTCTACAGGATGCATCACCTTTGCTCGGGAAACATTACGAACTAAACTTCAGAGACATTGATCCCAACATAAGGAACTACCATCAGCTGATGTGTTTGGAATCACAGAAGCCATGGAAGCCTCATTTATAAGTTATTAGATGGAGGGCTGGTCAAAGGGAGATAGATGTGAAGGGAGGGGTAGAAGTGGATGGGTATCCTGGTGGATGGTGGAGCAGGGAAATAAGTGGGTAAAGACGCATGTGAGAAAGGCAGGGACAACACTGACACTAAAGTTAACTCTGCAATAAGGGATATACTTTTAACTTG
>NW_006399757.1:11990008-11990910 GCF_000299155.1 Elephantulus edwardii | reverse complement strand
AATGAATGAATGGAAACCCAAAATCTCTGTAAATGTTTATGAAAATTAATAAAATATAATTATAGAAAACAACAACAACAACAACAACAGTTATTTTATCATAGATAGAATTCTCTACGATAGTTCAATTCTGGTCAAAAATATTCTTTAACTGGAACTCTGTGTACTCTCAGAATATCACTTTCAATATATCACATGATTCCACTTTCCCAAATTTCTCAGTTATAGGATTAACATTTCTGTTGGTGAGGTGGCATAGTGAATAGTGAGTTGTACTGCTAACAAAAACTGCATCTCTCTGCTGTTTTGAATGCACCAAAGACTCTTCAGAAGAAAAATGGGCAATCTCCTCTCATGAGATTTGCAACCTCAGAAACCCATTTAAAGGGCAGCTATGAGTCAACGAATGAGTGAATGTAATTTAATTACCAATGCTTTTATCTGAAATTTAATCAGCACTTATTAAAAGAAGGATGACATGAATATACAAACTTTAAAATTATTTCATTTAATGTCTTCATGAAATCATTTAGGGAGTTCTGATTGGTCAGTGACTAAACGCTGAGCTGCTAATTGGAAAGGTGGCAGTTCAAACTTACCCAGTGACTCAGCAGGAGAAAGAACTGCTTATCTCTTTTCATAAATACGACAGTCATGCAAACTCTATGGGTCAGCCCTACTCTGTCAAAAAGGATTGCTGTGAGTTGGAATTGACTGTACAGAATCCAACAATATATGCTTATTTACAAAATCATTAATCATCCCACATTTTGTAAGCCCACTTCAGTCACCAAAGATATCTTAAAAATCAATAAATTAATATTAATGGGGAAACATCAGTTTGTGTATTAATTTTTTAATATAGAATATTCTACTTAAAAATCCAATGGAATGTTCATAGA
>NW_006399757.1:11984669-11989758 GCF_000299155.1 Elephantulus edwardii | reverse complement strand
GACTGATGCAGTCTTAAAAATTTAGGAAGTAATATTGTTGACTGCTCACAATAATATAAGGAGGACTAAACAATGTTTATTCTGGTCTGGAAGACATTTCTTATTTGATCATCCTCGGAAAATATAAAATGTCAGAGCCATTATTTTCTATTAACTGGATCTGGCAGGAGCATAAATAGTAAATTAAGCTATCTTTTTTTTTTGGTGAGCATTAAGAGGGAATTGGGCTGATAAATATTTAGACTTAAAAAAATACATCATATATAGGTAGTTATAGAGGGATGAAATGTATTCTAGATAGAATTCTTATTTTATAAATAAAAATCTCAAGTTATTTTGGTGAAATACAAATGACCTGTCTTGTCACACAGAATACTTTGTATGTCTGGCTCATCACAATTTTAATTGTAAATCTCAGGAAATGCAGAATATGGCAATTAAGTTAGGAAGTGCTCAATGATTGCAGAGTAGTAAATTTTATTAAATTTCTTCATAAAATAACATTGACAAATAACTTGATACAGAGCTGTTTATGTATTACTAGGTATTATGAAGAAGCAGATATTGGCTCCAAACTTAACAGAAGTTCTACTAGTTTGTTCTAAGTAACATATATACTGCTCTGTGGTTTGATTTTAATAGTTATTTTATTCTCCCCATACAAAAATAAAGCACTGAAAAAAGAGTTTATCTAAAAGAGAAATCTATTCTTTGAGGACATTGTATTAAAACTGAAAGGAATCTATTCAAAATATTAAATTACAGTTTCATTTGCATTACAAAATAAACCTGAATGAAGGTATACTAAGCAAATAATTTTATAGAGGTTATAAACTGAAAAATTTGAGTGAAAAAGTTTTTAGGATTTATATCCTTTAATATTTGGTGATTTAGATTCGAAAGACCTAAATCAAGATTCTTACCTACAAAAAGGATAAATCATTTTTGTGTGATTATTTTGATATTTACCAACAACAACTCATTTCCTTTAAGTCACAACTGACTTATCACAGACCCACCAGCAGATTTTTAAAGGCTATAAAGCGCACAAGAGGTGATTGCCAATCTTTCTACCTCAGTGCAGCTGGTGGATACAAACCATCTGCATCTGGCACAACTCCTTAACCGCTAGTCGATCACAGCTCCTAATATTAAGCTAGCAGTAATGCATTTATTCTGTAAAACACTAATATCTCTTGAGATATATTGCTGTAAGTATAATAAATGTGAAACACACACTTGTTGTTTTAATGAGGTAATGTATTGTTATGTGCCTTCTAGTCAGAACTGACATGTAGCTGACCCTCTGGAGGGTTTTCAGAGGCACTAAATTGCAGTGGAGTAGATTTTCCATCTTTCTTCCTTAGAACAGCTGGTGGATTCAAACCAGTTGCTTTTGGTTCAGTTGGGCAGTTCTTATCACGAAACCACAAGAACATCCAAAGATTAGCCTCCTTGCTAATATGTAAAAATTTGGGAAGATGAAGACTAGCCACTCCAGTTATTAAAGAGTTTTTGGACTGTTCTTCTTCCAAGAGATACTTTTTTTTATCCTAATGAGCAAATCATAGTATTTCAGTGAGGTAGCTGTTGTCATTGTTAAGTGCTATAAAGTTGAATATAACTCACTGTGATCCTATAAATAACAGATCTGAAAACTGTCCTATTTTGTGCCATTCTCACCATCTCTAATATACTTAAGTCCATTTGCAGCAATTATGTGTCAATCCATCTGGCTGAGGGTGTTACACACTTTTGCCCACTTTCCACCTTTTCAAGCATGATGTCTCTTTTCAAGGACAAATCTTTCCTAACAACATATCCAAAGAAGCAGCTTTGTCATCTTTGCCTCCAAGAAGCAATCTAAGTACAAAATCCTGAACTTTCTCCAAGACACATATGTTGATCATTTGGTAGTTCATAGGATATTTAGTACTCTTCCCCAACACCACAACTCGAAGGCAGCAATTCTTATTCTGTCATTTTTATTCATTGTCCATGAAGTAATAGGTCCCTAGAAGAGCAAAGGCCAGACCCATCATGAATACTAACATTAATTTTATAGAATATTAAAATAAATTACTTAGATACATCAGGTGTTATATGTCACACCATTTCTAAACAAGATGTTTACATCATTTTTAGAAAGTAAGCTAAATCAACCATTTTACCCGAAATTGTTGTTGTTGTTGTTATGTGACGTCAAGTCATTTGCAACTCATAGTGACCCTATGTACAACAGCCCTAAACCCTTCTCTATTCTGTGCCAATCGCATTGCCTCTGACACACCCATCCTGATTACCCCAGTCAATCAATCCACCTCATACAGGGTCTTCCCCTCCTGCGCTGTCTCTCTACCCTACCAAGCATGATGTCCCTCTCCAAGGACCTGTCCCTCCTTACAACATGTCCAAAGTATGTCAGACGAAGCCCCAGAATCCTTACCTCCAAGAAGTAGCCTGGTTTAACCCTCTCTAGGATGAATCTGTTTGTTTTCTTGGCAGTCCAGGGTACACTCAATACTATTCTCCAGCACCACAGCTCAAAGGCGTCAATTCTCCTTCTATCCTCCCTAGTCATTGTCCAACTATTTGATGCACAACAAGTGATTGCAAAAACCATGGCCTGTGTCAGGTGGACCTTAGTCTCCAGAGAGACACTGTTGCTCTTGAGTACTTTAGAGAGATCCCTAACAGCTGACTTTCCCATCACAATATGTTTTTTTATTTCCTGGCTGCTGGTGCCAAGAGTGTTGACCGTGGAGCTGGACAAACTGGAGCTGTGGACAATCTCAATCTCTCCGCCATCCATCCTGATGCTACCGATTGGTCCAGTAGTGAGAATCTTTGTCTTCTTGACATTGAGCCTCAGTCCTTACTGAAGGCTGCAGTCCTTGACCCTCTGCAGTAAGTGCATGAGGTCCTCTTCAGTTTCAGCGAGCAGGGTTGTGTCATCTGCATAACCCTACCTGAAATTAGAATAAATAATTTTATAAGGTTACCCTAATATTAAGAGAATAGTATTAATATACTCATTTTGTATAATAACCATACTGTTCTGTGGGATATTTATTATAACTTTTAGGAATCTGAACAAACATATAACCTGAGAAAAGAAATATAAATTTATATCTAAAATTTATAAAAATCCAATATCTCAACAAGAAAAAGACAAGTAACCCATTTACGAAATGGCAGAAGACTTTAATAGATACTTGCTGAAAGAAGACCTTCAGAAAGGGGAAAAAACCCAACAAAAAAAAACCAAACCAACCCAACATGTGAAGAAATGCTCATAATCTTTATCTATTTAACAATTCATTGTCATTGAGTTGTTTTTGTGTCAAGACCCTTCATCAAGTATGTTAAGCTGTAAATGCCACAGAAATGGACTACCCAGATTTCTCCCAGTGAACCACTTGACAATCAGACACAAACTTTGGGAAAACAGTGCAACACTCTATGGACTAACACTGCAAAAAGCACCCTCATTTTCTCTTTTTATTGTTGTTAATATGTTCTGTTGAGACAAAATCAAACTATAACTGTATGGCAAGATTTTAGAGGCTATAAACCAGGCAGGAGGATATTGCCACCCATCTTTTCCCTGCAGAACAGCAAGTGGATTTGATTTGCTGCCTTTGAGTTAGCAGTGCGACTCTTTAGCAGTAGACCACCAGAAGTCATTTCATTAGCTATTGTTGTTACATACCTTGGAGTCAGAACTGACTTACCTGCTGACCCTCTGACTCACCTGCTGACCCTCTGGCAGGTTTTCAGAGATTATTAATTGCAAAGGAGGAGGTGATGCATCTTCTCCAACAAGCAGCTAGTTAATTTGAATAAAGTACCTGGTTGTCAATGCAACTTCTTACCACTAGCCCACCAGAGCTATTGTTGTTGAGTTGTTGTTGTTGTTATGTGCTGTCAGGTTGCATACAAATCATAACAACCCTATGCACAGAAGTTCTGAAGTCTACCCTGTCCAGAGCCAGTCTCACTGATTCCAACACATCTACCCTCATTGCCTTAGTTACAGCATCAATCTATTTCATCTGGGGTCTTCTTCTCTTGAGCTGTCCTTCCACCCTTCCCAGTATGGTGTCCTTGTCTAAGGGCTAGTCCCTCCTGGCCATGTGTCCAAATTATGTGAGTCAGGACTTCAAAATTTGAGTCCTAACCAGGAACTTGGTTTCACACTCTCCAATACAGATTTATTTGTTTTCTTGGTGGTCCATGGTATGTTCAAAACTCTTCTCCAGCACCACAACTCTAAGGCATCAATTTCTCTGTTATCCTCAGTCACTGTCCAGCTCTCTGATGCATAGCAGCAAGTAATTGTGAAGGTCATGGACTGGATAAGGAGCACCTTTGTCTCTAGACTGAGAGTTTTGCTTTTCAGCACTCTGGAGAGGTCCCTGACAGCAGATTCATCTTTTGATTTCCTGACTGCTAGTACCAACAAGTGCTGATTGTGGAGCTGAACAAGCTAACATTATTAACAACCTCAATCTCTTCTCCAGCTATTATGATGCTGTCCATTGGCCCAGTGATGAGAATCTTTGTCTTCTTGATGTTGAGCTTCAATCCATATTCCTTGGCCTTCTGCAGCAAGTGCTTAAGGTCCTATTCAGTTTTAGCAAGCAAGGTTGGGTCATCTACATGATGCAGGTTGTTGATGAGTCTTCCTCTGACGCTGATACCATATTCCTCCTCATAAAGCCCAGCTTCCTGAATTTTTCTGCTTATAGATCGAAATAAATATTGAGATAGGATGCATTCCTGGCACAATCCTTTCCTGATTTTGAACCATGCAGTATTTCCTCACTCTGTTCTGAGAACTGCTTCCTGGTCCAGAACTGTTAGAGAGATGAAAATTAAAAAAAATAAAAAACAAAACCATTTGACCCAGTATTCCACTACTGGGAATATATCCCAAAGAGACCATAACTGACATCCAAGCAGATATATGTACACCCATGTTTATCACAGCTCTGTTCACAATAGCAAGGAGTTGGAAACAACCCAGGTGCCTATCAACAAACGAATGGATGGAGAAGCTGTGGTATATTCACACAATGGAATACTA
>NW_006399757.1:11976116-11983944 GCF_000299155.1 Elephantulus edwardii | reverse complement strand
CACTATAATGGAAAAAAGGCAAATCTAAAAAATTATCTTAGTGTTAGTCATCTGAATGTCTTCTACGGTGAAATGTCTGTTCATATCCTGTGCCCATTTTTCATTGGACTGTTTATCTTGTTGTGGTGCTCAAGTATTTTATAAATTCTAGATATAAGTATCTTTTCTGACAAAAGTACCTAATACTTTTCCCCCAGTCTGTGGCTTCCCTTTTTACCCTGTTGTAGAAGTTTTTGGATGTGCAAAGGGATTTGATTCTTAGAAAGTCCCATTCATCTATTTTATCTTCTCCTGGTTGTAGATTTTTCAGGATACTTAGAATACTGTTTATGTTGTGGATTAGGACTTCTAGCGTTCTTCCAAGCTTTTCTTTAATGAAGTTTATAGTCCTTGGTTTTAGTCCTAGGTCCATAATCCACCTAGAGTTGGTTTTTGTGTATGGAGTGAGGTGTGTATCTTGCTTGAGTCTTCTGTAGATAGTTTTTCAATTTTGCTAATGCCATTTGTTAAAAAGGCTGTCATTTCCCCACTTAACTCATTTCATCTCCTTGTCAAAAATCAGTTGGCCATAGGTAGATGGGCTGATTTCCGGGTTCTCAATTCTATTCCATTGATCTATGTGTCTGTCATTGTATCAGTACCATGCTGTCGTATCCACCACAGCAGTGTAGAAGGATTTGAAATCAGGGAGTGAGATGCCTCCTATCTTTTTTCTATTTTTAAGGAGTTCTTTGCTTATTCGGGGCATAGCTCTAAGAAAGACGCAAATCAAAACAACTATGAGATATCATCTCACCCCAGTAAGACTAGCAAAATTTACCAGACAGCAAGGAACAAGTGCTGGTGAGGTTGTAGAGAAACTGAAACCCCAGTTCACTGTTGGTGGAAGTGTAAAATGGTGCAACCACTGTGGAAGATGGTGTGGTGCTTTCTCAAAAAGTTGCAAATAGAAATACCAGTTGACTCAGCAATTCCACTATTAGAAATATACCCCAAAGAGACCGTAACTGCCACCCAAGAAGATTTATGCACACCCATGTTTATCGTAGTTTTGCTCACGATAGCAAGAAGTTGGAAACAACCTACGTGCCCATCAACAAACAAATGGATAGAGAAGCTGTGGATTACAAAATGGAACCCTACACTGCATTTGAAAAACAAGGAACTCATGCAGTACTATTAAAAATGGGTGACCCTGGAGGACATTATGCTGAGTGAAATATATCAGCCACAAAAGGACAAATACTGCAGAGTGCCACTGTTGTAAAACAGGACTTACTTCAGGGTTGAGGAGAGACTGAGAAAGATGGGATGAATAATGTATACAGCATTGAAACAGATGAGGGAGAAAACTATTTAAAAGGGATGTATGATTAGATATTGTTATGATGACAGGAGTCCAGAATGAAGGCTGCATAGTGGAGTGGACAAGGGGGGAGGGATTGTATAATAAGGAAAGAATTTTTCTTTTACTTTTCAAAGAGTAGAGTGTACTGGTGGGGAAAGATGGTCAGGGAGAAAAGTGCAACAATGAATGAATGGAAATGCAAAATCAGTGTAAATTTTCATTAAAATTAATATAAAAAAATCTTCCATTCACATCAGGGCCACTATTTTTCTGAGCATTTAGTGTGCATATCTTTTTCCTAGAAAATATACAAGCTGTGATGCTAATTTTTTATCAGTGCACCAATTATGACAAGTTAAAAATTTATCTGTCATATTTTTTTTAAAACAACATTTTAAAAAATAAAAAAAAATATATGTAGAGTTATCAAGTGATGCTGCCCTGACTATAATACATACCAGGGAACTTATTTACTTACTGTGCATGTTATTTTGTTGCTGTTGTGTGCCATTGAGTTGGAACTGATTTGTTGCTGAGCCTTGCAGTTGTATTTCCATTGTCTTCAGTTAAAATTAGAAGTTGTACATGAGTAGGATTGATCTGTTCCTGGCTTGGTTTTAACTGCTGATGTTGGGCTTCTTCAATGATTTTTTTTCCCTCCATAGATGTAGCCAATATGATGCCTGTGCAGTCCATCAGGTGGGGTCCATGTGTATGATCTTCATAAGTGTTTTAAAGAAGGTATCTGTAATGAATAAATCATTGCACAAAATCAAATAAAATCAATCAGTTGATCTCCAGAAATTTCCAACTACCAGTCCCTCATCTTTGTTTCCAACTTTTGTATTCCAGTCACTAATTAATATTAATGTATTTTGATTGTATAGTCAGTCAACTTCCATCTGCAGAATTTGATACAAATCCCCAATATCCTCATCTTTATTCCTTTTGTTTTACATGGGTATATCTGAATAACAATTGGATTAACAGGCCTACCTTGAATGCATCTGGATAGTATCTTGTCACTACAGCATTATACTTCAGGACGGGTTTTAATATGGTCTTTTTATTATGAATGCAACATCATTCTTCCTTCATTTTTCATTACCAGTGTAGTAGCTCATATGGTTGTCTGATTCAAAGTGGCCAATACCAGTCTATCTTAACTTGGTTAGGCATAGAATGTCAAACTTTATGCATTCCGTTTTATTTTTTAAAACTTTCAATTTTCCTACAATTTTACTTTTTACATTCCATGTTTCAATTATTAGTGGATGTTTTCTCCTCACTATGATTCCAATCTTAGGACACTACCCCTAGTACTATATATAGCAGTATTCCTCTATTATTTATAAAGTGTTTTGAAGTCCTGTTATTGCAGAAGTGGATGGCCAATCCTACTTCCTAGTCTGTCTTAAATCTAGAAAGTCCTGGAACCTGTCCATCACAAGTGATCCTGCTGATATCTGAGCGACCAGTAGCATAGCTCCATCATCTAAGCACCCTGTGACTCATCTCAATACCGCAACTGATAAAGAGCAAACAATAAACAAGTAAGCATATATACAATTAAACTATAAGGTAAGTGGCACCGTGCAAATTATTCTCCCTACAAAAAATGTCTGATAAATGCCATAATCCTAATAACAAAACACAAAACCAAGAGCATACAGATATTATGCAAGACCCTGTCCATGCCCATTTGCTGGCTGACTCTGATCAGGATAACCAGCAAAGAATGTACACACAGATTGAGAACACCAAAGGCTGTCTATAGATATTTTATTGTCTGTACAAAGGCTGTTGGCTGTCTAGATCATAACAAATTAGGACTGATATTGTAAAGAATGGGAATCCCAGAACACTTAATTTTGCTCATGTGAAACCTAGACCTAGACCAAGAAACTGTCATGCAAACAGACCAAGGGAACACTGCATGGTTTAAAATCAGAAAATGTATGTGTTAGGGCTGTATTCTTCCTTTCTCAAAACCTTCTCAATCTGTATGTAGAAGCTCTCCTCAGATGCTTAGCAACTAATTGTGAAGACTATGGGCTGGATCAGGCACACCTTAGTCTCTTTACTGACATCGTTGCTTCACAGCACTCTGGTAAGGTCCCTGACAGCAGATTTACCTAATGCACTTCACCTTTTGATTTACTGACAGCTGGTGCCAAGAGTGTTGATTGTGGAACCAAGCAAGCTGTAACTGTTAACAACCTCAGTCTCGTTCCCATCCATCATGGTGCTGTTCCCAACTGGCCCAGTAGTGAAAGTGTTAGTCTTGATGTTGATCTTCAATCCATATTGAAGACTGTAGTCCTTGACCTCCTGCAGGAAACACTTCAGGTTCTCTTGAGTTTCAGCAAGCAGAATTGTTTCATTTAGGCTCCTTTTATTGGACTAAGTTGATAATATTTATGAAGTATGTGGCATCAGTCTAAGTCTAAAATTAATTAGATGTTCTTTGTATTATTAAAAAGATTCCCTGATAGTGTAACAAAACTCAGACGATCAAAGTTTTATCTGAGCTATATGACATTGTCATTAGTAAGAATAGACCTTAACAGTTACAGGATATTTATGTTATCAAATGTTCTAAAGTACAGTATTTTTAAAGTACGTATTTTTTTTTTTTAAATTTGCTAGGATTAGAATTTACTTTGGTAGTCACTGTAACTATATAATAGTCTTCATTTTTTGAAATAAATCACTGTTTTTTTTCTCCATATACATTTATAATGGATGATTGCTATTCCATATACTTTAAGGAGTAAGTGCTGTTCAGTTAATTTCATTTGCCTTTCCTATGTTGGAGGATGACATCTGTCATTTTCAACCAAAGGTTCAGTAATTTTAGTGTCTTTTGAAATAAAAATATTAAAAAACTAGATCATGCATCCTTTCAAACAATTTTCTTTATGACCAATTCTTAACGATTCCCAATTCAGTTTCTCTATCTCTAAAAGGGTATTTACCACCATTTAGCCAGTATATAAAGATTAATTAGTTAAGATTGCAAAGTGCTTTACACATGAAATGCTGTCTGAGATAATAGGATAAATATTAATAACATCCTGCTAGAAGTACACAGATAGCCATAGTAAGGTAACTAAGAAAAAGAAATGGCAATGTTTGGCATGAAATTGAAACTCACTAATGGAGTGAAAGTTGGTTCTTAGTGGGAGCAGTGTTGCTTCATGTATAATGTAATACCAGAACATTTTCAATTGTTCTAATTGCCAAGAGCAACTGACTGAGCTTTAGAGCTACTCCTGACAAGCTTTAGCATGGCCCTAATGGTCATAAAACTGTGCCAACGACCAGCATTAACCCCTATTGAACATTAAATGGTATCGACCCTTTCACTGGGTCCATCATTCAACAGGCTCCTTAAAGTAATTCATGACACAATTAACATTAATTAACTTTACAAAAACCCCTCAAATTCTCGATCCTTTTTAAGACTTCAAACACTGAACCACGTAAAGAACAACTCACACAAAAAGTTGTAAATCCTCTTGTGAGAGTCATCAATTAAGACAAGTAAAAGATTCCTAAATTTTTATAACCCTCATTTATCACTTGCCACTCTTGAGAAGTTTATCCTGTGCAAGAGATGTCTTTAAAACCATTCAATATGAAAAGAACCACTCATCTTTCTACTTCACATTTACTTTACAACTGAGAGTGACAGTTTCCAAATTTAAGTCAGAGTAAAACACAAGATAGAAGTGATTCTTGAGTCCTACAGAACTGCTACCTCAGAAATTCAAAAGGAGAGCTTGACTTAACCATTTCACCTACATTTCTAGAGAACTCTCCTATAGTAATGTTATTTCTCAGCTCATTTTTTAAACAAATGCACAAACCTTCCCTAGAATATAAATAAAAACAAGAATTCAACATTCATCATGTGTATGATTTTTCACAGAGATTATACATTTCACCATCATGAAATGGAGTGAATCTCATAATTTTGGCTAAACATTTAAAACTATTCAGTGTGATTTTATCACTATAAAAACATTTATTTATAATAACTGTCCTAATAGTATCAGAGAGCTCTGGTCACCTAGTGGGAAGAGGCTGCACTGCCAGTCAAATGGTACGTGATATTTTGAATCCACCAGCTGGTCCACAGGAGAGAGAGGAGCAATTTCTTCCCTTGCGATTTACTGCCGTTAAACATCCACCATGAGTCAGTTCTGACCTGAAAGCACGTAATAATACCATAATAATATGTTTTATTTCAACTAACTAAAATTATTACTCATTAATGGCAAATTTGGAGTTCAAATATACTACTGTTAGATATTGTTAAGTACACCTAGGATTCATACTGAGTGTGAAAATGACTTCAAAAGTTATGACGTCTTGTACCATCATCACCATTTCCACCTTTCTCAAGTCCATTGTTGTAGTTGCTGTGTTAACCCATTTCTTTGAGGGTCTTGGAGTTCAAATAAATCCTTTAACTGGAATCTTACTAAAATATAAAGGTTACAAAGTTTAATGTCCATGGTATGCAAAGCATAGAGTAACTAAATTTAAACGGGAATTTACTCAAATACATCACATAACACTAGACTTTAAAGAAAACAATTTTGCTTGCTAGGTTATAGCCAGAGTGAAAAGGGTTAATGACAGCCAATAGGTACATATTCATTGCCAGTATCATTTGGTTGTTTAAAAGTGTCTTAGAAGAGGTCTATTGCCCTAGACAGTAAAGGCTTTAAAGAAAGTCTTTACTCTTTACATAAGATTTTAAGCTACTAAGAACTTTAAAACAATACAGCTGCATTTCATACAAGTTACAATTAATCTTTGCAGTTTCACTAACAACTTAATTTTCATATCTCTGTCTATTGGTAGGACCATGATAGATAGAGAAAAGATTGAAGTTGATGACACTTTCCGCTTTCTTGGCTCCGCTATAAACATTTTTGGCACCAGGAGTTAGGAAATCAAAAGACAAATTGTACTGGAAAAATCTGCTGTCAGGAAACTCTCTAGAGTACTTAGAAACAAAGATATCAGTTTAGAGACTAAGATGAGCCCAATCCAGGCCATCGTTTTCACAGTTACTTTCTAGGCATCAGAGACATAAATAATGATTAAAGATGACAGAAGAAGAATTGATGCCTTTGAGTTGTGGTGTTGGAGAAAAGTATTAAAAATACCACAGACCACCAAGAGAACAAATAGGTCTGTCTTGGAGAGAATAAAACCAAGTTTCTCCTTGGAAGTTAGAATTTTGAAACTCTATTTTGCATGCTTTGGACACGTGGCCTTGGAGGGACCAGTCCTAGGAGAAGGACATCATGTTTGAAAGGGTGGAGGGACAGCACAGGAGAGGAAGACCCTCGATGACCTGGATTGATACAGTAACTAGGGCAATGGAGGTGGGTGTGTTGGAGTCAGTGACACGGTCTCAGATAGAACAGGCTTCAGACCTATTACACATAGATAGGATCCCTATGAATCACAGGTGACTCAATGGCACATAACAATAACAACATCTTAAAAGAATGACCTCTGGTGGTTTAGTGGCAAGGAGTTAGGCTGCCAACCCAGAAACAAATGAGTCAAATCCACTAGCTCTTCCATGGGAGAAAGAAGGACAGTCTCATCCTGTACTATTTATAGCCTCTAATAAGTCACTGAATGGTCAGCTATGAGTCAGTCCGGACTCTGTATCATATAACAGCAACAACTTAAAATCTCTTCCATTAGAGTTATACAAACAAAATTTTATAATAGTATGGAGTCCATCTGAAGGAAAAGGCATCTAGTTATATGGTATAATTCTCTTTTTAAAAGGTAATTAAGGTTAAAATTATTTCTAGACAACTCATGGAAAATGTTTATGTATTTTAAGATGATTGAACTCTAAAAATAATTTTAGCCACCATATTTGACAAAGTAAAACTATATATCTCAAAAAATTAGTATAGTTGTCATATACTTCAAAAAAATAAAGTAAGAAAAAAGAAATTTAAACAATAAAATATAAAATAAATTGTACACTCAAGTATCCAAATAAAAAAATGTGTCAACTTTTGAGGGAATGGGGTTGATACAATGCCCTTTCCCCCCCCCCATGTTACTATTTTTAGCGTTTCATTTACCAAAAATAGAATGTTTTACCTTTTTTATATTATTTTTTTAGAGACATCAAAGAGTATAATTCAGGTTAATAGTTGAATACCATCACTCAATCAAGACAGTTTCAGCCTTGATCGTCTTGACTTTAGGCCAGTGTTACAAACTCTCAGTTCTGCAAATGATGGTTCTCCTCCCCTCTCAAATCCTCTAACAAACTTGGGCAAAGATGTTTAGTTCTGGTTTTCTAGGGAGAAGTAATCCCAAGGTCAGCTCTATTTCATGCCTCTGGTCCTCTGCCTCATCCTCTGCTGCTGTTTCCGTAAGTCTGGCTGGCATAAGAGTTTATGGTCCAGAAAGGCACACACTGCATGC
>NW_006399757.1:11963584-11974966 GCF_000299155.1 Elephantulus edwardii | reverse complement strand
AAAAAATGTTTGTGTTATATTTACTATGAAAAGGCATTTGGACATTGATCCTGCAGGAATTCCGGTGCCAAGATGCGGAGGAGAACCCGGCCAGCAAGCCCACCTCGGTGCAGGACGTGCAGGGGGACGGGCGCTGGATGTCCCTGCACCATCGATTTGTGGAGGACAGCAAAGATAAGGAACCCGAAGTCGTCTTCATCGGAGACTCCTTGGTCCATCTGATGCACCAGTGAGAGATCTGGCGGGAGCTCTTCTCTCCTCTGCATGCACTTAACTTTGGCATTGGTGGAGATAGCACCCAGCACGTGCTATGGCGCCTGGAGAACGGGGAGCTTGAACACATCCGGCCCAAGATTGTAGTAGTTTGGGTGGGCACCAACAGCCACTGACACACAGCCGAACAAGTGACAGGCGGCATCAAGGCCATCGTGCAACTGGTAAACCAGCGGCAGCCCCAGGCCCGAGTTGTAGTGCTGGGTCTGCTCCCACGGGGCCAGCACCCCAACCCACTTCGGGAGAAGAACTGACGGGTGAATGAACTGGTACGGGCAGCATTGGCTGGCCAACCAAGGGCCCACTTCCTAGATGCCGACCCTGGCTTCGTGCACTCGGATGGCACCATAGTCACCATGACATGTATGATTACCTGCATCTGAGCCGCCCGGGCTACACACCTGTCTGCAGGGCCCTGCACTCCCTGCTTCTGCGTCTGCTGGCCCAAGACCAAGGTCAGGGCGTCCTCTCGATGGAGGCCACATCCTGAGCAGCCTGCCTTCCCACACATTAAATTCTCAATTCTCATTCGCCCTCCCCACCAAAAAAAAAAAAAGAAAAAAAGAAAAGAAAAAAAGCATTTGACTGTGTGGATGTGGTGTTAAAGGTTGATTGTTTAAAATGACTTTTTTCCCTTTGACTTTGACTTTGCCAAGTGAAAGGGCGGGACATGCAAATGTAGTGTGTCTTTCTATTCACAAGAAGATTGGCTAATTTTGCCATTAAATTGAGCAAATTCAGTAGAAAATAATGACTCTTAACACCAGCAAAGTAGAAGCAGGAAGCAGTACATGCCCTTTCAAATAAGAGATTCTTACACCAGCCAGACCTTTAAGACCACGGTAGCAGCCACAGTAAAAAACCAGAGACTCAATGAAAGACAGAATTTACCTGGGACTGCAACCACACAGAACAGGGCTAGGAGCCTTCATCCAAGTTTATTGGAGGGCTGAGGTGAGATGAGTCATAATTAGCAGGACTAAAAGCTTTTCAAGACTGGCCTAAAGCTATAAGGCTGAAAGCTGAGGGTCTTGTGGGCACATTTCTGCCGCTGTCCTAAGTGAGTAATTGTATTCTTGCTACTAACCTGAATTATAGCCTTTTGAGTTTCTTAATAAACCCTTATAATCATGAGTATGGTTGTTGTGCTCTATGAGCTATTGAAATGGATTTTGCATCCAATTGAGCTATAGGATTGTAATTGAATTTTGTAGAAGAGATGAGAGGAGACAGTGGGGGAGGGACATGCCTGACCTCATGGGAATCGGTTTTGTGCTATGGATATTGTTGGTGGGGCAGTTACCCCTTGTGGAGTTAGTAGATGTCAAACTTTGCTTTCCTCATGTTTCTATTGCTCCTTTTACAGGGTTCATAACAAACTATGGCTAACATTGACAAGAATGGGAATCATAGCAATTGATTGTGCTCATATAAAATCTATACCTGGCCCAAGAAGTTATTGTCTGGATGGAGCAAAGGAATGCTAAATGGTTTATTTTTTTTTAAATGGTGCATATCAGAAATGTATCCTTTCTCCATATCTATTTCATCTGTATTCTGAGTGAATAATTTGTGTAGCTGTACTCTGTGAAGAGGAAGGTGACATCAGGATTGGAGGAAGACTTATCAATAACCTGAGTTAAACAGACGACAAAACCTTGTTTGCTGAAAATGAAGAGGACTTGAAACTCTTGCTGCAGAAAAGAAAAGTCTACAGCCTTCAACGTAGTCTACATCTCAATATTAAAAAAGAAAAATCCTTACCACAATAACAAGTTTAATATACATAGAGAAGAGATAGTAATTGTCAATGATTTCTTCTTATTTAGACCAACAATCAAGCAGTCAAGGGATCAGGAGGCATTCTGCACTAGACAAATCAGCTGTCAGGAATCTCTCCAAAATACTAAAGAGCAAGGATATTAGTCTGAAAAATAAAATATACCTGATTCAGGCCAAAGTCGTTTTAATCGCTTGCTACATGTCTGAGAGCTGGTCAAAGTATAAAGATGATAGAAGATGTGTTGAAGACTTTGAGTTGTTCTGTTAAAGAAGAGTACTGAATAACCCCTGGACGGCAAAAAAAACAAGCAGCTATGTCTTGGGAAAGTGCAAGCAGTGTGCTCCTTGGAGACAAGGGTGGTGAATCTTCATCTCTCATACTTTGGAAATGTTGCTAGCGAGTCTATTCCTTGGAAAGGGACAATATATTTGGAAAGATGGAGGGTCAGAAAAAGAGAGAACGATTGTCTCTCACCCCAAGAAATGGATAGACACAGTGACTTCAGCAATAGACTTAAGTGTGCTATAAATAATGAGGGTGGAACAGGATAGGAGAAGTTCAGGTCTGTTGTTCATAGGGTTACTACTACTATGAGTTATGTTCAACTTTACAACACCTAACAACAACAACAACAACAATAGCAACATAGCTGAGTAGGCATGGTGATTTAAATTTTAACATGTAAGAGTTCTGTTTTTTTATTCTATATTTTTATCCTTGGCATGTGGGGAAAACTTAGCTAGGTTTTCATGAAGATCTCAGCTGCTGGGCTCATTATATAATTATGTAACATGTGTTATTAAATTCTATGTAGATAGAGTGAGGATTTTATATAGCATATATCAGTAAATGTTGACAGCATGCTTGGAGTTGTAGGAAGGCCACAGGAAAAACATGACTAAGGATTTCTAGAGAATTTGTCAATCAATAAACAAGTTGTAATACAGAGTAGTAAGTATAATGATCAGAATGTGATTAACATAAAGAGATGATCTAAAACTGCCAATTTTTATCAGGAAAAAGGTTTCTACTGGAGCTTTGTGAATCTGAACCATAATGTGGAAAGAAAAAAAAATTCCAAAGGGCATGTGACCTGCTTAATCAGTTCCCAAAAGAGATTGTAAAAATACTTGAAGGTATTCTGATGGAGTAGTCCCTAATGAGTTGTGCTGTTAACCCAAAGGTCATGCTCTCTGGCAGCTCACATCCAGCAGGCTCTGAGGGGAAAAGTTGAGCAGTCCCCCTCCCATCACGATTTACAACCCCAGAAACCTGGTAGAGGGAGTGAAGAATATTTAAGGACTATACTATCCTAAGAGGTTTCTTGTTCAAGTAATACTGGTAATTATAACTAACTAATAATTCTACAAGGAATACTGTTTTCTAATAATAAATATTTCCTTCTACAGAAGAGACTACTTGAATCATTGGAAAAACACAAATGTGACAATTCTGGAAAGCATTAGCATCATCAAGCTTAAGTTAAATGTCAACCAACTACATTGGTTTCTTGCTTTGTATTATGTTCCCTTCAATATTTTAAAGGTTTCACCATAGTGTATCCACTCAATAAGCACTAGTACAAGAATCCCCATTTCAGGCTACAATCCTTGAGAACCTTGAGAACAATGGTATAACACAGAAAACTTACGACTCACTGGAGTGTAAAAGACCACTGTGATTTGAAAGAGGTTTGATTCCACTTAGTGTTTTTGGCTTCAATCTCCCATATCTTGTGAAATACTGTATCATAATAAGAGTAAAACATTCCTATATGAAGATAAACAAATAAAATTAAAGTCAACAAACACAGAAAAAAACAAATTACTTTGCATTAACTAAGATGGCATAGGATAGAACAGAGTTTAAATCTTTTGTTCAAAGGATCGCTATGAGTCATGCTGGACTTGATGGCACCAAACAACAACAACAACCGCCTTAGACCAAAGTGACATATTCTCTTCTTGTTATATTGGCCAAATCTGTGTGATTGATGAGGCATAAGACAGCGCAGAGGATGTTTGGTGAATCTTACAGGCTTTTCCATAGTTCTAGTGGTGTAGAATGCTATCTGATATCACTGAGTACCAGTAACCAGTATTTCTAATCTACCAGTAATTTCATGGCAGAAGATGAGGCAGTCTTTTCCCATACTGATTTAAAATTTAGAAAACCCAATGAAGGGTTGATGGAAGGTCACCATGAATCATAACTGCTCGGTGACAGTAGTCTATTATTAAGGAGTAATGGTTGTGAGGTACATTCAAAGCAAGGGTTTCAACCAGAAGATTGGCTGTTTAATGGGGGTAGGTTTTCTGTGGTTATTCTCAATAGCAATTAACAAAATTAAAATAAAGAAAATAAATTTGAGGCTCTTTCTCATATTTGCATGCGTTGTGTCAAAAAATCTAAACAGACTGAAATAAAAAAAACCCATTAATATAACTATGTAAACACAAAAGAAACTTACTTTTTTTTTTGAAACTTACACTTTTGACATGAAAAAACAATCTTAGGTAAAAAACATGAACTCTGGAAACTCTCAAGTTAAAGAGACTGTGATTTGATTAAAATATTTTACAATAAAAGATGTCATCACAAAGACTAGGGAATCTGCAATTTAAAAAATGTAATATTTATAGAACACAAAAAGACTTCTTAGAAATCATTAGGGATGGAGAAGACAAGTTATATACAATTTTGTATTGTTTTAAAATCACTTTCTAGTATGATTTATGTGAAAGTTTGCACAGCAGATAATCTGAGGTTGGGATATTTCCCATCAATCAGTCATAAATATACTGTTCTAAAATGTCTGATGGTTCCTCTTTCCACACTCTCCTTCCTTTCACCCACCCATTCCAAAAGTATTCATTGTCTTTCCATTCATTTTCTCCTCTCTGCCCCCTTTAACCACACTTGATTATTTTCTCCACATATAACCTTCCACCTAGTTTTCAGAGCAATGGTCTTATATAGTATCTGTTCTTTCGTGAACGGCTTATTTCACTCAGTGTAATGTCCCCTATACTAATCTATGGTGTGTGTATAAGAACACATGATACCTCAGTTCTCATACTCTCAGAGTATATTCCAAGTAGTGGAATAGCTGGGTCCTATGGAATTTCTATGTTCAGATTTTTGAGGAAGCGCCAAACTGCCTTCCAGAATGGTTTCTCCATTTTACAACCCCACCACCAATGTATAAAAGTTCCTTTCTCGCCACATCCTCTCCAACATCTATTACTTGCTGCCCTGTTAAACTTTTCCACTCATACTGAAATGAGATGGTACATCATTGTGGTTTTGATTTGCATCTCTTATTGTCAGTGATTTAGAGTATTTTTTTCATGTGTCTGTTTGCCATTCAAATATCTTCCTCTGTGAAAATTCTTTCCGTGTCTTTTGCTCATTTTGTAATTGGGTTATCAGTCTTTTTCTGGTGGAGGCCCAGAAGTATTCTGTAAATTTTTGATATAAAACTCTTGTCTGAGATGGTATTACCAAATGTTTGTTTCCAGTCTGTAGGTTTTCTTTTCACCCTTTTGGAATAAGTTTTTGATGTGCATAGAGATTTAATCTTTAGAAGGTCCCATGCATCAATTTTATCCTCTTTAAAGTATGCATTTCTGGTTGTATCTGGCAGTCTCTTTATACCTTTGACTAGCACTTCTAAGCTTGATCCCAGTTTGTCTCTTATGAATATTATAGTTTTGGGCTTTACTCCCAGGTCTCTGATCCTCCTTGAGTTGATTTTTGTGTATGGTGTGAGATGCGGATTCTGTTTCAGCTTTCTGCAGGTGGAAGTCTAGTTTTCCCAGCACCATTTGTTGAAGAGGTTATCATTTTCCTATTTGAAAGCTTTGATTTACTTATCGAATATCAGTTGACCATAGCTAGTGGGTTTATTTCTGGGTTCCTGATTCTGTTCCATTGGTTTATGTGCCTGTCATTATACCATTATCATGCTGTTTTGGTTTCTACTGCTGTGTAGTAGGTTTTGAGATCAATGAATGCTATACCTCCAATCTCATTTTTGTTTCTCAGAAGTGTTTTTCTTATTTAGTCATAAATATTACAATAAAAGACATCACGAAGACTGGGGAATCTGCAATTTTAAAAAATGTAATATTTACAGAACACAAAAAGACTTCCTATAAAACATTGTCTCGTGCTCGCTTCGGCAGCACATATACTAAAACATTGTCTCTCCAAATAAACAGAGATTTTTACACCAATGTTCATAGCAGCATTTTTCACCATCACAAGGACATGGAAACAACCCAAATTTTAAACCACAAATGAATGGATTGAGAAATTATGGTACATTCACACAATGGAATACTATGCAGCACACAGGAACAATAATTTTATAAATTATTACCTAACCTGGGAGGGACTAGAGAGCATTATGCTGAGTGAACTAATTCAGTCCCACAAGGATAAATATTGTATAAAACTGTTATTGTAGAATGAGTATAAGGATCCAGGAGGGGTGGGAGAGGCTGGAAGCAGAGGGATGTGGATGTGCAGGGGGAAGAGGTGATTAATTATTTGGGTGTACAATTTGATGGTTTGAGGGGTGAGGGAAATGGAAAGAATTTATTTGAATTTGTCAAGTTTATTCATTTTATTCTCCCCTAGTACATATATTTGCTATGTTTGATAATCTAATCATACCATAGTTAAGCCTCTATATTTGTTCCTGCTTCTTTAATTATCTTTGTTCTTGTTGTTATTATTGTTGTTGAGTTGGAACCCACCCATAGCTGATTCTCCAGAGGGATTTCAGAGGCAGTTATGTCCATGTGAAGAGATTGCCCATACTTCTCCTTTGGAGAAGCTAGCGGATTTTAACTTTGTGCCTTCAAGATTGCAGTGTAGCTTCTTGCCACTAATTTTGTTTTATCACTTGTAGAGTTTATATTTCAATATAACTTTTTTTACTTGAACATGTGAATGGGGTGTGTTAGCTTATCCACAAGGAGTTTGGCTAACTACCATTACACAAGAAGATTGGCCAGTCTTAACAATCTACAAGGGGATTGGCTATTCTTGCCATTGATTTGAGCAAGCCTGTAGGAAAGAGCGACAGATCTTCTGGTGTCACTGAAGAGATGAAAGAACAATGGACTACCTTCTTGTTCCGGCCTCACTTATGGAAGCAACACCTATTGCCAAACTGGAGACCTGATGCCAGATGGGACCGTGGAGGAGGGGAGAGCCTATACTGGCTGGACTGAGAACTTTGTTGGACAACTAGGAATGGGAAGCCAATATTAGCAGTATTGAGAAACTGGGAATATCAAGTCACAAGGATCAAGGCCAATGTGCCTACATGCATATTTCTGGAGCTGTCTTGAATGTATCTTGTTATTAGCTTGGATTATAAACTTTTGACTTTCCCAATATAGTTCTTTATGGTATGGAGACTATTGCATTGGTTGAATTTTGGACCCAGTAAAGCAGTAAGATTGGTGATGGGATGAGTAGACAGAGGTTTGAGAACATAGGGGAGCATTTCTGACCTCCTGAGTATTGAGTTTGTGCTAGTGAAGCTGTGGGTGGGGACAATTCTCCTTTGTAAAGTTGGTAAGGGTCAGATATGGTTGACCTCATGTGGCATTTGCCTTTTATACACCACTAGACTTTTGAACCATCTTAGCTAGTTTTTGTAGTTAGTATGAGATGTGGATCTTATTTCAAATTGTAGGTAGATACCCAGTTTGACCACTACCATTTGTTAAGAAGCCTATTTTTCTCATTCAATGAGGTTTTGTTTCATAGTCAAAGATCAATTGACTAAAAAAGAAAATCGTCAATTGACTATAGGTAGATGAAGGAGCTTTGGTGGCGTGGTGGCAGGAAGCTACACTGTAATCCCAAAGGCACACAGTTTGACTCCACCAAGTGCTCCATGGAAGAAGGATGGGCAATCTCCTCCCATATGTTTAACTGCCTCTGAACACCCAATGGTGGTTCAGCTATAGGTCAGTTCCAATTCGACAGTACACAAAAACAACAACATTATAGGTAGATGAATTGATTTCTCTGCTCATTATTTCTTAAGTATCCCAGATTCATTACCTTCCCTTCTTCTGCAAATTACACTTGTTATCTTCCTTTATGTAAAATTGTATGTAAGACTGGCTACCTCAGATATGACCTAAAAACCAAATGAATGTTAGGAAGAAGAGCTATCTGAAAATTACTCCCTTTTCTTGGTATCTGGTAACATTTTCTGTAAGTGAATAAATCTCCTCTGTAATTCCAGCTCCCTGGAAAGCCCACACCATGGTTCTAATACCTACAAATCACTCTGGCTTCTGTACGTAACAAACTGGCATGCTGAAAGTTCACCAACAAAGTCTGTGCACTAACAATCAAATAAACATATGTGAAAATTCTCATATCTAATACATTATAGTCACTGTTAGATGGATCTTGGCTGAAAGAAGAGAGAATCAGAGGAACATCTATCTGTGTTTCATTGAATTTGCAAAGGCATTTGACTGTGTGGATCAAAACAAATTGTGACTAACCTTCAGAAGAATGGAAATCCCAGAACACTTGATTGTGCTCATGCAAAGCCTATACTAGGCTCAAAAAGCAGCTGTCAAAACAGAGCAAGGAAACACTGCATGGCTCAAAATCAGGAAAAATCCATGCCAAGATGCAGTCTATCTCCATAGTTTTTCAATCTATATGTGGAACAGATCATCTAGGAGACTTGACTTTTTTAGGGAGGAACTTGGCATCAGGATTGGAGGAAAACTTATCAACAACCTGCATTATGCAGATGAGGCAACTGACTTGCTTAAACTGAGAAAGACCTGAGATGTTTGTTGCAGAAGGTCAAGGACTGTAGTATTCAATATGGATTTAAGCTCAACATCAAGAAAATAAAGATTCTTACCTCTGGGTCAATTGGCAACATTATGATATATGGAGAAGTGGCTGAGATTGCTAACAGTTTCAGCTTGCTTGTTTCCATAATCAACACTATTGGTTCCAGCAGCCAGGAAATCAAAAACCAAATTGTATTGGGAAAATCTGCAGTCTACATATTAATGCACAACTTATCCAAACCATAGTCTTCACAATTACTTACTATGCATCAGAGAGCTGGACAATGACTAACAGTGACAGAAGAAGAACCAATGCCTTTGTGTTGTGGTGCTGGAGAAAAGTATTGGACATATCATGGACTGCTAAGAGACCAAAGAGATCTGTCCTGGAGAGGGTGAAACCAGGCTCTGCTCATTATAGGCAAGGATTTTTTTAAATTAATTTTAGATAGGGAGTAGATAATAGCTTTATTATGTGATATATTTACTTTCCAGAGTGCTTTTTTTAAAAAATATTTTATTAATTTTAATGAACATTTACAGAGATTTTGGATTTCCATTTATTCATTGTTGCATTTTTTCCTCCCTACCCCGAGTTCGCTCTTTGAAAAGTAAAAGAAAAATCCCTTCATTGGTATTCAATCCCCCTCTTCCGCCCCAAGTACTATGCAACCTTCATTCTGGACTCTTGTCATAGCCATAATACCCAATAATATATCACTTTTAAACTGTTCTCTCCCTCATCTGTTTTAATGCAGTATACATAATTTATCCAATTTTTCTCAGTTTCACCCCAACCCTGATGTCAGTTCTATTCTACAGTAATGGCACTGTGCAGCATTTGTCCTTTTGTGACTGAGATATTTCACTCAGCATAATGTCCTCCAGGGTAACCCATGTTGAATAATATTGCATGAGTTCCTTGTTTTTCAATGCAGCGTAGTATGCTATTGCATGAATATACCAGAGATTCTCTATCCATTCATTTGTTGGTGTTGCTTCCAACTCTTCGCTCTTGTGAACAAAGCCGCAATAAACATGGGTGTGCACATATCTGCCTGGGTAGTAGTTATGGTTTGTTTAGAGTATGTTCCAAGTAGTGAAATTGCTGGGTCAAATGGTATTTCTATTTGCAACTTTTTGAGAAAGTGCCTTACAGCCCTCCATAGTGATTGCACCATTTTACAGGAGGCAAGGATTTTGAAGCTCTGGCTCACATATTATGGGCATGTTGCCAGGAAGGACCAGTCTTTGGAGAAGGAACATCATGCTTGGAAAAGTGTAGGGACAATATAAGACAGGAAGGCTCTGGATAAGATGAATTGACCAAGTGACTGAGGTAATGGGAGTATGTGTGTTGGAGACAATGAAATTGGCGAAGTTGCTCATAGAAGATCTCTGAGAATCAGATGTAATAATGATATTCATGTACAAGGACTGTTGGAAGAAATGTTGGTGGAGACGAAAATATACCAGATATTGAGAAAGGCTGAGGTAGCGCTCATACCACTATTTTAATCTGAATATAAATGACACAAAAAGGGAAGGAAAGTAGGCCCTCAAAAATGGAAAGAAGATTGGTATCAAACCCATTATGTAGCCTTTGAACCAAAAGAAGAAGTTTCAGTAGTTTTGTGGAGGCTTCTTCTCCTACTCAGTACACACACTTTTCTGTGGAATTTTGTACTTCCAAAGGTATACATATGGATTTCTGGTGGTCTACTGTAAAAAGCTGCAGCCCTGAAAGTATGCTGTTCAATTCCATCAATTGTTCTATAGGAAAAGGATAGAAAATCTCCCATCCAATTGATTGCCGCTGAAAACCAACTAAAGAGTCAGTCTGGGGCAGTTCTGACTCAATGATACTCGATAACAACAACATAGATATACATACTTTGGGCACATAATCAAGAGAGGCCAGTCTCAGCTAAAAGACAATAAATATGCTTGGGAAAGTAGATGGTTAGTGGGAGAGATCAACCCTGAAGAATCTGGATTGACAGAGACAGGACAATGTGCTTAAACTCAGCAGAAATTGTGAGGATGGCTCAGAATGGGGCAGGGTTTGTTCTGTTGTACATAGCATTGCTATAAATTGTATATAGCATTGCTATAAAGCTGATTGACAGCACCTAACAACTACAAATCCTCTACAGGAAATTATTGCCAAAAAATGGCAGAAACTTTATTTTCATGAAGTTTCTTTTAAGGTGGCTGTAAACCTAATTGGTACATCAATTGGCAGGTGCAAGTTAATTATGTGGGTACTTAATTGCTAATTTCCTATGCAAATCAATATTTGAACTTTTAATTCTCAATTGAGCATGCATCAAAATTGAATTCTAACAGCTCAAAGTAAATGCAAAATTCCTAAGTGTATTTTTGTGCCTCTGTGCAAGCTTAGAACTTGCTTTGATACTGTCATTAGTATCTTGGGTTTAGAAACATATTTGTAACAACATCTGAAAAGTAAATATA
>NW_006399757.1:11962866-11963484 GCF_000299155.1 Elephantulus edwardii | reverse complement strand
GCTGGCATAAGAGTTTATGGTCCAGAAAGGCACACACTGCATGCCTGCTTCGTCTTTGCTGGTGTTGAAACTCCATTTTGTACCTCTTTTAATATTATAAAACTACAGTCGTTGCATAAGAGAAAGATTTAGGATGTTGTTGCTGTTATGTGCTGTCGAGTCTCTTGTGACTCATAGCGAGCCTATCTATGTACAAGAGCCCTAAACCCTACTCTCTCCTGTGCTAACCTCATTGTCTCTGACACACTTACTCCCACTACCCCAATCACTCAATTGATTCATCTCATTAAGGGTTTTCCTCTCCTGTGCAGCACCAATCTCCCAAACACGACGTCCCTCTAAAAGGACTGGTCCCTTCTTGCAACATGCCCAAAGTATGTCAGACAAATCTTCAGAATCCTTCACTCTGAGGAGTAATCCTTGCTTCATCCTCTCTAGGACAAACCTCTCTGTTCTCCTAGTAGTTCATTGTATATTCAACACTCTTCTCCAGCACTACAGTTCAAAGGCATCAATTCTCTTTCTATCATCCCTAGTCACTGTCCAGTTCTTCAATGCATAGCACACAATTGCGGAAACTATAGCCTGGATCAGTTGCACCTTAGTCTCCAGCCTAAC
>NW_006399757.1:11956625-11959164 GCF_000299155.1 Elephantulus edwardii | reverse complement strand
ATTACAGGTCATTTGTATTACATTCGTGGTAGTCAGAATTCTTTGATGTCTCAAGATTCCAACCACATACCTCTTCCCAGTTACTCAATTAACTTGTAGTTTATGCCTGGTAATGCAGGGCTTTTCGGAAGCAATTAAATCCCCAAATCTGTTGACCTTATAGGTGATCCTCCAGCATGTTTTGGAGGCTGTAAATCCAAGTAGAGAAGAATGCCCATCTTTCTTCTGCAGAGCCAGTGGTAGATTAAAACTGCCAGAGAGACACTACTTTGGGTTCATAGTGCAACTCTGTATGGACTATGCCAACTCATATGAAAACGAACCAAAGAACAGGTATGCATACTGCATATATGTTGTGGTGGCTGATATGCACTGTTGTGAAGCAGGAGTCAGAACTGACTTATAGCTGACACTCCAGTGGGGTTCAGTAATACTTACACACCCAGCTCATCTTTCTCCCACAGAGCCACTGGTGGATTCAATCTGCATGTGTTTGAGTTTGGCAGTGCCAAACCATAAACATTAAATTGAAAGTGAATTTTAATGCAAGCTTAGTGGCAAAAATTCACATAACCAATACAACTTAGTGGTAATCTTAAGTCTTTGTTTACTATGCTGTGTCAAGTCATGATTACTCAAAACAAAGTTCCAGTCTATAATTGTAATGGAAGCACTTAAGCAAGTTTTGGTTGTGTTTCCCGCCCCCTGCCCCAATTCTACTTGCTGCCTGTGTGAAATATTTAATAAAGTACATGTTTTAATAATTTTTAGTTTTGGTTTTGTGTTTTACTATTTTATTTCATTTGTTCCTTTTGTCATTCATGTTTATTTGTTTTAATTTTTGAAGTATAGTCATAGAGTTGCTTATACCTTAGGATGAACAGTTACATTTTCTTTAACAAGATAATTGCAAAATTTATATGGCAATACTAGCACAAATAAGTCATGGAGAAGGAGGAGACAGCTGGAGATCTTGCATTATTAAATATCAAAGGTTATCATAAGGTTGCAATAATGTAAATATTGAGATACAGCTCCAGTTTAAACAAATGAATAAAAACAATAATAAAACTAAACATCTTCTATGAGCTCTGATGATGTCATCCCTTGAGAGTTGCTCCCCTAACTCAAACATAGTGCCCCTCTCTCTCTTTTTTTAAGTCCATATAAACATTAGTTTATTCCAGACAAAACATATTTAACATGTTTCTACAATCAGAGGATGGCTGAATACAAGGACTCTCAAGTAATATGATAACCGTAGTCATATCCGGGTGCCTTTTCCCTATCTAAGGTTATGCACGACAATATGTGAAGATCAGCTCAAAGAACTTATACACATTATATCTACAAATGCCAAAAATTCAGTAACATGTTGGCTAATAACTTCATATAACTCTAAAATGATAATGTTATATAGCCTTTTACATTTTTTATTGTAGCATTTTTATAATTTTTTTGAGCTTGTAATTTTTTTTTAAATTAAGATATTAATTAAAGTTTATCAAAAACTTGGATTTCTAATCGTTCATTATTGCACATTTTCCTTCCTGCCCCCCCCCCAGAACACTTTTATTTGGGGAAAAAAGATCTTTCATTGTTATACAGTCCCCCACCTCCATCCAGACCACTCTACTACACAAGTCTTATTCTGGACTCTTGTCATGCCAATAATACCTGATCATATATTGCTTTTTATACAGTTCTCTCCCTCATCTGGTTCAATGCCATGTAGATTATTTATCCCCTCTTTTCTTTGTTTTCCCGCAGCCCCCATGTTAGTCCTGTTTTGTAACAGTGGCATTATGCCATATTTGTCTTTTTGTGACTGAGATAATTCACTCAGCCTAATGTCCTCCCAAGGTTACCCATTTTGTGGAATAATTCATGAGTTTGTTGTTTTTCAATGCAGCATAGTATTCCATTATGTGAATATACCACTGTTTCTCTATCCATTCGTCTGTTGATGGGCACTTGGGTATTTTTCACCTCTTTGCTATTGTGAACAAAGCTACAATAAACATGGTTCACTGTTACGGTTTCCTTAGGTTATATTCTCAGTAGTGGAATTGCTGGGTCAAATGGTATTTCTATTTCCAACTTTTAGAGAAGGTGCCATACTGCCTTCTATAGTGGTTGCACTATTTGACACTGCCAAGAACAGTGAATAAGGATTCTAGTTTCTTCACAACCTCACCAGCTTTGTTGTTTGCAATTCTGATAAATTTTGCTATTCTTACTGGGGTGAGATGATATCTCATAATTGTTTTGTACGGTGCCTCTTTTATGGTTCAAATTTATGAGCTGTTCTCCAAGAGAAAGTTGAGCCTTTACTTCTGTACAATTCACAGTACGTGAAAATTCACTTAAGGGTCAATTTAGAATCAGATCTAACTAGAAGTCAATGATTTCTGTTGAGCATACTTATATCTCCTTTTGATTTAGAATAAAGTGGACAGTGCCCTGCAATGAAGAAGGGTTCTTCAAACCAATGGTGTTTTCTTAATTGGACAGCCGTAGAAAAACAACAAAAGAGAAT
>NW_006399757.1:11939574-11947692 GCF_000299155.1 Elephantulus edwardii | reverse complement strand
GATTGGCACAAGACAGAACAGAGTTTAGGGCTATTGTACATAGGGTCGTTATGAGTCGCAAGCGACTCGACGGCACATAACAACAACAACAACAACATTATCTCTGTGGAAAAATATCATTGGAGAAACTCAATATCAGCTATGATAAGTAGGCCAGGTGCTGATTGTGGACAACACCATCAACTGCTCATATGCGAATTCAAATTATAGCTGAATTATAGCTGAAAAAGGTCAAATTAAGTCCACAGGAATAAAAATTTGACCTTAAGTCGGTCCCACCTGAATATAAAAGCCAACTCAGAAACAGGTTTCAGGCATTGAACACTAATGAATGAAAACCAGAAGAGCTGTGGGCGAATATCAAGAATATCATTCAGGAAGAATACAGTTATTACAAATGCAAAGGAGGAAAAAAGATTGAAATGGATGTAAGTGCTGAGAATCCAAACAAAGGGAAGAAATCAAGATGTTAAGTAGCTTAAAAGAAGATTTCAAAGGTTAGCTCAAGGAAACATACCAAAGTATTATAATGAATTGCATGAAAATAGTCAGAGTAAAAGGTGCATAACAAAGTGGACTGGGGTGGGGAGGAGAGAGGAAATAATGCAACAATGCATTCTTTTTTTTTTAACTGAACTGAAGGCTGGGCAGATAGAAAAGAAAAGGTGCAACAATGAATGAATGGAAATCCAAGTTTTCTGTAAACTTTAAAACTACAATTAAAAATTATTATAAAAAGAGATGTGCAAAGAGCTAGAGTCAGAAAACCATACGATCCAAACTGGCTTGGCATTTCATAAGCTGAAGAACAATTTTAAGCCTTGAGTTGCAATACATAAGGATGCTATGGCAGAATATTGAATGATTCAGGAAACTAAAAGAAGATAGGAGTACACAGAATCACTTTACTACAAAGAATTGGTTGACACAGAAGAATTTCATGAAGCACCATATGATCAAGAAGCAATGGTGATGGAGGAAGTTCAAACTGCTCTGAAGGAATTGGCAAAAAACAAGGCTTCAGGAATTGACAACCTACAAATTGACCTATTTCAATAAAGAGAGACCGTCCTGGGCCTGCTTATCGGGTTGTGCCAAGAAATCTGAAGGACTCAAAAAGATTGATATTTATTTCTTTTTTTAAAAAAAGGTAGTCCAATAGAGTGTGAGAATTATTAAACAATATCATTAATAACACATGCAAGTAAGGCTCTGCTGAAGATTATCCAAAAACAATTGGAATAGTACATTGAGAAGTGGTATATTTACATGATGGAATTGTGTTCAGCACTCAGGAGTAAGAATTTTGAAAAATATTATATAACATAAGAGAGGCTAACGGACATTATTCTGAGTGAACTAACGCAGGCATCTAAGAACAAATACTGTCTGACAACATTATTATAAAAACAGAAGGATAACCAGTGCTATGCATAGGCATTCGAATATGTAGACCCCAACAAATAGTGGCTAACATAGAAAAAGATTAAAATTCCAGAACTCCTGACTGTGCTTCTGTGAAATGTATACTTGTACCAGAAAGCAGTCATCAAAACAGTGCAAGGAAATACTGCATAGTTCAAATTTGGGAAGAATGTTTCCGGGATGTTTCTTGTGTCCATATCTTTTCGCTCAAATCACTGGGGAGGCTGGGCTTTCTGAGGAGGAATGTGGCATCAGAATTGGAAAAAGACTCATAAAAAGCCTGCATTATGTAGATGATACAAATTTATTTCCCAAATTTGAGGAGTACCTGAAGTGTTTGCTGCAGATGGCCAAAGACTGCAGTCTTCGATATGGACTGGAGCTCAACATCAAGAAAACATGGATTCTCGTCACTGGGCTAATTGACTGCACTATGATAGATTGAGAGGAGATTGAGATAGTTAACAATTTGAGCTTATTTGCACTCACAATCAATACACTTGACATCAGCAGTCAAGAAATGAAAAGACAAATTGCATTGAGAAAATTGTCAGGGACCTCTCTTGAGTACTAAAGAGCAATGATGCCAGTCTGGACACTATGCTGCACCTGATCCAGGCCACAATCTTTGCAATTACTTGCTGGACAATGACTAAAGGTGACAGAAAAAAAGATTCATGCCTTTTATTTTAATTGGCTTGCTTACGAAGTGCATATGCATTGTGTTTCACACTATTCTTAGTTCACATTGTTTTTCATACAATCATTCTCATGCGTCATTGTCACTGTCAGTTTGCTGGTGGGGAGCAGTGACATCCTGATGGGAGTAAGCCCAACAGAGACACACCACTCCGTGAGTACTTCAGAGAGCCAACTCTATTGGGGGTTGTAGGGCACTTATACAGGCAAGTAAACAGGCAGGCAGAATAGGGTAGGCGTGTAGACGTGAGGCATGCAGATTGGATTGGAGAACCTCAGCTCAGTGTAGACCACTCCCAGCTCAATAGATGCAGCAGCCATATTTCTGGGTGGCGAGCTTTCTCAAGCCAGAACAGCCAAACAGGAGAGCTTTCTCTATCCTGTATTAAGGGCTTTTGGGTCAGATAGGCTTGCAATTACCCGGAGCTAAGCGATCTGCCCTGGCCAGAGGCCTCCTCCTCCTCCTCAACATTCCTCAATACATCATGTTTTATAAAGTTGATCACCATTTGACTTTGCCCTTCATTACCCTATTTTTTCACCTGGATCCTTCCCCTTTTCGTGTCCCCTTCTCTCCACACAACAAACTGTGGAAACTTGTGGTTTTATCCCTGCCTCTCCTCATACCTCCACTCCTTCTCTCCCCCCTCCCTGAGTTCCCATATGTGTTTTAATAGTTATCCTTCTATTTTTCCAATAATGGTTTTATTCAGTGTTTGTCCTTATGAAACTGTGTTAGTAGTTCACTCACCATAATGCTCTTCATTTTTTTTCATGTTACATAGAATTTTTCAAAATCATTGCTCCTGAGTGCTGCATTGTGTCCATGTACCACAATTTCTCAATCTATTCACTTGTGGTTGGACATTTGGGCTGTATTCACGTTCTTGCAATGGTGAATAATACTGCTATGCATTTAGTTGTATAAATCTCTATTTTTGTCTCAGTTCTAATTTCCTTGGAGTATATTCCTGGTAGAGGAATCATTGTTCTCACTGGTACAGCATTTATCTGTCAGTTTGTTGTACTGAAATAACTTGTGAGTTGCTTTGACATTGATAAAGACTATATAATTCATCAGAGAAAATGTAGGAAGAACTCTAAATGTCCAAATCCACCACATGAACAATTTTCCAATCATAATAAAAAACCTACAACCAGGAAAGAATAAAACAGATGAATGGGAACTTCTACGAGTCAAACACTTAATACACATCAAGAACTTCTTCAACCACGTAAGAAGAAAACCCACAGACTGGGAAAAAAATATTTGACAATGACATATCTGATAGAGGATTTATATTTAAGATTGATAGAATACTCCAGCACCTCAACAACAACAAAAAAAGGTAAACAACCTAGTCACAAAATGGGCACAGTATATAAATAAGACAATTTACCAAAGAAGACATTCAGATGGCAAACACATAAAGAAATATCCAAAATTCTTCGCTATCAGAGATATGCAAATCAAAACAACTATATCATCTTACTCCAGCAACATTAGCAACATTCAATACAGCAGCAAGCAACACATGCTGGCAACGTTGTGGAGAAGTTGGAACTCAAATTCACTGTTGGTCGAGGAATAAAATGGTGCAACCATTATGGAAGGTGGCCGGAAACTTTCTCAAAAAGTTGGAAGTAGAAATATCATTTTTTGTACATAAAAATAAATTTTATTCACATAAAAATAAATTTTAAGATAAAATGCAAACCTATATACCTTTTTCTATTATTCCATTATATGTATATGTCTTTCTATCTTTTTTCCCTGTCACTTTAGAAATAACTCATAGATGATTCTTTATTGAGTTTCTCAGGCTGTAAATTGCATAGGAGAAGATTGTTCATTTTCTAGTATAATTTATTTATTCTACCATAGATTCATTTGTAGATTGCTTACAGCTGTGTAAAACAGTAAATATTTAGGAAGAAAATGTAAAGGACACATTACACATTTATAATCAACAGAGGAAGATTCTTTAAGTTGGAAACAAATAGTTAACAACAACAACAACCAAAAAAAAATATAACAAATCCCCAAAACAAAAAGTACATAAATAAACAATAATAATAACAAAGTCTAAACGAGATTACATTAAAATAGGGATCATTGTTTATCAAGATTCAACAGTAAATAATGAAAACTATAGCCATACAGTAAGAGTATATATACATATCCACACATGTAAGTATGTGTATACAAGCTATATTATCTATCTTCTGAGTTCAGTCTCATAGATGTATGTATATTTTAGGTGGAATGTAAATTGATATGACCTGTTAAAGAAAAATATGAGAATGTTTATAATATCAAACATACAAAAACTCTGTGACCCAGGAATTGCCATCTTTTGTATATACAACAGAACAGCATTGATTGTCATAAAAATGGCTAGAAAAATGAACAATCTTCTCCTATCTAATTTACAGCCTGAGAAACCCAATAGAGAATCATCTATGAGTTATTTTTGATGTGACAGGGAAAAATGAGAGAAAGACATACATATAATGAAATAACAGAAAAAGACACTTATCTTGTATCACAAAGATAATGGTGAGTAAAAAGAGTCAGTGACATATAGAAAACATTTATACCTATTTATGAATCCAAATGTATAAAGGCAAAAATAAGTTTATTAGTTATTAACTAATAATTAAGCAACAACCAAGATATGGATTTGAAAGGTAGATATTGTTACGGCACCACTGAGTTGGAACTGACTCATAGCTGACCCTCCAGCAGGTTTTCAGAGGTAATGAATTACACGGAAATTGGTTACCCAACTTAATTCTGAGGAGCTGAAGATTCCAACCATGTACTTTTGCATTGACAGTATTATTCCCTACCATCAGAGCACCCTGGTTTGAAAGTAGTAGGAGCAAAAGAGACCTTTCAAAGTGCAGAAAATACTCTACTTCTTAACATATATTCATTTTTATTTCTCAACATATATTCCTTTTGAGCGTGTTCATTCATGAAATTTCACCAAATTAAATTTCTATAATTTAGGAACCTTACTGAGTTGTTACTCTTCAATTTTTAAAAGACTAAAAAATTTAGTGTCAATTTTAGCTACACAATGAATAATGCCATCATAAAATATCATACTTCTCAAGTATAAATTAGTAAAGCTATTTCTATTCTAAATATTAATTCAAGTAAAAATTTCAAAGCTATTGAATAGGGAAAACTGAGAAAATATGTAGTTTTTGTGTATATGTTGGGGAGAGATGATGTGGCAAACAAGTCCTTACATTTGTCATATAAAAATACATACTGAACTTTGTGACACACAATTACCCACTAGAGTTTCCCCGAGATAAAAGGAAGTGAAAATGTTGTATGTCTTCATTCAGCAGTATAATGAATTTACATATAATCTAGGGAAAAGCAAGCACAAAAAAAAATTCCTACCAAAAAATCTTAGAAAGCAATGATGGTGGCATGATATATAAAGATGTAGAAAACTTTTGAGGTATACAAGATCAAACAGGTGGATACTTTTAAATTGACCCAAATTATTAATACTCTTTAATGTATTTTAACAGACTGGATATTATCAAACCATATCATTAAACACACACACAAGTAAAATCTTGCTGAAGATTTTTCAAAGATAGATGGAGCAATATACCAACAGGGAATTATATAAACGAAAACTCGGCTCATAAGAGGCCATTTAATGAGAGATATTGTTGCTAATATCAGATGCATCTTTCCTGATAGCAGAAAATACCAAGATGTTTAATTGTGGTTTGTTGACCATGAAAAAAAAATTTGAGTATGTTCAGGGTATCTAATTAAGGCTAAGATTGAGAAAAGTATAAAATCCAGTGAAAGCCTGCTTTTAAGAAAGGCAATCAGTTTTAAAACAAGATTCTGTTTTAAGATTTTTTCATAATGCTAAAACAACTAATATTTATTTGACTGATTGTCATGTGATAACTACATAGGTAAAAAACAAACAAAACTCTTCAGTTGGTTCATGGCTATGATAATTAATGTTCTTCTGTTGCATATACAAACCTACAGGAAATAAATTGAACTATAGTACTTATTGGAAAGAGAGAAATTCAAGGGAAATCTAAAGATAATATAATAAGGCTGTTCTTTATATTTAGATGCAATCTTCTCCTAACTATGTAGTTTTAAAATAAAATAACATAAGGTGAAATTCTGTGACTTATAAATATTCTGAAGGGGTAAACAACTTAAAGGGAATAGGGAAGTTATAAAAAAGTTTATTGTTCTTGCTGTTTGCTTTTTATGAATTGATAAAAGTTTAACTCACAAATCTATACATTTCATAATGTATACATTTTAATTGAGTCAGTTTTGGTTTGGAGGTGTTTAAATAAACATAAGCCAAACAAATAATCGACAAAATGTCATTGGAGTTGATTCTGACTCATAGCAATCCTCCACTGGGTTTCCAAGGAACTGAGATTCACTTCTGAGGAATCACTCATGGATTAGAAGAGCTAGAATTTTGGTTAGTAGACCAAGGTTCTAGACCAGAAAGGCTCCTGCAATGAACACAAGACTGACAAATTATACGAAAGCATGAAAGAACTTAAATTTTTTTTTTTTTAGTATATTTGAATGAAACAATTTAATGAAAGATTATATAAAACCATGTACATACATGAAACATAAGGTATATGAATGCTTGTATGCACACCAATAAATATATGAGAAGAAAAGATAACTAAAAATTTACATGAATAAAACAATTTATGCCAATAATAATGTGATATAAATGTGAATGGAATTATTGTACAAAACGCGATTTTTTTAAAAAAGAATAACATCTGTATACACTGATTTATAATGGGATTATGTTTCAATGGCTTTACTGTTAATCAGGGGTTTTTTGTTCTTTTTTTACTTTTATTTAAATAGCATTCAGTTTATTACAAATATTTAGTATTGGCTTCCTATATTTCCCCCTTTTGTTTTTATCATAATTATGTTATCATCTAGATGAGCATCCATTATACCCAAACAAATAAATAAAACAAATTAAACATGATAAAATCAAAGAAATACTTTCAAAAATCTCCATATGATCAGAAGGATTCAGGTTGAATATTCCTTGAAAGTCTGTTTTAATTGTCCCATTGCCACAGTGCTTGTCAAAACCAGTTTTGATTAATCTCCTTTGTCAGTGTGTCCTTTGCCATTCACTATCACTCCTCGCTGAGAGAGATTTCATCCTGATTCATAAGGAAAATGGGATGGCGTATTATCTTAACTACTTCCTGCTGAAAAGGGACACTATGGGTTTCAGGGTGAAGATCTTCTCTCACTACTCTAAAGGGCCCCTTTGGCAATAGGAAGAATGCAAACTATTGTGGAGATTGATTTTGGAATTTAGATGCACTGCTATCAATTGTGCTTAGCCATACATGTTCATACCTTGAAAATTCATCATGGAACTGTTGCAGCCTAGAAGACACACATTTAACTAGCAAGTTAAAAGTACATGAGTCAAAAATTAAAAGCAATAATATTCCAAGTAGAGGTTCTAACAGTGGCACAAATCAAGTTACAGAGGGAAGGTAGTTCTTAAAATAAATGGCTTATTGACTAGCACTTTGTCTATTATAGTATAAAGGTTAGGGACCACAAGATGTAGAGGCTCAACTATGTCATTTATTGTTCTTAAGTCCTGGACCAAATTCCATCTACCACTGGGTTGTTTTATAGCTCAGAAGTCCACAGGCAAGGCAGAGGTGAAGTAAGAACTGTTTATGAGGTTTTCCCTCAATTCCAACAACTAAGAAATAGTGAGAAGATTAGAGACCTCAGAAGACCTTTAGGACCAAATAATAGGCTTTTGTGTCCAGGAGAAAATGAATATACTTACCAGTAATGTTAATGCTCACCCATGGCTCTTCTGGGAGGATCTTAATCATTGGAGCGTCCTCCTTTGTTTCCACCTGGGAGCTGGAACCTGTAGTCCTGTCAGCTACGAGGTCCTGATG
>NW_006399757.1:11938575-11938994 GCF_000299155.1 Elephantulus edwardii | reverse complement strand
TTATTAATTTCAGTAAAAATTCACAGAGACTTTGGATTTCCATTCATTCATTGTTGCACACTTCTCCCGTCCCAACCTTCTCCCCTCCCCAGAACACTACCATCTTGGAAAAGTAAAAGAAAAGTTCTTTCATTGTTTTACAAACCTTCACCCAGGCCTTCGCTCTAGACTCCAGTCATAACAAAAATACCTAATCACATATCCATTTTAAACAGTTTTCTCCCTCATCTGTTTCAATGCAGCATACATTATTGAACCCATCTTTCTCAGTCTCTCCCCAACCTCAAGGTCAGTCCTGACAGTGGCACCATGCAGTATTTGTTCTTTTGTGACTGAGATATTGCACTCAGCGTAATGTCCACCAGAGTCACCCATTTTAAATAATATTGCATGAGTTCCTTGTTTTTCAATGCAGCATA
>NW_006399757.1:11891713-11937126 GCF_000299155.1 Elephantulus edwardii | reverse complement strand
CGCCTTTTAATTTCCTGGCTGCTGGTGCCAAGACTGTTGACTGTGGAGCCAAGCAAACTAAAGCTGTGTACAATCTCAATCTCTTCACCATCCATCTTGATGCTGCCAATTGGTCCAATGGTGAGAATCTTTGTCTTCTTGACATTGAGCCTCAATCCATACTGGAGGCTGTAGTCCTTGACACTTTGCAGCAGGCGCTTCAGGTCCTCTTCAGATTCAGCAGCAGGGTTGTGTCATCCGCATAATGCAGGTTGTTGATAATTTTTTAAGGTATATATTTACATTTTGAGATGCAAATAATAATCTAGGAAACGTGTTTACTGTTTTATACTCAGAGTAATGTTTTTAGAGCCCTTACCTAGTTTTTAAATCATTGCTAATTCGGTTATAGAATTTATTTTGTGCTTTGATAATAATTCTTATGCTTTTACAAACACGTACCTTTGATGATGCAGTGAATCAGTTGTGAGACTTTGGTAAATGCTTTCATAGTTGCCCACCATTCAGCAGAGATATTTCTCTTCAATCTGTAAAACAATCCTTGGTTTGTTTTAACCAGGGAGTCTGTACGTAAGCTTCTGCATGTTTAATTAAGACTTTAAAACATTGCCTCTAATGTAGCTGGACTCATGAAGAAGAGCATGGCATCAGGATCTGAGGAAGATTCCTGTGCTAAGCAGAAGGGCACATACCAAGCAAATAAGAAAGGAATTGAGAAAGAGCTGAAAGGGAAGAGGAGTTGAACTGCTTGCTGAGAAAGATCAATCTGAGTTATGTCTCAACACCAAGAAAACAAAAATTCTCACCTCTGGATGGATAAGCGACATAATGATAAATAGAGAAAGTTGAAATTGTCAATGATTTAATCTTACTTGGATCTATAATGAAAACCCTTTGTAGCAGAGATCAGGAGATGTATTACACTGGGAAAGTCTACAGTCAGGGACCTCTCTTAATTACTGAGAAGAAATGATCTCAGTTTGAAGACTAAAACGTTCTTGATTCAGGCCATGGTCTTTTCAATCTTGCTATGCGTCAGAAAGCTAATGAATAGGGATGACAGTATGGATGCTTTGAGTTGTGGTGTTGGAGAAAAGTACTTAATATCTCTTAAGTTGTCAAATGAACAAACATATTTGTGTTGGAACATGTGCAGCCAGAATGCTCCTTGGAGGCAAATTTGACAAAGCTTTGTCTCACATACTGTAGGTATGTTGCTAGGAAAGGCTAATCCTTAAAAAAGGGGCATCATGTTTGGAAAGGTGGTGAGTCAATGAAAGAGAGAAAGACCCTCAACAAGATGGTTTGGCATGGTGATTGCAGCAATAGGCTCAAGCATTGTCATAAGTTAAGAGGATGGTATAGGATGGAAGAGAATTTAGATCCATTGCTCATAAGTCACTATGAGTAGTGCACTGCTTGATGATAACTAACAACAACTAATGTGTTATTCTTAATCCATGTTTATCTAGTGATTTTATCTTCTTTCTGTCATGAGCGGCACATGATTGACACTATGCCAATCAAATATTCCATGATGAACAAGATTAGCTTAAATCACAGATCATCCTAAGGCTTTTCAGGATATGGGAGAAACATTTACTCTTTTACTGTGAAATTTGGTCTGGAACATTATGAGGAGATAAAGTATCCATTTGTGACCACGAAATATGGAGTTAAAGGTGAGATCAAGACATGGTTACAAATAAACAGAACTTCAGAGACAATTTTTTAAGACCTCCTTATCCTGCATACAAAGATGGGTTAATTTAAAAACTTTCAAATCATAAGAACAGATAACTTGACACTTTGTCTAGTAGGTCTAGGTAGAATTTTCTCCTACATTCAGATAAGATAAATTACTAACTTATAGTTTTTAGTTCTCCATGTTATTATTCTCTAAGCAGGAGTGGCATCCACTTCCTAAACAACTTGCCTCCAGAAACTCTATGAACTTTGATAAATGTCATTAGTTGTAGAGGGCCTTCAGGCCTTTTGTTCATAGGGTTGCTATGAGTCATTCTCAACTCAAAGGCAATCAACAACAACAAAAAATATTTAGTGACTATATATTGGATTAAAAATATGATTCTAGGTCTTAAATTACTTAATGGACAAAAATCCATTAATTTTAACATTGTAGTATAGTGGAGTTGTTGTTGTTAAGTGCTATTAAGTTGTTTTCAACTTACAGTGACCCTATGCACAAAAGATCTGAAACCTGCCCTAGTCAGAGACAATCTGATTGTCTCCAACATTGGTGGGTGTGTTGTTATGTGTTATTGAGTCACTTGTGACTCATAGTGACCCTACCTCTGAACTCTGCTCTATCCTGAGACAGACTTACTGTCTCAGACACACCAAACTCCATTACCCCAGTAATTGAGTCACTACATCTCATCAGATCTTTCTCCCTAGCAATGTCCCTCCACTCTCCCAAGTACACTGTCCCTCTCCTTGCAACACGCCCAAAGTATGTCAGACAGAGCTTAAGAATTTTTGCCTCCAAGAAAGCAGCCTGGTTTCACCTTCTTCAGAACAAACCTATTTGTTCTCTTAGCAGTCCATGACATAGTCAATATTCTTCTCCAGCACAACTCAAAGGCATCAATTCTCCTTCTATCATCCTTAGTCACTGTCAAGCTTTCTGATGCAAGTAATTATGAAGGTTAGATGGATTTTGGCTAAAAGCAGAGAGTACCAGAGGAATGTCTATGTGTATTTTATTGACTACACAAATACATTTTACTGTGTGAATCCCAACAAACTGTTGCTGACTCTTGAGAAGAAAGAGAATCCTAGAACACTTGATTGTGCTTATGCGAAACGTATACTTGTACCAGGAGGCTGTCATCAGAACAGAACAAGGAAATACTGCATGATTCAAAACTGGGAAGGGTGTACACCAGGGATGCATCTTATCTTCATATCCTTTTAACATATATTGGGAACAGGTCATCCAGGGGGCTGGGTCCCTGTCATACCTACCTGTGTTACCTCAGTTACTGTTTCAGTCCATCTCATCCAAGGTCTTCCTCTCTTGCCCTGTCCCTCCACCCTTCCAAGCATGATGTCCTTCTTCAAGGACACATGTCCGACGCATGTGAGACAGAGCTTAAAAAAAATTCTTGGCTTTAGCAACAACTTGGTTTCACCTTCTCTGGGACAAATCTATTTGTTTTCTTGACAGCCCATGGAACACTATACTCTTCTCCATCACAACTCAGAGACATCAGTTTTTCTCATGTCATCCTTAGTCTTTGTCCAGATCTCTGATGTGTAGCACACTATTGTGAAGACTATGATTACTCTCTAAACTGACCTTGTTGCTTTTCAGCTCTCTGGGGAGGCCACTGACAGCTGTTTTTCCCAAAGCAATTAGTCCTTTGATTTTTTGATTGCTGGGGTCAAGAGTGTTGATTGTGGACCTGAGCAATATGAAACTGTTAACAATCTCTTTTTCTTCTATCATAATGCTGCCAATTGGCCCAATAGAGAAAATCTTTGTTTTCTTCATATTGACCTTCAATTCATGTTGAAATTCAGTCCTTGACTTTCTACAACAAAGACTTCAGGTACTCCTCAGATTTTGGGAAGTAAGATTGTGTAATTTGCATAAGCAGGTGGTAGATGAGTCTTCCTCCAATCCTAATCCCACATCCTGCTTCATAAAGTCTAGCCACCCATATGATCTGCTCCACATAAAGCTTGAAAAGAGATGGCGACAGGACACATTCCTTATACACTCCTTTCCTAATTTTGAATGATGCAGTGTTTATTTTCTCTCTTCTGACAACTGCCGCCTTGTCCCAGAATAGGTTTTACATAAGTACAACTAAATGTTCTGGGACTCCCATTCTTCTCATGTTAGTCTCAATTTGTTGTGATTTGCACAGTCAAATGACCGTACAGAGGCATGGACAATAAAACATTGATAAATATTCTTCTGCTACTCTTTGCTTTCAGCTAAGATCCATCTGACATTGGCTGTTTGTAGTCCCACAGCCTCTCCTAAACTAAGTTTGAATTTCTTGCAGTTATCTATCCATGTGTTTGTTGTTCCAGTCATTTTTAGATAATTCTCAGCAGGATTTTGTTTGTATGTGATATTGCTTGATTATTTCCATACTCTCAGATCACATTTTTAAAAATGAGAATAAATATAGATTTCTTCCACTCAGTTGGCCAAGTAGTTATTTTCCAAATTTCTTGGTACAACTTGGTGAGCACATCCAGAACTGCATCTTTTTGTTGAAATATGTCAGTTCCTGGAGAATTTTTTTCCCAGTTCATTCAAAGCAGCTTGAACTTCCTTCTTTATCACCATTGTCTCTTAATCATACATTGTTTCATAAAATTCTCCTGTGTCAGTCTTTTTTTTTTTGTACAGTAACAGTGTACTCTTCCATTCTTCTTTTGATGATTTCTGGATCATGCAATATTCTGCCCATAGCATACATAAGCATTAACATTTGAGGCTTGAATTTATTCTTCAGTTTCTTCAGCTCAAGAAATCCCAAGCCAATTAATTCCTTTTGCTTTTCTGACTCCAGGTCTCTGTGCATTTCATTATAACATTTTGCTTTGTTTTCCTGAATTGCCCTTTGACATCTTCTCTTCAGCACCTTATCTTCCTGTTTTGCAGTGATTTAACAGCAGAATCATGGCACATAAAAATGTAATGTAATATGCTAGAAATTGCAAAAAAGACTGGAGGGAAGGGAGGTAATTGTGCAATAATGAATGAATATATATATATATATATAAAGAACTGAGAGAAGAGGAAGGGAGAGGGGGTAAAAACGTGCAACAATGAATTAATGAAAATCCAACTTTCCTGTAAACTTTGATTAAAACAAAAATAATTAAAGAATATGCTAATAAAAATCATGGCAAAAGAAGTTGAATGAAGCATATATATGGGATGTTAAGTGATATCAGAGGGAAACAAGTCATCAGGTTGAATTTTTAAGCGTTTGGTATAATTGGATTGTTTTTCTTATATTTGAAGTTATCTTTTATTATATTTCTAACTATATGTGTTCCTTTTAAAAAATATTTCTAGTTTTACCTTACATTTTATCAATATCATATATTTTTTTCCTATATAATCAAGAAATATTGCTTTTCCAGCTTTCTTAGAGAGGCTTTTTGAGAAGTACCACGTTAAGGAAGACCACACTATACAGTGTTCTGCCTCTTGTCTGTCAACCCTGCTGAAAAACTTCTCCAGGTTCCACAAGTCATGATCTCGTAATCCTTGACTCCAAGCTTTAAAGTTTCCCTACAGTTCCCGTGCTCGCTTCGGCAGCACATATACTAAAATTGGAACGATACAGAGAAGATTAGCATGGCCCCTGCGCAAAGTTTCCCTACAGTTCCCAAGTTGTGTATTTCTAGTGGCTGAGAGTCCTGGTGTCTCACAGTAGGGCTCACTTGGTCACTAACTCTGAACATTTATGTGACCGTGTATCTGTTTTAAAAAAGTGACCCCCAACTATTTGAGATAGTGCCATACAGACTTCCACAGTGGCTGCACCATTTTACACTCCCACCAACAGTGAATATGGGTTCCAGTTTCTCCACAAACTTGCCAGCATTTGCTATATGCTGCTCTGTTGAATTTTGCTATTATTACTGGGGTAAGATGATATCTCATAGTTGTTTTGATTTGCATCTCTCTTAGAGATAGGGATTTTGAACATTTCTTCATGTGTTTGTTGGCCATCTGAATGTCTTCTTTGGTGAAGTGTCTGTTCGTGTCCTGTGCCCATTTTTCAATTGGTGTGTTTACCTTTATCTTGTTGTGGTGCTTGAGTATTCTATAAATTCTAGATATAAGTACTTCCTGAGACATGTCATTACCAAATTTCCTTTTTACCTTGTGGAAGTTTTTGGATGTGCACAGGGATTAGATTCTTAGAAGATCTCGTTGATCTATTTTATCCTCTTCTGGCTCTAGGTTTTTCAGGATGCATGGAAAACTATTCATATTGTGGATTAGGGCTTCTATAGTTTTCCAAGCTTTTCTCTAATGACTTTTATAGTCCTTGGCTTTAGCCCTAGATCCTTGATCCCCTATGAGTTAGTTTTCGTGTATGGTGTGAGGTGTAAGTCTTGCTTGAGTTTTCTGCAAATAGTTTTCCAATTTTGTCAACACCATTTGTTTAAAAGGCCATCATTTTCCCACTTTACTGATTTCATCCTCTGGTCAAAGAGCAGTTGACCACAGGTAGATGAGCTGATTTTTGCATCCTCAATCTATTCCATTAAGCTGTGTGTCATTGTACCAGTACCTCACTATCTTGACCACCATGGCAGTGTAGTAGGATTTGAAATCAAAGAGTCAATTGCCTCTTACCTTATTTCCCTTTTTAAGGAGTGCTTTGCTTATTCGGGGTCTCTTTCCATTCCAAATGAAATTGGAAATTGCGTTTTCCATCTCGTTGACGAATGGAATTGGCATTTGTACTGGGATTGCATTGAACATGTAAATTATTTTTGGTAGAATTGTTATGGTCACAATATTGAGTCTCCCTATTCAAGAACAAGGTATCCATTTGACACAGCAATTCCACTACTGGAAATATACTCTAAACAAGAACTGCTGCTCAAGCAGATATATGCACACTCATGTTTATTGCTACTATGTTCACAGTAGCACAACCCAAGTGCCCATCAACACACGAATAGATGGAGAAGCTATGGTATATTCACACAATGGAATACTACACAGTACACTGAAAAACAAGGAACTCATGAAATATTATACAAAATTAGTGACTCTGGAGGACATTATGATGAGTGAAATATTTCAGTCACAAAAGGACAAATACAACATAATGTCACTGTTATAAAACAGGACTGACATAGAGTTGGGGAAAACTAAGAAAACAGGGTATAAGGGAAAGAACTACTTAAAAGAAATATATTAGTTATTATTTGCATGACGACAATCTAGAATAAGAGCTGCATAGTACAGTAGACTGGGGTGGAGATGGGGAATTGTACAACAAGAAAAGAATTCTTTTTTTCAAAGAGAAAAGCAAATAGGGGGTGTGGGCAGGGATGAAAATGTGCAACAATGAATGGAAATCCAAGAACTCTATAATCTTTAATTAGAATCTAAATTAAAAAAATTAAAAATAAAAAGGAGATAAATGTTTAAAAGTTCACCCCCCCATTTAACCTCAGTTTCTTCCCCAACAATTAATCCAAACATTTGCTTCAAAAAAAAGTTTTATGTTGCCCCGCTCGAAATAAACAATACTATGCACTTTCTGTTTTAATTTAAAAGAAAAAAAAAAAGGAAAAGCAGCCCCCACATACCACAGAGCCAAATGTGGACTTGTTAAAAGCTCCTCCAAAGATTTTTGTCAGTGAGAGACCAGAAATAGGTAAAAACTTTAATAAAAGCTCTAGTCTTTCTTCTTTATCAGAATGTTTTGAATAACAGACCATCTGACTGGTAATATCCACATTGGAGAAACCAACCTCACATTTTGTGAAAGCTATGATCAGCTCAGTAACTCATCATTTTATACTTTACCCTTCTAACTGTGTAGCCTTAAAATTACAAGTTCTCATAAAAATGTGTGCGTAGATTTTGCTTCTAGCTCATTTTATTGGGAACCCTGGGCTAAGATACTGCTACAAACATATGGACATGTATTAAGCCCATCCAAAATGTCTTTTGAATTTCTTAAAATCATGTTAGAGATTTTTTCCCCCCAAGATTTTGTCCATGGTTATTATTAGTCCATGTTCTAATTATTCTAACTCAAATCTTAAATTTGTTTTCAGTTATTTCAGTTTGAGAAATGCTGAGTTATTTTCTTTTAATTCTCCCATGCCATCTCTCTGCACATTCTGTTAATATAATTTGCATTTTATTCTTCAGCTGTCCTTTAAAATCTGCTTAGTTATTTTACTTCAACATCTCTTCCCTTTATTTTAGCTTCTCGACATTCTAGTGAAACTTTCAGGATCTCTTTTAACATCCATTTTGGTTTTTTATTTCTCCTTTATCTTTGTTGTGACTTTCTACTGTCTTCATGGATGTTATCCCACAACTCATCTGGTCTTCCATAGTTGGTATTCAAGGTTTCAAAGCTATTATTAAGAAAGAATTTTCACAGAAAAAGATATTTGGATGGCAAACAGACACATGAAGAAATGCTAAAAATTACTGGCAATAAGAGAGATGCAAATCAAAACCACAAGGAGATACCATCTCACTCCAGTAGCCATGGAACAGATTAACAAGACAAGTAATAATTTTGAAGAGGATGTGGTGGGATAGGAACTCTTATACACTATTGGTGGGATTGTAAAATGATTCAACCACTCCTTGAAAGCCAGTTTGGCATTTCCTCAGAAAGCTGAAATAAAAATTCTGCATGACCCAGGTATAGCACTGGTTGAAATATACCCAAGAGAATGAGAAGTGAGGCACAAACACAGAAACTTATACACCAACATTCATAGCAATGTTATTCACCATTGCAAGAAGATGGAAGCAGTCCAAATGTCCAACCACAATAGAATGAATTGAGAAATTATGGTACATTCACACATAGAATATTGCACAACATACAGGAACAATGATTTTGTAAATCACTACCTAACTTGAGAGAGACTGAAAAACATTATGCTGAGTGAAAGAACTCAGTCCCATGAGTACAAATACTGTATAAAACCCTTATTGTAGAATGCGTATGAAGATCCAAAGGGGGGGGGAGAGTGAGAGTTGAGGGGTGAGGATGAGTGAGGGGTGGAGGGTGGTTAATTATAAGGTTACACAATTTGATAGGTAGAGAAGGAGTGAAGGAAATGGGAAAGATCAGATGAGAAACCCAATGTATATGAACTTTGTAAATCAGTATTTAAAAAGATAAAAAAGATATTTAAATTCAGGTAGGATAGATTCTAGATCATATTTCAGTTCTTGTGGACTTGTTTTCATTTACTTCAGCCTAAGTTTGAACTTCTACCTGAGTAATTGATGGTCTCTTTCACAATTATCACTGTTTTAACTGCTGATTTTGACGTTATCTAATAATTCTCTCTGCAAATGTAGTCATCCCAATTACTATGTTGTCCATCTTGTAAGGTCCATCTGTACAGTTGTCTTTTTTTTTTAGAGAAAGACAGTTAAGAATGTACAAAGACATTGAATGTACAAAACCCAATCATTTCATATCCAGTCTTATTTTTGTTACCAAGTCTGTATACTTCAACCACTTTTTCTTTGTTTCAAAATTTTGCGTTCCAGTCATAAATTAATATTAGTACCTCTTGGTTCCATATTTTGACAATTTCATACTGCAAAATTTTGATAAAAATCCAACAATATGAGGAAATTATATATCAATATTATTAATATGACATACAAGCAAAATAGTGCTGAAGAGCATTCAAAAATGGCCAGAACTTCCAGAATTTCAGGTTAGATTTGGAAGGGGCTGTGGCATCAGGAATATCATTGCTTATATCTGAAAAACAAAAACCAAAAATTCCAAAAACAGAAGAATGTCTATTTGTGCTTTATTTGCTATGCAAAAGCATTTGACTGTGTGGATCATAACAAATTATGGCTAACATCGAAAAGCATGGGAATTCCACAACTCTTCATTATGCTTTTGCAAAATTTATACCTAAACCCAGAGGCTGTTGTAAACAAGGAAACACTCCATACCTATTCCATCTGTATGGTAAGCAAATTATTTGAGAGGCTTGACTTTTTGAAGGATATGGTCTCAGCACTGGAAAAAGATCAATGATAATCTTTGTTATGCAGATGACAAAACCTTGCTTGCTGAAAGTCAGGAAGACTTGAAGTGCTTGCTGAAGAGGATCAAACACTGCAGCATTTAATATGGATTATATTTCAACATGAAGAAGACAAGAATTTTCACCACTGAACTGATAGGCAACATCATGGTAGATGAAGAAAAAATTTGAAATTGCCAAAGACTTCATCTTATTTGGTTCCACAATCAATACCCTTGGTGCCAGCACTCAGGAATACAGAAGATACATTGCACTGATAAAGTGGGCCTATAGGGACCTCTCCAAATTATTGCAGAGTAATGATGTTAGCCCGGGGACTAAGGTGTGTCTGATTCAAGGTATGGGCATTTCAATCAATTGCTATGCTATTGAGAGCTGGACAATGAATAAGCAAGACAAGAGGGATTGATGCCTTTGAATTGTGGTGTTGAAGAAGAGTACTAAATATTTCATGGGCTATCAAAAGTACAAAAAGCAAGAGTGGTTCTTGGAAACCAACATGATAAAGCCTCATGGCACATACTTTGAAAATGTTTCTAGGAAAGATTATTCTATGGAGAGGGACATCATGCTTGAGAAGGAGGAGGGCTAGAGAATGAGAGGAAGACCCTCAACCAGGTGAGATGACACAGTGACTGCAGCAATGAACTTGATTATGTTAGAGATTGTCAGGGTGGCACAAGATAATATAAGATTCAGATCTGTTGTTCAAAGGATCACTATGAGTCATGCTCAACTTGATGGCACCTAACAGCAACAACATATACAATGAAGTCAAAAGTTATCCCACCCCAAGTGATTTAAATTTCTTTAATTCATTTTTCCCCCCTAAATGCAAGCATTTTCATGTAACACCTGGGTTTTCCTAAGTACAAGATATAATTCAAGTGTTACTCTTCTCAAAGAATTTATTGTAACATCAACCAAATTAGTGTTATTCTTTTCCACCATACTTTAATATTTCATAAGGAGAATCATGACTGTTGTGGGAATTAGATTAAGACTAGAGATACAATTGACATACAAGTCCCTGCAGATTCTTTATTCCAAATCCAGTGATATGTTTTTTGTAGCTAGCCAAGGTGTCTCTCAAAGATTGGCCTCAAAGAGCACTGAAATATAGAGGAAAGATCTCTTACTTGAAGAAAAATAAAGAAAAAATGCACCAGGTAAATAAAATTAATAAAGAGTGATGTTGAATTATAAAACCAAAACTTGCTCAAAAGAAAGAAACAAAAGAGTAGCTCAATGTCATGAAATTAAACATTTTTAAATATGCACAGGAAAGATTTGTCTGAGCAAAAAATAAGAATGTGCTATGGGAAAGTACAGGAAACTTGATTTAGTACTTTTATAAATGAGACTAGATTATTAGGATAAATCCATCTGCTCTGAGAGAGAAAGATGGACAATCTCCCATGCAATTTTTAACCTCTGAAAACTCATGGGAGGGTCTGCTATTAGTTGGTTTCAGTTTGATGATAATGAGCTGAATTGAATTGATATCGTTTGTAATATATCTCTAACCTAGAGTTATTGTAGTTTTTGAAAATTTATTTTCATGTCTACAGAGCAAGGAGACACTACCTGGTTCAAAAGCAAGAAGGGGGTCTGTTAGGGATGTATTCTGTCTCCATGCCTTTTCAATCTGTATGAAGAACAGATCATCCGAGACGCTGGTCTGTACGAAGAGGAATGTGGCATCAGGATTGGTGGAAGAGTCATCAACAACCTGCGTTATGCAGATGACACAACCCTGCTTGCTGAAACTGAGGAGGACCTGAAGTGCTTGCTGCAGAAGGTCAAGGACTGCAGCCTCCTATATGGATTGAAGCTCAACATCAAGAAAACAAAGATTCTCACCACTGGGCCAATTGGCAGCATCAATATGGATGGTGAAGAGATTGAGATAGTTAACAGTTTTAGTTTGATTGGCTCCACAATCAACACCCTTGGTAACAGCAGCCAGGAAATCAAGAGATGAATTGCACTGGGAAAGTCAGCTGTCAGAAACCCCTCTAGAGTACTAAAGAACAACTATGTCAGTCTGGAGACTAAGGGGTGCTTGATCTGGGCTATAGTTTTTGCAATCACAAGCTATGCATTGGAGAGTTGGACAGTGAGTAGGGTTGGTAGAGATTTGATGCCTTTGATCTGTGGTGTTCGAGAAGAGTGTTGAATATACCATGGACTGTTAGGAGAACAAACAGGTTTGTCCTGGAGAAGGTGAAGCTGGAATCCTCCTTTGAGTCAAGGCTTCTGAAGCTTCATCTGACATACTTTGGGCATGTTGCAAGGAGGGACTGGTCCTGGGACATCATGTTTGGCAGACAGGAGGGGCGATGAAGGAGAGGGAGACCTTCAATGAGATGGATCCATTCTGTGACTGGAGCGGTAGGAATAAGTGAATTTGAGATGGCTAGGTGTACAAAGGATAGAACAGCATTTAGAGCTCTTGTACATAGGGTCGCTATGAGTCGCAAACAACTCGATGGCATATGACAACAACAGCTGAAGATTTTTAAAATATCAAATTTCTTTTTCCCAGTTCCCTATTTTTTATTTAATGTTTTCCTGCCTAGTGTCTCTTCATGCCTTGTGCTTTGATTAGATATTTATTATGGATTAAATTGTAGCCTTTATCTGAAAATATATGTTGGAATCTTAACACTTCTACTTATGAATATAAATCTATTTGGAAAGGAAGTATTCCTTCTTATTAGATCTTTTATAACATCCAGAAATTAGATCTTATCCAAGTAGCTATTGTTGTGTGCCATTCAGTCAATTTTTATTTACAATAGTAACCTTATAGTTCAAATGGCTTGCCTCTCGAAGCCCTATGAACTTGGAGAAAAAAAGAAAGTTATACACTTGTTCAGGTCTTTTGTTCATAGGGTAGCTATGAGTTGCCTACAACTCAATGGCATTTAACAACAATAACAACAACATAGTTCAAATAGCATAATCCCTGTAGAATTTGCTAGGTTGTAATCGTTAGGGAAACAGAGCCAAGTTCTCCTCTTCCATGGAGAAGTTGGTAGAGTTGAACCAATAACTTTTCCATTTACTGCTCATGTCTTACCTATTGCATTACCAGGGCTCCTTTAGAAGTTGGATTCTAATTATGAGTTACAAAAGGAATGTTAGACAAGGAACCAAAGAATGTCTGGTACCACCTACAATGAAGAAATTGACATGATGGAGACTTTTATTTGGACTTTTAGCTTCCCAAACTATGAACAAATAAGTTTCTGTCCTTAAAGATAGTAAATTCTATTTCTACAACAATTCTAAAAGTAACTGTGACAGTATTGCTCTATAGTTTTACACAAGAAGGAAAAGTTGGTATGGTGGTGATGGCTTTCAACCAAGTAAACAGTTCTAAGGATTCATTCCAGTGTTTTGGATTAAAAATAAAAATAAAAAATCCAAGATTATCGCTTCTCGGCCTTTTGGCTAAGATCAAGTGTAAAAAATCCAAGATTAAATTATCTATCTGCTCTTTGAGGGGTTAGCTTTCTTTATGAGTTGTTGAGGACTATAAAACCTCTCAGTAGAATTGGTAGAAAAATACTTTTAACCTGAGTAGTTGCTATAAACAAATTGACACAAAGGGTAAATTACTATCTGGAGATTAAGGTCAGACTCTGATTACAATAGAATATTATCTTTTTGACATATAATGTTTGGCAGATATTTCAGTCATGTGTACTTAGAGTTGTTCAAAAAAAGCCAGACTACAAGAGTAAGGTCAAGGTGATTTTATTAGGGATAGGAATTATCGAGCTTTCAGAGTTTTAATATTTCATACTGAACATGAGTATTTTTAACTTTGGGTTCAGAATTCGAATTCCTCTTTTTTTAAAAAAAGGTTTTAATAGTTTATTAAAGACAATTTCAACAGTCAAAACTAAATTGAATTAGAACTTCAGTTATTGAAAACTGGCTCAATGATAAAATATCTTTGAAAATCAGTAACGTATAGACTAAATTTTCCTCATACACTGGGATTTCTAAGTAAAGAAAGTAAAACAAATGAAAATATTCACTCTCTTTAGAAACCATTCTGTAGTTGAAGTATAGTCAAAGCATACAGGATTTTTGTCTTTGTAAAGCAGGGCAGAGAAGAAATCATCAAGTAGTTGTGATTTAATAAGAATTTTATGAAGTACTCAGTAAAATCCAGTGACTTTTTCTTCCTCCAGAAGATACCTCAGTTATGCAACCGAGTTTTCTTTTCTTTTTTTTTTAGTGAGTTGATGTTTTTTATTTTCTCTTTTTTTAAAATTTTTAAAATTAATTTTGGATTTCAATTCATTCATTGCCGCAATTTTCTCCCTGCCCACCACTCCCCACCAGTTCGCTCCCCTCTCTGTAAAGAAAAAGAAAAAAAATTCCTTCATTGATGTACAATAAAGGTCTTCTGACTCTCCTGAAAGTATCCTGAGACCCCTGGAAGATTTTGACATTCGGAAGGTGTTTTAGTTTCCTAATGCTGCCTTGACAAGTATACCACAGTGAGTGGCTTTAAAGAACAGTAGTTTATTGTCTCAGAGTATGGAAGTAAGGAGCCCACATTCAAAGTGTCAGCATGGTTATGCTCTGTCTGCTCTAGGAGACCTTTCCTTGTTTTGTGTTTCTGGCAGCCTCAATGTTTGGTGTCCCTTGGCTTGTAGTCAGATACTCACATGACTTCTTCTCCCTGTCTGTGTGACTCTTCATTTGTTTTCTCTTTCTATAAAACACTACTGGGAAGAGAGTAGGTTTGAGATTTGTCCCATTTAGTCACGACACCATCAACATATCAGGAGAAAACTACTATTCCCAAACAGGATCACACTCACAAGTATAATGTATTTGAATTTTGGAAATAAACTTGTATATTTAAAAAAATAATAGGGCTTCAGTACATCCCTTTGAGGACACAATTCAATCCATAGCAGATTTTACTCAGATAAATGCTAAGACAACAACAAAAAAGTTGTAATGACTTTCACTTATTCTCATTTTTACTGCCATCAAATTGGTTCCAACTCATAGCAATTCCTTATTAAGTTTATAAGACTGTAAATCACAACCAGAAGAGACTGCGCATCTTAATTTTGGACATCAGTGGCAGATTTGAATCAAAAGAGATGTGCAAGATTTAAGTTAACAGCAACACTCACCATAGTTTTCACCAAATAAAATCATATTATACATTCTTTACATGTATTATTTCTGTAGCCTTTATAACTCATTACTATTTGGGATGCCATTAGAATCAAGGAAGCAATATTTATGGAAGGATGTTACTTCACTGATAACATTACAAAAAGCCTTGGCAACAATCTAAGACGCAGCAGGGGAGTTGTAAGAGAGTTATTTTTGTGATGTTTAAAATTATACTAAATTTAAAAAAAATCCTGCTGGGCTTTAAGCTTTAAATAGCATGATGTGGTGTAACTGATCAGAGTTATCAGATTCTGATAATTTATTACATAGAATGGAGTACATACTGACAAATTATACTGTATATGAAAATAATTTTAGAGTGTTACCCTATGCTTCAACATGTGAAAGAACTTTTCAATTGATTCTAGTCTGAAAAAAGAGAACCATTAAGAGGAAACTCTGTATTAGGCAATGATTCAAAATATTCAATTTCTAGGAAACAGCAATAATAAGCTATTTTTGTTGTTGTTTTTAAATATAAATACAAACAAAACTTCTACTTTTGGGAACATTCTTCTCTCAGATTTTTCCATAAATCAGACTTCGATTAAACTGTATTCTTTTTCTCTCATCGTCTCTGTCACACACTCTCTCTAAGCTAATTCCAATTTTATTTAAACAGTATGCAATTTATCCATTTAAAGGATTTATTGTAAATGCTTTTATTATATTTTTACAGATGTGCAACCACCACTATAACTAATCATACACCATACCAATCACCCTCGAAGACCTCATATCATTTAGACTTCAGAACAGAACAAAATGATCCAGTCAAGTCAGTTCTGATTCATAGTGATCCTATAGGCAGAACAGAGCTGCTCATAGGGTTTCTCACTGTTACAGAATCGGTTCCAACACATAGCAACCATCCATTGAATTTCCAAGGCTGTAAACTGTGATGAGGTGAAGTGGCTAGTGGATGCACACCACACCGCCACAGGTCCTTCTTTATTGTTACAGCAAACATCAAATAGTTTATGTAATATGGAATTATTCTAAACATGATTTTTAAAGAGTGGATTTTGTAAGTCCTTTTTTCCAAAAAAGAAGAAAAATAATTGAACATGCTTCAGAAAGCCAAAGTCTGATCTCCCTCCTGTGCTGCAGCTGGCACACACCAGTACTCTAATTTTCTTCTCTTCTCAATGGTTTCTACTGCATATGTAGTATCATAGTATTGTGGGAATCAAAATAATGCAAACCTGGGTTTCATCTGCTCACATGTATTAACTTTCTAGACACAAGTTTGTCACCTGCAAAATAAAATTGCAGATAACTATCTGGTAGATTTAATAAAAGGTTGCACACATGATAGAAACCACCAGGCACAGGGGAGGGTTTATAGCAGGTGTTCATTCATTTTGGTAATGCTGCAAAAGAAGATATAATTGTATTTAAATCACTCTTTTTCGTAGCTATTGAGATGTCTCTGTGTGTGTTTGTCTTGCACTGAGCATATTTGTCCTTGCAAAGCTAGTTAATAAAAAAAAAGGCATGCAGTTTTAAAAATCTTTACAAAATCTTTTGGAATCATGCTAACTTAAATTCTTTCATCATTGAATATTGGGATTAAATTCGTTTAAAAGTCCAATAAAGAATATGTTCAGACTTTTAACATCTTTCTGTTCTTTTTAAATCTTGTGGGAGCATATTCCTAGAAATTAGAATAAATATGTAAACTAAATGAAGGAATATTCTAATACATTCTATACACTTATAGCAAAATACTCTTTCCAAGGTGGGAACTCAAACAGGTCGGTAATCCACTGGAAGTTAGTCAAAGAACATATGCTCACTGTCTTTTTCTTCTTTGTAGGGTGGGTTCATCTGCCAGTTCCCATTTGCTCATTTATTAAATAATATACAGAGTTAGCAAAAAGGTTATAAACAGAGAGGAAGAACAAGGTGAAAGTCACTGACATTCTTCTTGAGTTGTTTGATATAATATGACTTGAAGTTATGTGAAATGGTGAAGTGAGGCAAGAAGAGGCGATTCAGAGACAAAGACAACCTTCAGAAGGACATGTACTCTTTTTCCAATTTACACAAAATCCTGGAAATTTTGAGAATACTTAATTGCTGAAATAAATCTAGATCTTGGAAAAGTTACTTATCCCTTTTAAATCTTGCATAAATTCTTCATTAATCTAGAAATTTAACAGATTTTTATTGTCTCTCAAGTGCTCATTTGTTAGTAAGTTTAGAAATAATTAAGTGAAAGAAAACAATAATAAAGTATTTATCATTATGAGTTGGTATTATTGTGAACTAAACAATAAAAAAATAGGTAATGCCCAAATTATGTCTGAGATCTGTTCTCATGACTCCATCATAAATTGGACCCAATATAACTTGCATATCTCACAGGCTTTAAAGGTTTCATTAGTATTACTATTATTATTATATTTATAAATTTAGTTTTCATTTGGTTTTGGAGTTAGACATAGGTCAGAAAATATGTGTGTAAAATATGGTTATAAAATATGGTCATAAAAATATATATGGGTATGTATTACTGCATCACACTAGATTATATTATTACAAATATAAAAAGACACAAATCATAAAAATTTACTCTGGCATTGAACAAATGTTATGTTATCTTCCTTAACCTTTCAATTTTTTGGCAATTTCAGCATTAATATATCCTGTTTCTCAAGTTGTACACTCACTTAATGTAAGCTAGATCTACACTTGAAACCAACTTGTTGCTATTAAAGCTCTCACTGTATTCTTCTCTTTGTTGTTTCTTTAGATTTCCATTCAAAATGAGTGCTTTCATTCTACTTGACAATACATGTCTCCCAGGTTATAAACATCTAATTTATGGACTTAGGTACAACTTGTAGTTATAAACAACCTCTCATGACAACTAGCATATTTAAAAATTGAGGAGTATACAGTAGGGCTCCTTTATAGCACACCAAAGTAATAGCAAATAGGGCAACTTTAGAAGACATCAAAGTACTTTTATTATTATGATATTATTATGTTAAAGATATTTTAATGTATCTAGAAGTGTTTTCTTAATTATTTCTGTACATAAAAAATATTTATCACACATTATATTCCAAGGAAAACATTTGACTAACTAGCATTAGTCATGACTCATATCTAAATATTTCAACTTATGCACAAATTCTACTTAAAGACAGATTTTAAAACAAAACACAATTGTGATATGAGACTGTCTGTAAACTAATAGGAACCCACTTCTGGAACAGTTCTCCACCATATTGGCCTATACTCTGTCTGCATTCTAATTGTGAATTTTATGCTAAATGCATACTTAACTGTCTCCAGAATCCTGTTCTGATCTTAATGATTGCCCGAGTGATTGAATGAATGAATCTTCATGTGCTACTTTGCCAATTTTCTCTCCATTATTATAGGCCTTAATGACCTTCATTCTTTTTTCCCATGTTCTGTGTTTTCCTCATCTTCTTTGTTAAATTAGAACCTTCAGTGGTATAACTTATTTTGTTAGACATATTACTACGGCTATATGTATTACAGGTAGAGAAACTAGAATAACTGGGTTTCCAATTAATAACTAATATAATAACATATGATCTAAAATGTTGCATAAGATCCCACTGTAAGCCTGATGTACCATGAAATCAGCATTTGTGGTATAATAATAAAATCAGTGTCATAACTGCTACCAGCCACATGTGCAGTTCCATTGTCTTATATCCTTTGAATTGCACATTGTTCAACTTCTTATTCCTTACAATTCTCCAATCTGACATTAATTTTATTACAGACTTGCCAATATCTTGCTATCTGGTAGTATTTTTAACTGTATGTAAAAAACTGAACATCTGTGAGTGAGTATTTGGGAATGATAACATCAGCAAATAATTTGCTTCAACTTTGTGTATATTATATACTACTAAAATAAGAAGTGTTTTTAAAAAACCCTAACAGATGGTCATAAGTGTGATACATCATAACCAGTACATGTTATACATTGGGATTGGGGGATACTTTCATTTAATTAGTGCTATATGGACTGCCAAGAGAATAAACAGGTCTATCTGGAGAAGAGGATATCATTAAGTTGCTCCTTGAAGGCAAAGATTTTGAAGCTCAATCTGACATATTTTGGCATATTGCCAGAAGGGAATAGTCCTTGGAAAAGGACATCATGTCTGGAGAGGTGGATGGACAGTACAGGAGTCGTAGATGGGATGGATCAACACCGTGACTGGGTAATGGGGATAATGTGTTGGAGGCTGTGAGATTGGCTCAGGATAGGACTGTGTTTAGAGCTATTGTGGACAGGGTCACTATGAGTTGGAGTCTACTCAATGACACATAACAATAATAAACATAGAAGATAAATACAGAATATGCAAATTTTTTGAAGAAAATATAAAGAACAAGCCAACTCTAGGTAGTGTAATCAGGACCAGCCATAAGGAAAAGTGAATTTCACCTGGAAATAGACTGATAGAGACATTCATGTTAAGATCTATAAAGAATTCTCCAAGAAAAAGGTCTTGCAAGTGGAGGGAAGATAATTTCAGGGTCCAAGGAAAAAAAAAGTAGTCTGTGGCATAAGGAAACCTAATAGCACGCCTGTCTGAATGTCAAGATTTCTGTAGACAAGTGATTTCTGTGTATTTCTTATTTTTTATTAGTTGTGTTTCATACTGAGTGTGTGAGGGACAGGTAACTTGTCTTTTAATTTAACAAATTATGAAAGTCACTGTGAAATACAGTAATTGAGGTTCCTCATTCAAATTCAGGTCAGATTCAGAAAACAAGGGACTGGACAAACATAGAACTTAATGTTCTAATTGGAAAAACCCTTTCAGGAGTCACTGGAACAAGGAAGAATATTGTGCATGTGAAATTTTTATACATTGTTGTAGCCAATATGATAGATTCTTATCAAAGATGGCTGCAGTAGTTTCTCCCATGTGTCTTTGCAATAGGATTTTACCGTTTCTTTCATACAGGAACTCTCTTCTTGAATTTAGGCTGATTGTGATAGAGATTGCCTTGAGCTTTAAAGTTGAGAATGAGAGGATGAATGGAATGAAAGACACAGAGAGTTAAAGAAAAGGCAGAGAGCAAAGAGGTCAAGAGCAAAAAGAGAAAACCTACCAAATTCCAGTCATTTCAGAAATCACATTAAATGCACCATATATATGCATGAGGCTGGCTGGACCACCCTATTATCCCACTAGTAATGAAATACCATATGAGACTATCTGAAAATTTAACTAGATTGCCAATCTATAGAAACACGAGAAATAATACATTATTGTTAAATCACAGTATTTTAAGCCTTCTTTACAAACAATTACATGTTATGCGTCAGGGAGCTGGACAGTGAGTGCCTAGGGGTGATAGAAAGAGAATTGATGTCTTTGAGCTGTATTGCTACAGAATAGTGTTGAATATACCATGGTCTGTTAGGATAACAAGTTTGTCCTGGAGAGGGTAAAGTCAGGTTGCTCCTTGGAGGCAAGAATTCTGAAGCTGGTCTGACATATTTTTGGGCATCTTGCAAGGAAGGACCAGTCCTTGGAGAGGGACATCATGTTTGAGAGAGTGGAGAGACAGCACAGGAGAGGATGATCCTTGATGAGATGGATCGAGTCAGTGATTGGGGTAGTGGGAATAGGTGTGTTGGAGACAATAAATTTGGCACAGGATAGAGCAGGGTTTAGGGCTCTTGAACAACCAAATAACAACAACAACAACAATGTAACAACAAATAACTAAAAGAGTATGTGATTCTTACATATTATACAAATAAATTGTGACAAATACAGATATTCAAATCCAAGAGATTGCTAGATTTGGAAAATTGTGTGAGAATTTGTACTTCTGTAGGAGCTAGTCAGCATCATCACCATGACCTCCACTTTTCCTCCACCTCAACACACAAAAATCTCCCAAAAAGTCAGAACTTTACGTTGTTAGTTGCTAGGTGCCATCAAGTCAAATACACCCCATAGTGCCCCTATGAAAAATAGCTCTGAACCCTCTCCTATCCTGTGCCATCCTCCTACTTCCTGGTACTAGAGCCCATTGTGATAGTCATTGTTGAGGGTCTTCTCTTTTGATGACTATCCACCTTTCCAAACATGTCACTTTCCAAGGAATAGCGTCTCCTAGCAACATGCCTGAACTATGTAAGGTGAAGCTTCAATATCTGTGCCTCCAAAAAGCACTCTGGCTCAGCTTTCTACAAGACATATTTGATTGTTCTTTTGGCAGTCCATGGGATATTCACTACTCTTCTCCAATACCACAGCTCAAGGTATAAATTCTTCCTCTATCATCCTTATTCATTGTCTAGCTCTCAGACGCCTAGCAAGTGATTGGAAAGACCATGGCCTGAATTTGATGCATCTTAATCCTCAAACAGCATCATTGCTCCTCAATAATTTGGAGTTTCCGATGGAAGACTTTCCCAGCACAATACATCTTCTGATTTCCTGATTGCTGGTACCAAGGGTGTTGATTGTGGATCCATGCAAGATGAAGTCATTGACGACTTCAAGCTTTTCTTCTTTTATCATGATGTTGTTGATCAGTTCAATAGTAAGAAATTTTGTTTTCTTGATTGAGATGCAATCCATATTGAAGGCTGTATTCTCTGATCTTCTGCAAGTGCTTCGAGTCCTCCTCAATTGCAGCAAGCAAGATTATGTCATCTGTGTAAGACAGTTATTGAGGTTTTCTCCGATCTTCATACCACATTCTTCTTCATAGATTCTAAATTATCAAATATTTTGCTCAGCATACCGAACGAGTAGGTATTGAGAGAGGATACAACCTTGATGCACCCCTTTGTTAATCCTAAATTATGTTATGTTCCCTTTCTCTGTTCACACAAAAAATTCTTGGTATAGGTATGGGTTTCACATGAGCACAATTAAATGTTCTTGGATTCCTATTCACTCCATATTAGCCATAACTTGTTATGATCCACTGTCATGTTATCCTAAAAGTTGGCCTTTTTTTTTTAAAGAAAAAAAAAGCTGTTCTCCAGCTACCTTAGCTGAAGACACATAGTCTTGCAAATCTGCCTGGTCTTACAAATTCACAACAGCTCTGGGTCTAGGAAAAGAGAAAAGAGTGCATCCCACACTAGTCAACAAGACTTGAGACAAGCAAGACAGACTTGTGGTGGCAAGACTTGAGGGAGACTAGAGTAAGAATCTGGTGAGAGCAAGTCCCTGGTAATGGTAGTAGAGAAACTGTGACATTGCTGTGGAGAAACTGTGGCAAAGTGTGACCTGAGGCTTCTTGCATTTCTGCTGGGCACAGTTAAAGATTTTTGCTGTTTTTGCAGGATGCTTGAAGGAGAAGATTACTTTGCTGGATGATTTGTATTTGACTACTGAACTGGAACCAGAGACTGAACTAATTGAAGGATTGTACCAAGGAACTTGAGCTAAAATTTGGGCTTGTACTGGGTGATATTCATTGTCTCCCTACTCTCTAGATTACTTTCCTAATAAACGTCTTTTTCAGTGCCACAGCTGTGAGTCTGTGAGTCAGAAATGAGTAAACAAACGTCTTGCTGTTGGCACTATGGTGCTGTGCTAAGGGCACTTTTTCTGCTTTCTGCTCTAGGGCAGGGAGGGGCTATTCTTACTCTCTCTGCTCCTTTCAGAGACACGTTTAGAGTCTTGTACCCTTAGATCCCATTTTTTATTCTTTAGATACCAACATTATAATAATAAATTGGCTTTCCACCAGAAGATCCTAATATTAGATCTTGGTTCTTATCCCAAGGGCAGTTGTTATGTGCCATTGAGTAGCCTATAACTCATAACAACCCTATGTATAGTAGCTCTGAAGCTTGCTCTATCTTGAGTCACTCCTGCTGATTCCAACACACCTACCTCCCATTGCTCCAGTTCCTGCATCAGTCTATCTCATCTGGGGTCTTCCTCTCCTATGTTGTCCCTCCACCCTTCCGAGCACGATGTCCTTTTCTAAGGACCTGTTCCTCCTGGCCACATGCCCAAAGTATGTAAGAAGGAGCTTCAAAATCCTAGCCTCCAAGGAGAAACTTGTTTTCACCCTGTCTAAGACAGATCTATTTGTTTTCTTGGTGGTTCATGCTATGCTCAAGACTCTTCTCCATCACCACAAAATAGAGGAATTGATTCTTCTTCAGTCATCCTTAGTCATATCAAGTAATTACAAAGACCACAGCCTGGGTCAGGTGCACTTTAGTCTCTAACTATTGTTGCTTTTTAGTACTCTACAGAAGTCCCTGACAGCAGATTTTCCCAGTGCAATTTGTCATTTGATTTCCTGTTTATGTCAAGAGTATAGATTGAGGAGCCGAACAAGCTGTAATTGTTAACAGTCTCAATCTCTTCTCCATATATCAGGAACTGTGATACAAAAATAAATAACAAAAGAATAATCTATGTTAGCATAGTATTGAGTAGATCTTTTCCACAATATGTATGGCTATGAGTTTTTGAATACAAGTCAAAATATCTCTGAATGTGTTCAAACCACAAACCTTTAGGTTATTAGTCATGGTTAACTCTTTTATTTTTTATCTAGGAAAACTTGGAACAAGTGGTATTAAATATTATCACCATTACTAGCACATAAATGAATTTATAATATAAAACCTAAGTCAATTTTACAACTACTATCACTGAATTCTGGGACTTGAGACTGTATATCAAAAAAAAAGAGAACATTATGTAGCGCAATGTAGACACTTTCTATAAATTATTTGAGATTTTTGAAAGTGACATTGAGAATTCCTTTGACAAGCTGGTAGCAAAAGTTCACTTTGCTGATGGTCTACTTAAATAATTAAACAATAGCATTACTGTATGCTATGGCCTGCATGGATCTTGGCAGAAAGCAAAGAGTAGCAACAGAATGTCTATCTGTATTTCATTGACTATGCAAAGGCATTTGACTGTGTGGATCACAACAAATTGTGGTTAACCTTAAGGAAAATGGGAATCCCAGAACATTTGATTGTGCTTATCTGAAACCTATCCTTCGACCAGGAATCTGTACTCCGAACAAAACAAGGAAACACTGCATGGCTGAAAATCAGGAAAGGAGTGCATCAGGGTTGCATCCTGTCTCCATAACTTTTCAATCTACATGCACAACAAGATCATTCAGGAAGCTGGGCTGTATGAGAAGTGTGACATCAGGACTGTAGGAAGACTCATCACAACCTATGTTATGCAGATGACACAGCCTTGCTTGAAAGTAAGGAGGACCTGAAGCACTTGCTACAGAAGGTCAAGGAATGTAATCTTCAATATGGTTGAAGCTCAACATCAAGAAGACAAAAGTTCTCCTCACTGGGTTAATTGGCAGCACCATGATAGATGGAGAAGAGATTGAGATTGTTAATAATTACAATTTGCACAGCTCTGCAATCAACACTCTTGGCACTAGCAGTCAGGAAATCAAAAGACGCATTGCTCTTAGGGACCTCTCCAAACTACTGAAAAGCAATAATGTTAGCCTAGAGAATAAGGTGTGCCTAATCCAGGCCATAATCTTTGCAATTTTTATGCATCAGAGAGCTGGATAATAACTAAGGATGACTGAAGAAGAATTGATGCCTTTGAGTTGTGATGCTGGAAAAGAGTCTTGAGCTTACCATGGACTGCCAAGAAAACAAATAGGTCTGTCTTAGAGAGGGTAAAACCAGGTTTCTTCTTGGAGGCTAGGATTTTGATGCTCCTCACATATTTGGGCATGTGGCCAGGAGGGACAGGTCCTTAGAGAAGGAGATCATGCTCAGAAGGGCGTAAGGACAGTGTAAAAGAGGAAAAACCCCGGATAAGATGGATTGATACAGTAACTGGGGCAATGAGGACTGGTGAGTCAGAAACAGTGAGACTGGCTCAGGACAGGGCAGGGTTCAGAGCTGCTGCACAGGGTCACTATGAGCTGCAGGTGACTTAAAGGCACCTAAAAACAACAACAACAGCAGTAGGAGCAGCAGCAGTAACAACATAGCCTAGATTATAATATGAACAAATAATTCAGTTCTCCTCTCCAACACCACAGTTCAAAAGTATCAATTTTTCTTCTGTCATCCTGATTCATTATCCAGCTCTCATATGTATAGGAAGAGATTGAAAAGACCATGGTCTAAATCAAGCACTTCTTAGTCCTCAAAATAACATCATTGCTCTCAGGAATTGGGAGATGTCCCTAACTGCAGAATGTCTCAGTGCAATATGTTTCCTGATCACCTAACTCTTGGTGCCAACTATATTGACTGTGGATCCAGGTAAGAAGTCATTGACAGTTTCAGTATTTTCTCTAGCTATTATGATGCCATCTATCAATCTAGTAGTAAGAATGGAATTTTACTGGAACTTAGATATCACAGAAATAATTATGCCTTAATATCGTGTCTAGATGTATAAGCAATTACACAGAGTATAACTCAATTATAAAACTTCATTAGAATATTTTGATAGATTATTTTTATTTCTTTATATCTTTCAGTATATATAAAGGGTATTAGAACTCTGGTGGTTCCAAAGGTTTAGTTCCTGTCTTTTAAACAAAAGATTATGGATTTGAATCCATGATTGCTCTATAATATAAAGACATTCTTAGAAACTTTGTGGTAGTTTTACTCTGTCCTATAAAGTCACTTTAGTCAGAACAGACTTAAAGACACACAATGCAAGAAGAGTAATGACCATTATGGCTACATAATCAAGAGTTTAGAAACTTGTCCTACCAACTCCAAGGCAAGCAAATTGAATCCACCAGTTACGCCACAGGCGAATAATGGGCAATCTCCTGAGTGATTGCATCCTCTGAAAACCCACTGGAGGCTCAACTCTGTGTCAGTTACAACTGACCAAAATGAATTTTTTTAGAAAATTTTAAGGATTTGTTAAAAGAGAGAGGGTGAATGTAATAAAATGAGGTTGTAAAGAAAGTTCCCTGTGATTTAATTTCTTAGAATGGATATGATCATAACAAGATCTCTGATCTGAGATCTCTAATTTTTATTATGATGCTAAAATAATAGCTCTAAATACTTTTAGACACTTTTTATTGTTTACTCCAGAGAGAATAGCAATCTTATCTTTCACATGTAATATTTAACCCAAAATTAGGCTGTGCTACTTCTTGTATATTTTATGTGTAAGGACTTGGCCTTATGCTCACCTTTTCAATTACATTACAAAAAAACCAAACCAAACAAACAAAACCCCAAACCAAAGCAAGCCTCCCTTGGAATTATTATTTTTTTATAAAAGTAAAATTTATTGTTTTTTTGAACTTCATTAATATTGAGTTAGTCATTCTTACTTTTAATGTTATTTAAAGAACTTCTTGAAAGAATATATGAGTTGTCTCCTTTGAAACAGTATTTTTGGTGGATACATCACTCACCTACTCCACTCTCTCTCATTTATTGATTTTTATGAGAGTTTGCATGTTCTTCCAAGGAAGATCTTTCCTGGTTTTGTGTTTAATTCTACTTGAGGAAATTTAGTTTTATATCATTGACTTTTCATAATGTTTAGATGGAGCCTCAGAATCCTTGCCTCCAAGGAGCAGCCCGGTTTGACCCTTTCCAGGATGAATCTGTTTGTTTTCCTAGCAGTCCATGGTATTCTCAATACTCTTCTCCAGAACCACAGCTCAAAGGCATCAATTCTCCTTCTGTCCTCCTTGGTCATTGTCCAACTCTCTGATGCATAACAAATGATTGCAAAGACCATGGCTTATATCAGACACACCTTGGTCTCCAGAGAGACACCATTGCTCTTCAGCACTTTGGAGAGGTCTCTAACAGCAGACTTTCCCATGGCAATGTGCCTTTTAATTTCCTGGCTGCTGGTACCGAGAGTGTTGACTGTAGGGCCAAGCAAACTAAAGCTGTGAACAATCTCAATCTCTTCACCATCCATCCTGATTCTGCCAATTGGCCCAGTGGTGAGAATCTTTGTCTTCTTGACACTGAGCCTCAATCCATATTAGAAGCTGCAGTCATTGACCCTCTGCAGCAAGCACTTCAGGTCCTCCTCAGTTTCAGCAAGCAGGGTTATGACATCTGTATATCGCAGATTGTTGATAGATCTTCCACCAGTCTTTCCCCCACATTCGTCCTCATAGAGCCCAGCCTCCTGGGTAATCTGTTCTGCATACAGGTTGAAAAGGGATGGAGACAGGAACACATCCCTGGCGTACGCCCTTCCCAATTTTGAAGTAATAAAAATAAATGACAATAATTACTAAATTCATAATTAAGTGGTTACTTATTCTAAACCTCAAGACTTTCATAAACAAAATGATAGCAGAAGATAGAATAACTGACATAATTTTTATTATATATGTAATTATTAACATAGGGAGCTCTGGTGACCTAATGGCAAGAAGCTGCACTGCAATCAAAAAGGCATGCATGCAGTTGGAGGCCACCAGCTGCTCCATGGGAGAAGGATAAGTAATCTCCTCCCATAAAATTAACAGCCTCTGAAAACCCACAGAAGGGTCAGCTATGGGTCAGTTCCAACTCAAAGGTACATAACAAAATAATTGTTAATATTATAGAAGCATTCATTTATGGAAATTTAGAAACTGAAAATAAAACCATTTTATCCAATCTAATAAGCAAACTTTTACAATGCTTTCAATTTGTCAAAGTAAGTGATTCTTATTAAAAAAGAATGTTTTAATTATCAACAAATAATAGAAATCTTTTCTTTCCAGGTTTATTGAAAATCACTTGCACAACTGAAGGAAATAACTAAGTATTGGTGACTGCTGATTACTTAACACTGCTATAACTCACATAAAGAGTTACTAGAAGTCTGGATCAAGGCATCAGTTACATGAGAAGACTCTTGTCTTTAAGGAAAAATTTTGTCTCTGAGCTTCAGTCTCTTTCAGGTTTCCATTTCTCTACAGAATTTCTTGGTTTCTCTTCAATATTTTCATAGTATCTCTTGACTCCAGATTTTCCTTTCTTTCATATCCAATTTGCTTTATTTATAGTTTAAAGTGAAACATTTAGGATACACAGCATACTGATACTTTCTCATTAACAAAATAAAGAAAAATCCAATTCCCAAATAGGATTATATTTACTATGTAAAGGTTAGATTTTCAGTGTATGCTTTCAGGGGATACAACTGATCCGTAACAGTGAGTGAATGGACAGACTGAGAACAATACTTAAAAACTAATCTCAAAACTCATTGTGGTGGAGTCAGAATCAGCTCATAGCTGATCCTCCTTAAAGTGGGTTTCAGAAACTGTAAATCACACAGGAAGTGATTACTCATCTTTCTTTTGTTGAGCAGCTAGTGGATTCAAACTTCTAGAGAGGTGTCAATTTTGGTTTAGTACAGTAACTACCTATGGACTAGAGCACCCTGAGTAAATTTGAGAACTGCTGAAATTGACACTATCATATAAGTTAGGGAATGAAAAAAAATCTCAAGTGTTATAAAATGAAAATTTTCCTTAAAAGTAAGTTGTTGTTATTGTTACGTGCTATCAAGTTCCTCACAACTCATAATGACCCTGTGCAGAATAGCTCTGAGCTCTGTCCTCTCCTGAACCAATCTTATTGTTTCTGACACATCTGCCCCTATTGCCCCTGTTACTATGTCAGTTCATCTCCTTCTAGGTTTTCCTCTCTTGGGCTGTCCCTCTACCCTTCCAAGCTAGATGTCCTTCTCCAAGGACTGGTTCGTCCTGGCAACACACCCAAAATATGTCAGATGGAGCTTTAAAATCCTTACCTCTAAAGAACAACTTGGTTTTACCTTCTCTAGGACAAACCTGTTTATACTCTTGGCAGTCCATGTCATGTTCAATACTCTTCTCCAACACCACAATTAAAATCCTTAGGTTCTTCTTCTGTTGTTATTATTAATATTATTATTTTTTTTAATGATCCAACTCTCCAATGTGTTGCAAGTAATTGCAAACACCAAGGCTTGGATCAGGCACATCTTAGTCTCTAGACTGACATCATTGCTCTTTGGCCATCTGGAGAGGTTTCTGATGGCAGATTTCCCTAATACGATTTGTCTTTTGATTTAAAAATTAGTATAAACTGAAATTAATGATATCAACTTTATGGCACTGATTTGAATTTATGATTTTAAGAATAAAAGGTATAAGAACTATTTAAAGAAAATTACTGACTCTCTAAGACCTCCCTTCTTTGTCAGACCCACAGTGAAGATATAAGGGATGCTGTGAAATGTCTTATTTGTGGACACAATCTATAGTAATATACATTTAGCATATCAACTATTAATTTTCAAAGTAGTTTTTAAAGTCCATTTTTCTTCTTTACAAATCAGTTTCTAAATGTCTATGCCATATATCTTCATTTATTCTGAGGATAAACTCAAGTTAGAAGATTGATTTTTCTATCTGTTTTATTGTGAAATCAGATTGAGATAAGTGAAGACAGTCCCATTAACTTTGACTTCAAATAAGTAGAACCGATCTAAAGTCTTGGCTGTACATATGAAACTATTCTAGACATTTTAGGTATAGTGGGTTTTGATGATATTTGTTTGGAGTGATTTCTTTTTTATTCTGGCCCAAAGATCTCTGAGCAAATCTAATTGCAGGGAGGAAATATCACAGGCTGTGTGATCTAACAGCTTCTTCCATGCTTATACTCTTGCCAGCAGTGAAATTGAGGCTATGTTTGTTAGTATTTAAGCTGTTACATAGTATACAAATTGTGGCATCTAATTGGCTCTCTGAGTTTCCTCATAGAAATTTTATATTTATTAGTGCTGCCTGAAATATTATGAAGGGTAGTAGTCACTTTGACTTTTGTCTACGTCAGTGAGTTGCTTTTATTATCACCCTACATTACATTGTCCCTTTGAAAAATAGCATTTTGGTTGTTAGTTAACTGGTCATGTCACAGGATGGAAGGAAGTGTGATCTAGTGAAAATTACAATTATTCAGAATATGGTATGAGACTTAAGAAAATGATTTATTTTGTTGTTGTTATGTGCCGTCGAGTCGCTTGTGACTCATAGCGACCCTATGTACAGCAGCCCTAACCTCTGCTCTGTCCTATTCCAATCGCAGTCTCTGACACTCCCATCCTGATTATCCCAGTCACTGAATCAATCCACCTCAGAGAGGGCCTTCGCCTCCTGCGCTGTCCCTCCACCCTACCAAGCATGATGTCCTTTTCCAAGGACCAGTCTCTCCTCACAACATGTCCAAAGTATGTTAGACGGAGCCTCAGAATCCTTGCCTCCAAGGAGCCACCCGGTTTAACCCTTTCCAGGATGAATCTGTTTGTTTTCCTAGCAGTCCATGGTATTCTCAATACTCTTCTCCAGCACCACAGCTCAAAGGCATCAATTCTCCTTCTATCCTCTTTGGTCACTGTCCAACTCGCTGATGCATAACAAGTGATTGTGATGACATGGCCTGTATCAAATGCACCTTAATCTCCAGAAAGACACCATTGCTCTTCAGTACTTTGGAGAGATCCCTAACAGCAGACTTTGCCATGGCAATGTGCCTTTTAATTTCCTGGCTACTGGAGCTTTGATTTTATTGTTTTTAAATATACACAGTGAAAGTGCTGAAATATATATTGATGAAAACAAAGTGTAAATGATAGTCTTATTTTATAAAGTTTTATCAAAATAATAATAGTTGACTATTTATTAGCCATGTTTTTCTTATTTTTCTACTAGTTTATTTACAAAATTCATACATAAATTTGAACAAATTCCTTCAATTTCCCTCAACCTCCCACCCATCAACTTGTACAAACCAATGAACAATCCTCCCTTTCCTTGCACATCCACATCCCTCTGCTTCCAGCTTCTCCCAGCCATAATTTTACACATGCTTCAGCTCTCAGAAGCAATATTTAAAAAGTTTTCATCTCAAAAATTTATAGTCACTTAAAGTATATGAACAAATTTTATAACATTGGGCAGAATCTAGGTTTTGTGTACAAATGCTACAATTATAACTTAAACCTTAAGACGTTTCAATAATTTATCCTGTAAATACAGTACTTTTTCACACAACCTTGCTCGCTGAAACTGAGGAGGGCCTCATGCACTTACTGCAGAGGGTCAAGGACTGCAGCCTTCAATATGGACTGAGGCTCAATGTCAAGAAGACAAAAATTCTCACCACTGGACCAATCGGTAGCATCAGGATGGATGGCGAAGAGATTGAGATTGTTCACAGCTTCAGTTTCCTCGGCTCCACCGTCAACACTCTTGGCACCAGTAGCCAGGAAATCAAAAAACGTATTGCAATGGGAAAGTCTGTGGTTAGGGATCTCTCTAAAGTTCTCAAGAGCAGCGGTGTCTCTCTGGAGACTAAGGTGCACCTGATACAGGCCATGGTTTTTGCAATCACTTGTTATGCATCAGAGAGTTGGACAATGACTAGGGAGGATAGAAGGAAAATTGATGCCTTTGAGCTGTGGTCCTGGAGAAGAGTATTGAATGTACCATGGACTGCCAAGAAAACAAACAGATTCATCCTAGAGAGGGTTAAACCAGGCTGCTCCTTGAAAGCAAGGATTCTGGGGCTTCGTCTGACATACTTTGGACATGTTGTAAGGGGAGACAGGTCTTTAGAGAGGGACATCATGCTGGGTAGAGTAGAGGGACAGCGCAGCAGGGGAAGACCCTCTATGAGGTGGATTGATTCAGTGACCAGGGTAATTGGGATGGGTGTGTCATAGGCAATGAGATTGGCACAGGATAGAGCAGGGTTTAGTGCTGTTGTACATAGGGTCGCTATGAGTCACAAACGATTCGGTGGCACTTAACAACAACAACAACACCTAAAATACTTTTTCATTGGGTGGTTTTTATTAATTTTCTTCATTTTTATTTTTTTTAGACTGTAGATTTTTATAGGAAAAGTATATAAAAAGATAATAACAACCATGAGAGTCTTTTAAGAAAGGAAAGAATTTTCAAGAAAGAATATGGTGGACAGGAACTGAAGGAGGAAGAGAGAAATGAATGGCAGGGATTCCCTAAAGAAAAACACCATGCACTTTCTTTAGTTAAAATCTCCCCAGCAACAAACACCAAGACAAAGATAGATGCTCAAAAAGTAGATTTATGTTTAAAAATATATTTGGTGGAATCTGTAAAGCATCCAGTACACAGCCACTCTGCAGGAAGACACTCTGCTAGCGGGTGAGCTCTAAGTCAGTTCTCACTACACAGCAATGCATTTGAGTCTGCCGACAATGGGAAATGAAGAGGAAAGCGAAACTATCTTGCAAAGGAGGTGTCATTAAAATAGCTTCCACCCCATATAACTAAAATTTACTTCCACTCACCCCAAATACACTTGGAAAAGCAGTGTAGAACATAAGATGTTCAGATAACCCATTCAAAGTCCAGATACTTTATCCACTTCCTCTTCTCAATCATTTGTTATTGTTAATACCTGGGAGAAGAGGCTGCAAGTAACACTGAACTGTTGCAAAAATCATGGAAAGTGGAATTCAATGGCCTTTTGACAGCTGGAAGTGAGATCACAATTGAAATAAAGAGTGAGGGGATATGAGTAGGGCACCGTATACATCTTCTAGTTACTTCAAAAGATTTATCATAGTGAATGACATATTCTTGTTATTTAATTTATAGTCCAAAAAATCTCCAAGCTCACTAAAATGCATAGCTAAATAATCATGTACATTGATTATTTAAGCCATATTTCTGTAGACTGTTAGGAGAGAGAATCTTATTTCCCATTTTCTCATTGATAAAAGTTGGATAACAAAGAAGGGAATATCAGAATCAGACATAAGATGACCGTGAGATGAAACATTACTTGCAAGTATAATATTTGAGAAGTGATAATAGCCAGCAAGAGTGAAAGACAGTGAGGGCAAAACAAAGTGGAGGTGGGGGCGGGAGGGGAAACCCAGCTATGCAAGAATTTATTAAAATGAGCACAATTAGGGATGACTGAGATCCTCAGCAGAACTTTTTTAAATCCATCTTCAAGCTGCCTGCTCAACTGAGAAGAAGCATGTGTCCATAGCCATAAGACACAGCCTAGTATAATAGGAAATACATCTTAATTTTGGAGTTAAGTAAACCTGGGTTTATAGCTTGGTATTTATGATAAATTATAGTTTTATAAAATATTATAAAATCTTCTTCAGAGTATTTTCACACCTCTTTTGAAGGAAAATAGTATGATTTTTTCTGCTTAAGATCATAATAAATTAGTTCCGAATTTTCCAATAATAAAAGTGCTTGCTTATCTGTACTTCAGATTATTTTTGTCTAAAAACAGCAAAATAACCCACCTCTCAACTCACTGCTGGAGAGTCAGAATCTATTCATAGCTGACCTTCCGGTAGGTTTACAGAGGAGGAGACAGCCCACCTTTCCTCCTCAGGCCAGCTGATGACTTCAAAGTGGTTGCCTTTGCAATGACAGCACAACTTTCAGCCAATCAGACCACCAGCACTCCTCTGGAGGGGAGGAATAAGAAAGTTTTTTAAAATATATAGTTTTCTATGAGATAAATTTTTTTCTATTAGATAAACATAAAAGTAATAAACAAACACTGGCAGTAATTCCTTTACACATATATTTTAAATCTTTTTTATTGACGAAAGAATCCAAAGAAAAGCACTGGGGAAAAATACAAACATGACATAAAAGAATGACTTTTCTTTAAATAAAATGGTTGTTAGTGTTATTGGGTACCGTAGAGTCAGAAGTGACCCATAGCTGACACCCATAGCTGATCCTCTGGTAGGTTTTCAGAGGTGATTAATTGCAAGGAAGTAGATTGCCCATGGAGCAGCTGGTGGACTCAAACTGTCATTGAGAATGTAGTGCAGCTTCTTGCCACTAAGCCACCAAATCTCCCTTAAAAGAAAGTAAAATGGTAGAAAATGGATTAATGAAGTTTGTTTCATCCTGGAGAGGGTTAAACCAGGCCACTCCTTGGAGGCAAGTATTTTGAGGCTTTATCTGACATATTTTAGACATGTTGGAAGAAGGGACCAGTCCTTGGAGAAGGACGTCATGCTTGAGAGGGTGGAGGGACAGCACAGGAGAGGAAGACCCTCGATGAGATGGACTGATTCTGTCACTGAGGTAATGGGGGTAGGTGTGTCAGAGATGGTGAGATTGACACAGGATAGGGCAGAGTTTAGGACTGTTATGCATAGGGTCACTATGAGTCACAGGCGACTCAATGGCACATAACAACAACATCACTTATTTATAACTTAAAGAGGTAGTTTATAAATTTTGATCTATAAAATACACAGGTAATCAATTACTAAAATATTACAAAACCTTCAGCAATTGGTATATTTAAGTTTTGTGTTCTCTCAATCTGTCTCTTTTTCTACATTTATGATTCCAGTTTTATGGAAATAGATGTCTGGTTATCAGAACTTAGCTGCAAGCAAGAGAATGAGATCAAATCTGATTGTTGAGTCTTAAATTAGGATTATTGCTCCCCATCCCATAACCCCATACTAGTGAGGCAAAGTCCATTTCAGTGGGCGTATCAACTTCATTCCACTGTCTCACTCATAGGTGTTATTTTTTTGTTGTTGTTTCACAAAGACCTTTGCTCCAGGGTAAAGCAGCTGTTCTGGGCACTTGCCAGCTGAAGCAATGGTCTCATAGGATGTGCCAACAGGAAAGCACACCACTTCTTCATGTTCATTTGGTGGCTGCTTTCCCTTTTCCTTCTCACTCTATCTCTTGGGACTTCCCTTTACACAGAGGGCCAAGAAAGGTGACATACGTGTGAACATATGGCACTGCCCTGCTGGAGTTGTGTACATGAAAGCATATGGCGCTGCCCTCTTACTCTTCAGCATACACAAGAAGCAGTTTGTCATAGTTACATTGCTTGCTTTCCATATGGTTCTGAATTGTCCCTGAGTGTGGCCAGTTTGTATTCACTTTACTCCATTTTTTCCTAGATACAAAGAATTGTGTTGCTTTTTTAGGATTTAAGATACAGTAATCTACTTCTTAAGAAATAAATGTGCAAACCAGAATTACCATTTTTTTCTTTTAAGCAAATTTTTCAAGTGTTACATTCTGAAATATAAAAAGCATGTTTTTATTGTTTGTTTTTCACTATTAGGTCTTTTGCTATTCTCTACTTATTGCTATTTCCTTTCATTTTAGTATTAAAACAATTCTTCAGTTTTTCTAGGAAACCCAATATCCTAAATTAAGAGTATGACTCTTAGAAGGATTTCCAGAGATTATCTTCTTTATTATTAATCTCTGTTACCTAAACCCTTGAAACTATTAGACACAGCACTTGAACATCATGGGGAAGAGATCATATAGATCTTTTTCCACCATAGTGTTTCTCTCATGACTAATGTGGTGTTCTTATTTGGTTATATTAGGTAGGTAATTCATAATTATAATGTGGAACAACAAATAGCAGACATACCTACTCAGTCCTACCTCAATCTGTCCACAAAGCCAGCAAATGGAGGCCCACACTCATATACTCTCAGCTGTTGTCTCACCTGTCTGAGAACAGGATGATAAGTTCACCTTGTCCATTCAGCTACACACACACACACACACACACACACACACACACACACTAACTATCCCAACAAAGTAAACATATAGTCAATAAGTTATACTTCGGTGCCTCAAAAACAACAGACAATAGCAAACCTTTTAAAGGATAAGATGGCTCAAGCAAATTAACAATATAAAACACTAGAAAATTTTCTAGAGGAAGAAATCATAAAAGAATACCTGGTAAGAAATTCCAAAGACTTATACATAAGATCTTCAAATAGGTCAAGAAAAACGTAAAACCATAGACAACACAGAAAAAACTATAAAAGAATTCAGGAAAACTTACCGGAAAAGATGTCAAAATAAAAAGACAATCAGTACTATGTAAATTCCAACTAACAATCAAGAAGATAAAAGCCAAAGTTCAGAAATTAGTAACTTAGTGGAAAGACGCTGTTATGTGTTGTTAAGTCAGAAGCGACTCATAGCTTACTAGGGTATAAATCAAATGGAAGGAGATTGTCCATCTTTCATCCACAGAACAGATGGTGGATTCAAACCACATGTCTTTAGTTTGGCAGCACAACTCCTCAGAAAAGACATAATCAGTGAAATAAATGGAAATTTTCCGAGTTTTTGAAGATCAATCAGAAGGATTGATTAAGTATACTACTTAAGTATACTACTTAAAATGTTTCAAAGAAAATTTTAAAAAGGCACAAAGAATTTTTAAAGACTTTTTGTTAGAAAGTATCCTTAATATTATAAAATATGAGAAAACATTCATCTAAGAAATTCATAGAACCTTATGCAGGATAATTCACAAAATAAACTCATCTTGACAAACCTTAAGACACTTTCAAAACATAAGTAAAAGAATACTGAAGGTAGGTTGGGGAAAAGTATATAGTACTTACAAAAGGGAATCAGTAAGAGTAAGCTCTGATTTAACAACTAAAATCTTTAAGACAAGGCAACAGAATAGTATATACAAAAGCCATTTGATCAAATAAAAAGGAAAAAAAAATAACCAAGAGGAATTTTATTTTCAGAAGAACTGTTCTGAGTGGAAAAATAGGGCATTTCTGAAGAAAAAAAAAATCTATTTTTAAAAACAAGCCTAAAATTTAAAATATTGACTAACTAAAATTTAAAATATTTAAATTCTTCACAGAGATCCAACAACTTCATACAACAATCTGAAAGACAGATACAGAAGAACTTTTAAAAGACTGAAAAAAAGGGAGTAAGATTTGATCTGTAATTAAAAACCCAAAGGTATATTCCTAAAATATCTATGGGTAAGATAAAGGTAAATTTCTAGGTAGCCAGCAGAAAAGCTGTCAAATCACAGAGAAGGCATAAAAAACCATGATTTAAGGGAAGAAATCTCAATAAATGTGCAGTCAATAATAAATGGAAAGAAAAGAAAATCCACAAACAGAAAGAAATTTATCAAAAAAACTTAAGCTGGACAAAAAACCCTGTCAATTCCCCATCCACCCCATGAACAGAGCAATAAAACTAAATCAATAAATTTATATCTGTTGTTGTTATTGTTGTTGTTATGTGCTGTGAGTTGTCTGGGACTCATAGTGACCCTACGTACAACAACCCTAAACATTGCTCTATCCTTTGCCAATCTTATTTTCTCTGACACACATATCCTCATTACCAAAATCACTGAATCAGTCCATCTAATCGAGGGTCTTCCTCTCCTGTAGAGTTTCTCCTCCCTCCTAAGCAAGACTTCCCTCTTCAAGAACTGGTCCCCCCTTGCAACATGTCCAAAGTATGTTAGATGAAGCTTCAGAATCCTTGGTTCAAAATTCTGAATAAATCCTGGCCAATAGAATCCAATGATATATATTAAAAAAATAATTCATCATGACCAAGTGGGATTCATGACAGATAGACAAAGATTGTTCAACATAAGAAAAACAATCAGTGTAATTCATCACATTAACAAGGCAAAAAAATAAGAACCACATGATCCTATCAATTGATGCAGAAAAGGCCTTTGACAAAATCTACACCCTTTCCTGATTAAAACACTCAACAAAATAGGAATAGAAGAGAATTTTCTCAAGATATTTCAAAGGATATATGCAAACCCAAGAGCCAACGTTGGTTGTTCTCAATGGAGAGAGATTAAAGGCATTTCCTTTAAGAACTGGAAATAGGCAAGGATGCCCACGATCACCTATCCTATTCAATATTGTATTGAAGTCTTAGTGGTAGCAATAACACAATAGAAGGAAATAAAAGGTATCCAAATTGGCAAAGAGGAGGTAAAATTATCTCTATATGCAGATGATATGATAGTATACTTAGAAAATAGACTCAGCAGGAAAACTACTGGACATAGTTGACCAATTCAGCAAAATGCCAGGATACAAGAACAGTATACAAAAAGCAATTGGATTTCTCTTCAGTGACAAAGAGAATATAGAACTAGAGCTAAGAAAAACAATAGCCTTCACAATAGCTAATCACAAGATTAAATATGTGCGAGTAAATCTACTAGAAATATAGAGGATCTATTCAAAGAAAATTACAAAACATTACTACAAGAAATAAAAAGAGACCTGGGGAAATGGAAGAATATACCTTGCTCATGGATAGGAAAACTCACTATGGTGAAAATGACAATCCTACCAAAGGCAATCTACACATTCAATGCAATCCCAATACAAATACCAATTCCATTGTTCTACAAGATGGAAAAAGCAATCTCCAATTTCATTTGGAATGGAAAGAAACTCTGAATAAGCAAAACACTCCTTAAAAAGAGAAACAATGTAGGAGGCATCTCAATCTCTGATTTCAAATCCTACTACATGTGTATGCCATGGTGGTTAAGACAGCATGGTACTGATACAATGACAGACACATAGATCGATGGAATAGAATTGAGAACCCAGAAATCAGCCTATCTATCTATGGTATAAAACTGGACTGACAAGAAGGATGAGGGAAACTAAGAAAAGAGGGAGTTAATAGTGTACACAACATTGAAACAGATGAGGGAGAGAGAACTTTATAAAAGGAATATATGATAAGATATTATTTGCATGACAAGAGTCCAGAATAAGAGCTGCATAGTAAAGTGAACTGGGGGTGGGGGACTGTATAACAATGAAATAATTTTTTCCAAAGGAAAAAAGCAATTTGGCAGGGGAGCCAGGGAGTAAAATGTGGAACAATCAATGGATGGAAATCCAAATTCTCTATAAACTTTCATTAAAATTATCAATAAAAAATAAAAATAAATTAATTCCAAAATAAAAAAACAAGAATCCTTTCCTCTAAGGAGCAGTCTGGTTTCACCCTCTCTAGGATGAACCTGTTTGTTCTCTTAGCAATCCATGATATGTTCTTTTCTCCAAAACCACAGCTCAAAGGCATCAGTTCTCCTATCATCCCTAGTTATTGTCCAGCTGTCTGATGTATGGCAAGTGAATGCAAAGACCATGGTCTGTATAAAGCACACTTGGTGTCCAGACTGACATCATTGCTCTTTAGTACTTTAGAGAAGTCTCTGACAGCTGATTTTCCCAAGGCAATAAGTCTTTTAATTTCCTAACTGCTAGTGCCAATAGATTTGATTGTGGAACTGAGCAAACAAAAGCTGTTTACAACCTCAATACCTCAGTCTCTTTACTATCCATCACAATACTGCCAATTTGCCCAGTGGTGAGAATCTATGTTTTCTTGATATTGAGCTTCAATCCATATTGAAGGCTGCAGTCCTTGACCTTCTGCAGCAAGCGCTTCAGGTCCTCCTCAGTTTCAGCAAGCAGATATCTATAGTTATTAAATACATCAGTTCAGAGACAAGGAATGTCAAAGTAATTTAGAGAGATAGAGGGAAGTAGAGAGTGTGAGGTAGGGAGTTTTTTAAAAATAATTTTATTAAAAACAAGCATATTTGTGATTTTTATACTCATTTTTTTAATATTAATTTTAATGAAAATTTACAGACTTTGGATTTCCATTCATTCATTGTTGCCCTTTTCTCCCATCTCATCCCTCCTTCTGAGTTCACTCTTCTCTTTGAAAAGTAAAAGAAAAATTATTTCATTGTTATACAATATCTCCCCTCCACTTTTGATCCATTTTGCAGCCTTCGTTCTGGACTCTTGTCATGACAATAAGACCTAATCATATATCCCTTGTAAACTGTTCTCTCCCTCATCTGTTTCAGTGCAGTATACATTATTTATCCCATCTTTCTCAGTCTTCCCCCAACCCCAATGTCAGTCTTGATTTTTGTAGGCTTTCTTTTCTTTATTTCATTTAGTCTCCTAAAAATATATCAATTACACTTCCTTTAAAAAGCCTTAAGTAGTTATTTTGCCCCATTGCTTGTTGTATTTCTTTTTTGAATACTATATGGGTAAACCTATGGTGAACAGTGTTTGGGTGGAGCTCCCCAATTAAAACAAGCTTGGAACGAGGAGTGTCATCCACTTCCGAAATATCTTGCCTCTGGAAACTATGAACTTGGAGAAGAGATGAAAGTTATATAACTGTTCAGGTCTTTCATTCATAGGGTCACTATGAGTTGTCTATGGCACTTAACAACAACAACAATGGGTAATTTACCGTAAGAATTTACAACCTCAGAAACTCAATGAAAGGTCACTAGCAATGAATGTCTCCCTTTAATATGAATTTCAAGTATGTGTTCTCAGAATATTTACCATCCTTTCTGTTCCTTATGGCATTGATGTATTTGTTTCAGTCTTCCTTTATGATTTATAACATCAAAAGACCCAATGGAAGGTGGCTATGAGTGATTTCAGTCTCGATAACCCTTCAATATGAATTACATCTTAATGTCAAGAAAACGAAAATCCTTATCACTGGCCTGACAGACCACATAATAATTGTTGTTGTTGTGTGCTATTGAGTCAGAACCAAGGCATAGCTGACCCTCTAGCAGGTTTTCAGAGGCAGTTAATTGCACAGGAGAAGACTGCTCATTCTTTTCCCATGAACATCATAATAAATAGAGGAAAATAGAAATTGTTAACAATTTCATCTTATTTGTACCCACAGTCAACACCCTTGGCACCAGCAGTTAAGAAAAAAAGAAATTTCTCTCAGAAAGTCTTCTATTTGGGACCTCTCCAAAGCACTGAGGAACAATGATGTAATTCGAAGACCAAGGTGCACCTGATACAATCACCTGCTATGCATCTTAGAGCTGGACAATTAATAAAATTGGCAGAAGAAAAATGGATACCTTTGAGTCCTAGAGTGTGAAAAGTGTACTGGATATCCTATGAGCTATCAAAAGCTCAAACAGATATATCTTGGAAAAGATACAGTCCAAGTTTTCCTAAGAGGCAGTATGACAAATCTTCGTCTCACATACTTGGAGCATGATCCTAGAAGGTAAGTATATCTTGGGAATGGACATCATGCTAGGAATGGTGGAAGGTCAGTGAATGAGAGGGAAGACCTTCAACTAGATGGATTGATATAGCGACTACAACAATGAAATCAAGTGTGTCAGACATAATTAGAAAGGCAAGGATAGGACAGGGTTTCAGGTCTGATTTTTACAGGGTCATTATAAGTTGTACTCACCTCAGGTGTCAATAAAAACACCAACAATTGGCTAATTGCAATAACTGTATTGTCTTTATCTCCTCACTTCCCAGGTTGATCCCCTTGTTTGGGTCATTATCTTGTTTATTATTTGCACATTTTATTTTGACCCTCTCCCTTCCCCTCAACTTCTCAGTGCCCCTCCTATTTCCACAGTAGCAGTATTTGACCTTTTATGACTGAGTTATTTCACTTAATATAATGGCCTCCAGATTCTCCTTTGTTGTGTCGTATTTTACAAATACTTTGCTGTTCTTTAGGGCTGCATAGTGTTTTATTGTGCTGGTATACTGGTTTCTTAATATTCCAGTTTTGTTGTTGGACATTTGACTTGTTTCCATTTTCTTGTTATTGTGACTACACTGCATTGAATATAGGTGTACAGAGCTTGAAACTTTCATATTATAAAATAGTACAACCACTGTGGAAGACAGTTTGGTGTTTCCTAAAAAAGATGAACTTAAAAATCTTGTGTGATGCAGCTGTCACTACTAGGAAAATATCCCACGGAAATATTTCTCAAAGATTGTATCATAGAAGTTCCAAAATGGTGCCTGTGGCTTTTACTGACTTAGCCTTTACACCTGGTTATGATAATGAAGTTGTCCTTTAAGGAATTGGCCCTGAGATTAATTATAAAACGCAATCAGTTGTGTTTATGTTGGCCATACTTTGTTTTCCCTTGAACAAACTTTTCCTTTTTCTCTTTCTGGTTCTTCAGTTGTGGAATACAGCCTTCTTAGATTCAGTTCACTCTTTCCTTCTCATTGTGATCTCTCCTAGGCTACTTTTAGGAAATTTATCTACTTGCCATTCATTTAAAAAATATAAAATCTATTTACTTAAGTATATAACGCGTAAAAGTGATGCTTCAAGTGGTAAAGAAATGGCTTTATTTCTTGTTAAAATTTTATGATAGAAGTGGAATTACGGATTGAGAAGATAGAGCCAATGAATATGTTTTGCATTATGTCATCAGAGCTCCTTAACAGATGCCTAGATTTACAAAAATTTCAGATTTTATGAAACTTCCAAACTTTCTTGAGAAATATCAACACTGGAAAAAAGAAAGGACTTGATCAAGAAAGGGCGTGGGGAGGATAGTTTCTATCTGCAATATAACTAGAAAAACAGGGATTAAAAAAAAAGAAAAACAGGGATCATGAATTCAGTTTAATATTAGCTCTACTTAGGTTTAATATTAGCTCTATTTTCTGCTAACGGCTTATCAAAGTTATGCTTATGACATCTAAAAAAAGATATACCAGATCTTATTTGTTCTTTCCCTTGTGTAGGAAACCTTGCATCCACAAGGTACGAAGAGGTAACTTAAACCATTTGCCTCCTGGCAAGATGCTGCACTGCAATTGTGAAGGCAAGTGGTTCAAGGCCACCAGCTCAACCATGGCAGAAAGATGTGCAATCTCTTCCCCTGTGATTCACTGCCTCTGAAAACCTGCCAGAGGGTCAGCTATGAGTACACAGCAACAACAGGGTAAAGAGGGTAGTTTCACAATTTGAAAGTCTGACTTTATTTTGTTCTGTTTTCTCTGTTCCTCCTCTTTCACCTCTTGGCACCTTTTGCTCTTTCTATGATGCCTCCTTTGCTCCTCAAACACATATCTTTTACATCACATCATGCTAGAATAATTCATGTATGTGTTATTTTTTGTTTTATTCTTATGATTATTTTTTTAATCACCTCATCACCAAGAGCTCTTAGTTTTTGTTTCTTTAAATGAGGTTGTCAGGGCAAGGACTTGAGTGTGAATGTATGTGTGTGTTTAAATATATGTGAATGGCACATGACTTTTGTTATAGGACTAATGGGAAATTTTGCCCCCAGAAAGCTACACTTTGTTTTCTGAGGGCCTTTGACGTTACTTTTCTCAAACTACCTCAGAGATATTACACTTGCCTCTTTGCATGCTGCCAAATTGTGGCCATTGGGTCTCTTTCTCAGTCTCACCTAAGATTCTCATATCCAAATATTGTAGTGGAACTTTTGGGGAACCAATCTCAAGAGTCCACATTATGTTGACTAGCAGTAATATGAGCTTTAGAGATCTTTCCAGATGTGTTCCACAAAGCCAGAGAAAAAAGACAATTCAAGAAAACAATTTTCTCAGTATGTGGAATAGGGAAACATTTCAAAGTTATCATTTTCTTGGATCCTACTTTAAATGTTTACATTTTCATTATTTTAGATTGTGCATCTGTACTTTCTAATTTAAATTGAATCTGTAAACTTAATAATAGAGATGAAGAAAGACTGAATGATTTAGGGTAAATATTGTGTACCTTCAAGTCGAAATGAACCCATAGCTGTCCCTCCAGTGCATTTTAGAGGCAATAAATCTCATGGAAAAAGATTGCCCTTCTTTCTCTAGCAGAACAATTGGTGGATTTGAACCACATACCTTTGTGGAGGTAGCTGAGTATGGTATCAGGATTGGAGGAAGACTCCTCAACGACTTGGATTTGCAGATGACACAACCTTGTTTGCAGAAAGCAAGAAAGACCTGAAGTGTATGCTGTAGAAGGTTGAGGACTGTAGTCTTCAATATAGGTTGAAGCTCAGCATCAAGAAGACAAAGATTTTCACCACTGGGTCAATTGGCAGCACCATGATGGGTAGAAAAGAGATTAAGGTTAACAATTTCAGCTCCAAAATCAACACTCCTTGCATCAGCAGTCAGGAAATCAAAAGATCAATTGCATTGGGGATACCTGCTGTTAGGGACTTTCCCAAAATGTTAAAGAGCAAAGATATCAGTTGAGAAACTAAGGCGTGCCTAACCCAAGCCATGGTCTTTGCACTTACTTATTGTGCATCAGAGAGGATTACAGAAGAATTGATGCCCTTGAGTTTTGGTGCTACAGAAGGGTATTGAATATACAGTAAACCACCAGGAGAACAAATAGTTCTGTCTTGGAGAGGGTGAAGTCAAGGTATTCTTTAGAGGCAAGGATTTTGATGCTCAAGCTCATGTATTTTTGGCATGTGGCCAGGAGAAACCAGTATTTAGAGAAGGATATCATGCTTGGAAGGGCAGAGGTGTACACCATGAATAGTTCTGTTAACTGGGACAATGAGGCTAGCTGTGTTAAAATCAGTGAGACTGGCTCAGGACACGGTATGGTTCAGAGCCATTGAGTAGAGGGAAATGGCATATAACAAGCCACTATGTTGCTGTTGTTGTGTGCTGTAGAGTTGTAACTCACCCATAGCTGACCTTCGAGAGATTTTTCTAGAGACAGTATGTCACTTGTAAGGAGGTTGCCCATCCTTCTGAGAAGCAGCTAGTGGATTTAAACCAAATATATTTAGGATTGAAGTGCAACTTCCTACCTCTAGGTCATCAGAACTCTGTTCTGAACGTAAAATAGATATAATTTTTATCTTTTATTTGAGCTCTGGTGAGAGATTAACTGCCTCTGAAAACCTGCTGGATGGTCATCTATGGGTAATTTCTGACTCAGTCATACAGAACAATATTTTTTAATTTAAAAATTGTTCAGCATACAAACACTGTGCAATAACAAAACAATCACTGATGATAACAATAGAACCACCGATCATTAACATGAGCCATACATTTTTCATTCCTTTTTCCGTGCACTCAACCACTTAATTTTTACTCAGCTACCTCAAACAAATTGCACACTTACACCTACTAGCTGTGTGCTGTATGGAAAGCTGTTTAGCCTCTGGATTTCAGTTCCTTCTTGTGTACATTGGAGATCCTCGTATTACCTACAGTTTTGTTGAAGTTTATGCTAAGGATATAGAAATGTTTTGTACAACATCTGATACATCAAAGAACATTCCATATGTGAAAGATTTTTAAAACAATTATTCAAGCAAAGAAGCTTCCAAGTGAAATGCTGGTTAATATGTAAGCAAAGTTTATAAATTTAAATAAATGATGACTCTTGTGGCCAAATCAGTAGAAAGCTGTCCTGTAAACTCTGATGGTTTGAATGCACCACCAGTAATCTCCTGTCAAGCTGCTGAGGGAATATCCTTTATGATTCAAATGTTTTAAGAGTTCAATATTATAGCTGATTTCCAACCAGGATGCTGTTGTTATTGTTGAGGACCTCGAATCAGAAATGATCCATAGCTGACCTTCCAGTGGCTTTTCGGAGTCAGTTAATCACATTGGAGGAGATTTCAAATCCTTCTTCCACAGAGCAGCTGGTGGATTCAAACTACATGCCTTGGGGAATTGCAGTGCAGTTTTGTTTCCTTTCTT
>NW_006399757.1:11877094-11891613 GCF_000299155.1 Elephantulus edwardii | reverse complement strand
CTTCCTTCCTTCCTTCCTTCCTTCCTTCTTTCCTTCTTTCCTTCTCTCTCTCTCTCTCCCCCCTTCTTTCTCCTTACTTCTTTCCTCCCTCTCTTTTCTTCTCTTCTCTTCTCTTCTCTTCTCTTCTCTTCTCTTCTCTTCTCTTCTCTTCTCTTCTCTTCTCTTCTCTTCTCTTCTCTTTTTTCCTTTTTTCATACCTAACAAGCAGGTTTGTGCTAACATGTAATGCACTTTACATACAATTAGAAGTGTCAGCCAGACTGCAGCCATATCTGAACAAGTTCAGTAATGCTATGCTAAATCATTGTTTATTTAAAACAGCTGTGCATGCCCACAGTGTAAAAAGGATAGAGTCCACTTGCAATATGTGGTAGGGAGCAACCTACTTTTGTTCTGAGACCTATAAAGACTTGGTGGGAAAGTTCCTAGGTGGCTCACTTGTGTGTTCTATGGGGTTGTCAGTAGTGGTGGGGCTAGGAGGCTCAGGGGTATCCTTTCAATTTATGTGAGAACCAGAATGAAAGAGACGTTTGAGCCTTTGCACATCCTCTGTTGTTTGCGCTTATTCTCCAATTGGCCACTGAATCTGAGAGTTCTTGATTGTCTAATTGCCTTGAACCTGACATTTAACATAATGAACAAGATACTTATCCTTGGACATAACAAATAGGACTATGAGAAGAATTCAGATGTAACAATTGATGCTAAGAGCTGGATTCAAACATGACAGATAGGGTTGAATTCTCAGAGGATGTTCTTGTTCTTAGGTGACTTGGAGTTGACTACTACTCATTGTGACCTTATGAAAAGTAGATCAAACTTTGTCCTTCTTGACCCATGATCTCCACCATGTTAGAGCCCCATTTTTACATCTTGCATAATGCTTAGTACACCTACCTGCTGCAGAATTACGCTGAACTAGGATGAAGTTTCTTAGGAAATCTGGTCTAGTAGTTAAAACACTAGCTAATACAAATCAAGTGTTTTAGCTCAACAACACTTCTAAGGGTAAGAGATATGGAATATGCTTCTATAAAGTTTTACCTTCTTAGAAAGAAAGTGGCCAAATCTACTTTGTGCTATAGTTCCTCTATTATTTAAAACTAGCTGGATGACAGCAGATTTAGGTTTACCAACTTCTGCATTGATTGCTGCTGTCATAAGCACTCAGGTGCTAACCCAAAGGCTAGCTGTCAAGCTACTGGAACCCACCAGCTACTCTTCAGAAGAAAGATGAAGCACTCAGGTTCTGTAAAGGTTTATAGCTTTAGAAATTCTACAGGACAATTCCATCCTGTCCTATATTGTCACTATTTATCAGAATCCACTTGACGGCAATGAGCCATCAAAGCATCGTTTGCCTTGGAATAAATTCTGTCTTACTCCCCAAACCAGGCCAAGTACCGCTGAGTGGATTCTCATCTATAGCAACCCTATTTTGCGGTGTTGTTGTTGTTGTTGAATGCCACTGAGTCACAAGAGACCCGTAGCTGACACTCCAGTGAGTTTTCGGAGGCAGTAAATCACACAAGAAGATATTGTCCCTCTTTCTTCCACAGAGCAGTTGGTGGAGTCAAACTATGTATCATTGTGTTGACAGTGCAATTTCTTACCCCGGAGCCACCAGAGATCCCTGCAGCAGCCAGCCTTATTTTGCTGTTATGTATGACTCACAGAAACCCTATGAATAACAGATCTGAACTGTGACCTATTGTGTGCCATCCTCACAGTCTCTGACACACTTGGACCTATTGCTGCAGTCACTGTGTCCATCCGCTTTGCTGAGGAGCTTCCTCTCTTTCACTGACCCTCCACCTTTCCAAGCATGATATCCATCCTGAAGGAACAGTCTTTCCTAGCAACATGCCCAATGTATGTAAGATGATGTTCTATCATTCTTGCCCCCAAGGAATATTCTAGCTACATTTTCTCAATACATATCTGCTTGGTTTTTTTGTGATTTGTTTTGTTGTTGTTGTTTTAAAGTCAATGGGATATTCAATATTCTACCCCAACACTAGAGCTCAAAAGCATCAATTTTTCTTCTTTCATCCTTTTTCACTGTCCAGCTTTCAGATGCATAACAACAGATTTAAAAGACCAAGGACAGAATCACATGCATCTTAATTTTCAAACTGATGTTGTTCCCTGGTGATTTGGAGAGGTGCCTGACAGCAGACTTGCCCAATGTAATGAACCAATGAGTCTCCTGATCGCCTGACTGTGAATCCTAAGGGATTTGATTGTGGATCCAAGTAAGATGAAATTTTTGACAACTTCAAACTTTTCTCCATGAATCATGATGTTGCTTATCTGTCCAGTGGTTAGGAGTTTTGTTTTCTTGATTATGAAATGCAAACTGTATTAAAGCTATAGTCTTTCATCTTCTGAAGCAAGCACTACAAGTCTTTCTCACTTTCAGGTAGCTAGGTGGTACCGTCTGCATAATGCAGGTGCAGAGAAAAATTGTCCCTCAGTTTTCCAAGGTTGTAATTTTTACAGAAGCAGATTTCCATATTTTTCTCCTGAGAATAAGCTGGTGGGTTATAACTGTGAATCTTTCTCTTTGGACCCAACTTCTTTATTTTTTCATTGTTCTTCCAAGATATTTTTATTTCTATTTTCTTATTTGTTATTGTAGACTTCAATTCATGCAACCTATGTATATCAGAATGGAACTAAATTCCATAGGGTCTTCAGTAGCTGATTTTTCTTAATTATTAAATTTTATTAGTTTTAATGAACATTTACAGAGATTTTGGGTTCTCATTCATTCATGGTTGCACTGTTTTCTCTACCCTCCTCCCCAGTTTGTTCTTCTTCCCCCTCCCGAATGTCTGTTTTAATAGTCCAATTGCCACAGTGCTTTTCAAAGCCAGTTCTGATTAATCTCCTTTGTCAGTGTGTCCTTTGCCATTCCCTATCACTCCTCCCTGAGAGAGACTTCACCCTGATTCATAAGGAAAAGGGGATGGTTTGTTAGCCATTTGAATGTCGTCTTTGGTGAAGTGCCTGTTCATATCCTGTGCCCGTTTTTCTATTGGATTATTTACCTTTATCTTGTTGTGGTGCTCAAGTATTTCATAAATTCTGGATACAAGTCCCTTATCTGATATGTTATTACCAAATACTTTTTCCCAGTCAGTGGCTTCCCTTTTTACCCTGTTAGAGAAGTTTTTGGATGTGCATAGGGATTTGAGTCTTAGAAGATCCCATTCATCTACGTTATCTTCTCCTGGTTGTAGGGGACCCAACTTCTTAATTATTGAACCACAATGCCCCCCTCTGATTCGTGTTGAACATTAACATTAGATATTAATTTTGGATAGGGTTAGTTTAAAAAAATTGTAATTTCATGATAGAATAATCATGCTCACTTCATTGTAGACTGCCAGGATATTATTTTTATATCCCAGTAACAATAATGTCAACTATCTATCTTTCTATCACTGTATTTGTCATTATATCTATCTATCACTATATCTGTCTATATCTATCTATCTATCTATCTATCTATCTATCTATCTATCTATCTATCTATCATCTATCTATCTTATCTATCTATCATCTACCTCTAAAGTTAGATGTATCTTGCCTGAAAGCAGAGAGCACTGGAGGAATGTCCATCTGTGTTTCACTGATCATGCAAAGGCATTTGACTGTGTAGAACAAGAGATTGTGGCTACCTCTGAGAAGAATGGGAATCCCAGAAAATTTGATAGTACTTATGTGAAACCTATAATTGGATCAGGAGGCAGTCATCAGAACAGAGCAAAGAAACACTGCATGATACCAGGGCTGTGCCCTATCTCCATACCTTTTCATTCTATATGTAAATCACCTGGGAGCCTGGGCTCAATGAGAAGGAGTGTGGCATCAAGATTGGAGGATGATTTATTGGCAACCTGCATTATGCAGATGACACAACCTTGCTTACTGAAACTGAGGAGGACCTGAAGCACTTGATGCAGATAGTCAAGTATTTCAGCCTTCAATATGAATTGAAGCTCAACATCAAGAAAACAAAGATTCTCACCACTGGGCCAATTAGCAGCATCAGGAATGGATGGTGAAGAGATTGATATTGTTAACAGCTCTAGTTTGTTTGACTGTACAAACAACACTTTTGGTAACAGCATCCAGGAAATCAAGAGACTAATTGCATTGGGAAAGTCAGCTGTTAGGGACCTCTCCAGCATACTCAAGAGCAATGGTGTCAGTCTGGAGACTAAGGTGCACCTGATTCAGGCCATGATCTTCTCAATTACTTCCTGTGTATCATAAAGATGGGCAATAACTAGGGATGATAAAAAGAAGAATTGACGCCTTTGAGCTGTGATGTCAGGGAAGAATATTGAATATACTATGAACTACCAGGAGAACAAACAGATTTGTTATAGAGAGGGTGAAACCAGACTGCTTCTTGGCGGCAAGGATTCTGAAGCTTCATCTGACATACTTTGGGCATGTTGCAAGGAGGAACTAGTCCTTGGAGAGAGACATCATGGAAGGTGGAAGGATAGCACAAAAGAGGAAGATCCTCAATGAGATTAATTGAGTTAGTAACTGGGGTAATAAGAGTAGGTGTGTCGGAGACAATAAGGTTGGCAAAGGATAGAGCGGAGTTTAGGACTATTGTGCGTAGAGTCACAAGAGACTTGGTGGCTCATAATAATAGCAACAAATATATATATATTTTGTCTGTCTCTTTCAATATTTCCCATATTACACACACACACACACACACACACACACACAGCTCTGGTTGCCTAGTGGTAAGGAGATGCACTACAAACCTAGAAACACATGATTTAGAAGTATGTGGTTCAAGTCCACCAGCTGATCCACAGGAGAATGGTGATCAGTCTCTTCCCGAGTGATTTAGTCTCTCTGAAGCCCTTTAGAATGGCACCTATGAGTTTGTTCTAAATCAATGCAGTAACAACAACAACAGCAGCATATATAAGGGAGCTCTGATGGCTTAGTAATAAGGAACTGTGTTGCTAACCCAAAAGTACACAGATCAAATCCACCAGCTGCTCCACTGGAGAAAAATGGACATTCTCCTTTCATGGGAATTATTGCCTCTCAAAACCAGCTAAAGGTTTAGTTATGGGTCAGTTCCAACTTCACAGTACACATAATAACACACATACACACACGTACATATACATATAGCTATTTATCATTTGAAAAGGCATAATCACCATTAATTTAGTAAACTTTAGGTATAATTAAAGATTTTATAAGATCTTTAATGCATAGAACTCCCTAAAAATCTTTTTAGGTAAGTTATATATAACTCTCATCGCTTATTAAATGAAAAGTTGAAATGAGCTAAATGAATAAATACAAAATGTGGTTGATTGCCTGGTATGACAGCATTTTCTGATATTCAGTGATTGCAATTGGACATGGTCTCAAGGGTATTGTCAAATGTTGTGTCGGATTTGATATTACCTGGACATAATGATGCCTTGTCTAGGAAAGCTAAGATTTAGCAATGATATTTTATGCTTAGTTATCATTACAACTTAATTACATTTTCAGCAGTAGGGAATTGAAAGCATTTGTAAAAATCACTAAGAATATATGGAAGCAAACATCTTTTATTTTTCAGTAGATAGCGCTTTATGACAGGAAGTAATGTTAGGATCTTGTAAACATCTTCTTTTGCCTACCTTTGTATTTCACTGACTCAATATAACCACATTTCTCCAAAGACTCATTCTGTTATTGAAAGGTAATGGTGGGAACCAACTTAAGAACATGTAAAATGCAAGATTTTTTAATCAATGAGAAGCTATTAATTTAACCAACCCTTCCTGTAATAATATTGAGACAGACTGTCTGCCTGTTTTTACATTATAGCTAGCTTTGCAATCTGTATAGAATGTAATGAGGTGTGTAATTTTTGTGAATTTATTGATTCTGAGAGATTAAAAGATTTGAATGGTACTAAACTTTAGTATTTTTACCTTTCATTTATCTTGTAGAAAGACAATAATATTTTAGTGCCAGCTGTTGAGTGCATTGCACTGTTCTTATTAAAAGTGAACTGCTTTTTTTTAAATATGGGGAGAGAAATCTCTGAAAGATTATACAATTTAACTCCTCCACATGCTTAGCTTGAGGAATTTTGTGCTGTTGTTGTGTTATATTAAGTGAGAACCAACTCATAGCTGACCCTCCAGTGGGTTTTCAAAAGCTGGTAATTGCGTAGATTGCCAATCTTTCTCCTATAGTGAAGCTGATGGATTCAAACCACCTGCCTTTGGATTGGCAACATAAATCATTACCCACTAGGCCAGAAGAGCTCCTTTCAGGTATTTTATAGTTTCAAACAGTTTCTTATGTTAAGTTCTGTCATCTAGAAATACTCACATTTTCTATAGACTCATCTAATTTTAACTATAAGAAACCCCCAACAACATACATCACTTGACAGAATTTTTATGCTCTTGAAAGTTATTTCTACTTCTGAGTCATTTATAAAGGTACTCAAATCACTAGTTGTTGTGTGCCATTGACTGATAACTTGCTCTCCAGCAGATTTTCAGAGGTAGCATATCTCCATATCTGTTTAATCTATACGCTGAACGCATTATTAGAGAAGCTGGATACTATGAAGAGGAATGTGGCATCAGGATTGGAAGGAGACTCTTCAATAACCTGCATTATGCAGATTGACACAACCTCACATGTTGAAAGTCATGAGGATTTGAATCACTTGTTGCAGAAGATCAAGAAATGCAGCCTTCAGTAAGTATTGTGTCTCAACATCAAGAAAACAAAGATTCTTACCACGGGACCAATAGGCAGTATCATGATGGAGAGAGAGGAGATTGAAACTGTCAACAGCTTCATTAAGCTTGGATCCACAATTAACATCCTTGGTACAAACAGCCTGGAAATAAAGATACATTACAATGGGAAAATCTGCCATTAGGGACCTTTCCAAACTATTGAGGAGTAGTGATGCCAGTTTGAGGACTAAAGTACATCTAATTACAAGGTATGCATCTGAGACCTGGACAATGAATATGAATGACAAAAAAAGAATTGATGTCTTTGAGCTAGATGCCTTTGTGGTGCTAGAGTAGTAAACGTAACATGGATTGTCAAGATAACTAACAAGTCTGTCTTTGAGAGGATGAAACAAGGTTGGTCCTTGGAGGCAAGAATTTTGAAACTCTATCATGCATATTTTGGGCATTGTTGTTAGGTTGGAATAGTCTTTGCAGAAACACACCACACTTGAAAGGACAGAAATTAGCACAAGAGAGGAAACCCTTGGATGAGATGAATTGACATAGTGACTGTGACAATTGGGTGAGGTGTGTTGAGACAGTGAGAATGATATAGGATAGGGCTGGGTTCAGAGCTATTATTCAGAGGGTTGTTGTGAGTTGCAATTGGTTTGATAGACTATAACAACAAATTTGATTAAAGAATAGTGCCCCAAATTCTAGCCCATAAACTTCTCAGAAGTAAGGAAGCTCTGGTGTCCTAGGGGCAAGAAGCTGCTCTGCAATCCCAGAGGCATGCAGTTCGAATCCACCAGATGCTCTCCTGGAGAAGGAGGAACAATCCCTTCCTGTATCAGTCAGATCTGCCCGCACACACACACACACACACACACACACACACACACACACACACACATTAGAAACAGACAAACAAATAACCTCTCAGTGGCTGCCTGGAATATTTTCTTCTTATACTGACTTTAGAAGTTTCTAATGAGAAGAAACTCTGATGATTATTGAACTCAGAAATCCAAAACTTACTAATTTTACTTATGAAATATGTATATAGAGGAGTCTGGGTAATTTTTAGGGTTAAGGTACTTTTATCTAAAGATTATTTTTCATTGCGTAAATAATTTTATATCCTTTGGGTGAGCAAATATCGATACCTTGAGAATCCATCATTTAAAACTATAATAAGCAGTTCAGAATTGATGCTTTCATGTGGATGATCAGCAAACTAGAAAACCCACATGCACCTAATGGAAAGTTGATGGTCTTTTTGTTTGTTACTTACCTATAACCAAACATTCCCTTCTATTTCATATCGACTCAATAGGATCAATAGCCTTTATTGTAGAACATTGTCTAAGGCATTTTAAAAGTCAGAGTAAACTGCATTTGTTTTCTCTTTACAAGACCAATGGTAGAATTTCTAGCATCATTTAGTTTTCTCTTACAAAAATTGGATTGCTTTTTTCTTAAAAGCATCCTGTGCTCTTACCCATTATGGTTTCTTTTGTCAGGTGACCACTATAAAGGATATCTCTTGTGTTCAGGTTTCTTTTGTGAATAACTAAGTTGGAACTCACATTGACTACTTACATGTTGCAGGTACATATCAATTGTTCCTAAAGGTTGTCTTTGTTTTACTGATGAAATTAATAATAAAATGTATACAGTTACTGTTGTTATTACATGCTCTTAAGTCAGAATCAACTCATAGCTGACCCTACGGTGGATTTTTCAGAAGCAATAAATGACAAGGCGGGAGGTTACTCGTCTTTCTACTGTGGAACAGCTAGTGTGTTTAAACTCTGTGCCTTTGGGTTGGCAGTGAAACTTCTTATCCACTAAGCTATTGAGAAGCAGCAAGAGTGTGTGGGTGTTTTGTTGTTTTTTTTTTCTTCAGGAAATTATGAATGAAAAAATGGAATAAGTATTATATGACCATTTATTAGTTACTTTGGGCATAGAAGAAACAGACAACATTGTATAAAACTGCATATAAAGCATGACTCTTAATGTGCATTGTTGTTTTTGTTGTGTACCATCGCATCAGAACTTACTCAAAGCTGACTCTCCAGCACATTTTCAGAGGAAATCACATGGGAGGAAATTGTGCCCATTTTCTTCCACGAAGCTGTTGGTGGATTCAAGATACCAGAGAGGCGTCACAGTGGGTTAGCAGTGCAACTCCCAATGGACTATGTCACCAGAACTTTCCATTCCCAAATTAGTCCCTAATTCTTTTTCTCTTTTCTCCTTTATTATGCTCAAATGGCTGAGTTTGCATTTTTAAAATAGGACATTAGTTCCCTTTTCATGACTTTCCTCCATTTTCCATTTATATGTTTGTTAATTTTATCCTAATTATAGTTTAAAATCCCTAGTGAACTCCTCTTGCTGGAAGCCAATGGGAGCCTGAAGCATGGGGGGGGGCGGTGAACTGGGGCCTTTGAAAAGTCCTGTGTGTTCAGAGATGCTCTCTTTCTCTGTTGGTATGGAAAGTCTCTGAGTACTATTGGGCTGGCTGGACGCCTCTTGCTGGGATCCAATGAGAACCTGAAGCATGAGCAGACCTGCAGCCTTTGAAATCTCATTTAGTCTGTGGTCAGGCCAGTTTCGATTGTTTTTGGTCAAACATTCTTCTAAGTGGCATAGCTCTGGTCTGTCCATTTGCTGTAGGGAGGTACTTCATGGTTGCTGTGATGCTGAACACAGTGACACTGATGTGTCAAATGCGATAATAGTTACTCATGGTGGACAGTGTTCAGTGGAGCTCCGCGATTAAAACAAGCCTGGAAGCAGGAGGGCATCCACTTCTGAAATAGCTTGTCTCCAGAAATCCTATGGACTTGTAGAAACGATGAAAGTTATACAGGTATTCAGGTCTTTCGTTCATAGGATCACTATGAGTCATCCACAATGGCATTTAACAACAGTGAACTACTAATTCCAAGGTCCCCCTCACTTATCTGCCAGCCATGCTGTGGGAGAATGTTAAGGAAGAACACATCTGTAAAGATTTACCACTGGACAACATATAGAGCAGTTCAACCCAGTCATCGGAGTCAAAATTATACTGGGAGAAGAAATTTAAGTTTGTATATTGATTCCCATATTGATCTGTTTATCAATACCTAATTATTTTTCATACCAAAGTTATCCTGAAACTAAGCTAAGAAAAATTAGGAGAATTTTCAGAAAACAAAAAAGTACAAAAATATTATATTTGGGGCATCAAATCAAATTGTCCACATGGCTACATTAAAGATGCAAATTTTCAGGTTTTGTCCCTTGACATAAATGCAACCCTGCAGCTTAACTTTCATTCAAACAATAGGCAAGCTTGTAAGTGAGCACGAACGGAGTAGGAAGGGTTTCACATCTATAAACTATGCAAACTCTAAAAGCCAGCATTTTATAAGGCCTTAAGCTCAGAAGACAGGAAGGGGTAGGATAGAAACATAAATTAAAGCAAGAATTATAGGGAGCAAGTAGGAAGAGTGCTGCTACAATGTGAGTACTGTAATAAATGCAAGGACGCCAATGGCACTGCCAGCTATTGATGACTGGTGTGTATGAGTGTCTGGATGGGAAACCAGTTAATTTTCACTGTAAACTTCCATTCAGATTGCATTAGAAAAGATAAGAGGAAGGAAAAGAATGCCAATTCAAACTCAGCCTCTTACCAGAGGGCCCTACACTTTTTTCTCAATCTACCATTGTTGCAGTGGTAATACATATGATGGATCTTTTAGATAAAAGTTTATAAAGTGAACATAATCAGCACCAGCTTTATTTTAAACACTTTTTTATTTCTTTGTTTGTTTATCTATTATTACTTACTTTCCTAGAATTCTGGAAGATTAAATATGAAATTTTATCGCAAATCATTATATACATGAGGGACATCTTATTTAAAAAGTATAAACCATGGCTGTGGAGAAATACTAGCAGTTCCTCAAAAAACCAGATCCTATATTGTCCTTTTAAACATTTTTGATGGACTGTCAAAAACAAAATTGTGTTACATTTACCTGGTTGAACACCAACAGGGCCCAGCAGAATAACATTGAACATTGAAACAGTGAGGAAAGTCAGTTATGGCAGATTTGCACTTTGCGTCATGCCTGCTAGTCTTTATTCTTGATCTGTTTTCTTAGAAGAACTGAAGGAAAATGCATTGCACTTCTAGTAGTTGTTGACATTAGCCTCTTTTTGAAGAATTAAGGATATATATGCACCGTCCAACAACATATGATAAGTAAAACATATTTAAAAAGCCTAATTTTCCTTCTGATTTAATAGGGCTCAATAAATGGAAATTGTACAGTCAGAATAATGAAAAGAGGACATAATTTATCTCATTCTGTTGGTGTCCTTTCTATGTTCTTTTGTCCTTTGATTGCACTGGTGGATAATATTATTTTGTTCCCAAGGAAATATGTCCCTTTGATTAGGTTGTAGATATTCTCTCATTTGTCACTGTTCTATCAAGCTATGCCATGTAACAGCAGGAACCCCTGATTATTTAATTGCTTGTAAGAACTCATTAAATCTGACTATCAATCATGGGACATATGGTAAACATCACCCAATGGCGTGAGATGTTGTAGCAATGATCTGTCACTAGGGCAAACCCTTTTTCAGCAACACAGGCCTTGGGTTTAGTTGTCTGATCATGATTCTTTTTAATTGATATTGATTTGCAAGTGAAGGTTCCTCTAGTAACCTTAATCCACACTTTGAAGTTAATAACATAAGTATGTGTAATTTTATTAGAAACTTGCTCAAATTTTTCTCTTCTGCTTTATACCTGATTTTCTTCTATAATAATTGAATTTATTATTTTGCCAACAGTGCAAAACAAAGTTTGAAATATATGTGTGTATGTTTGTGTGTGTGTGTTTTTCTTGAGTGATTTTGAAAGTATTTCTCCGTACTTTGCAAATTAATGTCAGTGCCTGTGTCAGCTGCAGAGAAATAGCATTTATAGAGATTATTTCTTATCTTTTGCTGTTACATGCTGTCAAGGAGACTATGACTCATAGAAACCCTATGAACAATGGCTCTGAACCTTGCCCTATCCTGAGCCAACCTCACTATCTCTGACACATCTGACCCCAATGCCATGGTCACTGGGTCACAATCCATCACATCCAGAGTTTTCCTCTTCTGCACTGACTCTCTGCCCTTCCAAGCATGATGTTCTTTTCTAAGGACTGGTCCTTCCTGGCCACTTACTCAAAGTATGTGAAATGGAGTTTCAAAATCCTTGACTCCATAGAGTAACCTGGTTTAACCCTCTCCTGGATAGACCTGTTATCTTTGCAGTCCATAAGAACAATAATCTTCTTCTGCACCATGACTCAAATGCATCAGTTCTTCTTCAGTCATCCTTAGTCATCATCCAGCTCAAGCAATTGAGAAGACCCTGGCCTGGATCAAGTGAACCTTATTCTCTAGAGTGACATTGTTGCTCTTTAGCATTCTAGAGACTTTCTTGACAGCAGATTTTCCAAATGAAATTCTGTTTTTATTTCCTGAGTGTTGGTGCCAAGAGTGTTGATTGTGGATCTAAGCAAAATTAAATAATTAACAACCTCAATCTCTTTTCCATCTATCATGATACTCTCTACTGGCAGAGTAGTGAAGATCTTATTTTCTAGATGTGGAAATGAAATCCATATTGAAAGCTGTAGTTCCTGATCTTCTGGAGCAAACATTCAAGATTGTATCATCTGTATAATGCCTGTTGGTGTGAGTCTTTTGAAAGTACCAACTTTGGAAGTATGAAATGGATGAAAAATGTTGCCCAGATTCATTAACAATAATTAGTAATTGAAATGTAAAAGTTGTAAACAAGGAAGAAAGACCAGAGGTTGCAAAGTTTGGGCCTGGTGACAGAAGTGAGACTGGAGACAGGAAAGAATTTTGTGTAATCAAAAATTTGTGCATTGCAGACATATTGTAGAAAAATACAAATACTGGTTATACACATTGACTGCATCTGATGATCTACACAGGTATCTGGATTGATTACATCTGTGGAAAGAATTGTTGGAGATGTTGATTATCAACTGTGAAAATTAGGCCAAGTGCTGACTGTGGAACAAACCATCAGCTACTAATGTGCAAGTTCAAATTAAGACTAAAGAAAAATCAAGCACTCCACAAAAACAAAATATGACCTTGAGTCTTTCGCACTTGAATTTAAAAATCTTCCCTAGAACAGGTTGAGGCATTGAATACTAATGGATGAAAATAAGATGAGCTGTGAAATGATAGGAAGAAAATCATCCATGAAAAAGCAAATAGTCATTACAAAGACAGAGGAGGAAGAAAATACCAGGTTGGATGTTAGAAGAGACTCTGTGTTTATCACTGAAACACAGAAAAACCAAACAAAGGATTTGAGGGAGTTCAAGAGCTGAACAGAAGATTTCAAAGGGCAGCTCAAGAAGACGAAGTATTGTAACAACACGTAAAACAGCTGAAGTCAGAGAAGCAAAAGAGAAGAATCCAGCATTTCTCAAGCTAAAGGAACTGAAGAACAAGTTCAAGCTTTGAATTACGATACAGAAAAATGCCATGGACAAAATTTTGATTGATCGAGGAAGCATCAAAAGAAGTGGAGAGTACTGTTTCACAGTATTGAAGGAATTGGCAGACACAGACAAATTTCATGGTATAAAGTATGAGCAAGAGCCTATGGTAATGAAGGAAGAAGTTCAAGCTGCTTTGAAGGAAATAGCAAAAAATAAGGCCCCAGGAACATGGTATATTAATTGATGTATTTCAGCTAACAGATGCTGCCCTGGATGTGCTCACCAAGTTGTTCCAAGAAATCTGGAGAACAACACTTGGCCAACTGACTGGAAGAGATGTACATTTGTTCCCATTCGAAAGAAGGGTGACCCAACAGAGTGTGAAACAATATCATTGATTTCACATACAAGCAAGATTCTACTGAAGATTATCCAAAAACGACTGGAACAGCGCATCAGCAGAGAACTGCCAGAAGTCCAGGCTGGTTTTAGAACGGGTCGTGGTACTAGGGATATTGTAGCTGATGTTAGATGTATCTTAGCTGAAAGCAGGGAATACAAGAAAAATGTCTATTTGTGCTTCAATGATTGTGTAAAGGCATTTATTTGACTGTGTGGATCATAACAAACTGCGGCTGACTCTGAGAAGAATGGGAATCCCAGAACACTTGATTAGGCTAATGAGAAACCTATACTTGGACCAACAGGCAGTCGTCAGAACAGAGCAAGGAACACTGCATGGTTCAAAATTGGGAAGGGTGTATGCCAGGAATGTGTCCTGTCTCCATACCATTTCAAACTGTATGGAGAGCACATTATCCGGGAGGCTGGGTTCTATGGGGAGAAGTGTGGTGTCAGGACTGATGGAAGATAGACAATCTGCGTTATTCAGATGACACAACCCCGCTTGCTGAAACTGAAGAAGACCTCATGCACTTGCTGCAGAGGGTCAAGGACTGCAGCCTTCAATACGGATTGAAGCTCAATATCAAGAAGACAAAGATTCTCACCACTGGACCAATCGGCAGCATTAGGATGGATGATGAAAAGATTGAGATTGTTCACAATTTTAGTTTGCTTGACTCCACAGTCAAAACTCTTGTCACCAGCAGCCAGGAAATTAAAAGATGTATTGTGATGGGAAAGTCTGCTGTTAGGGACCTCTCCAAAGTACTGAAGAGCAATGGTGTCTCTCTGGAGACTAAGGTGCATCTGA
>NW_006399757.1:11874011-11875349 GCF_000299155.1 Elephantulus edwardii | reverse complement strand
ACAATTTGTGGCTAACCTTGAGGAAATTGGGCACTTGGTGGTGCTTATGTGAAACCTATACTTGGACCAGGAAGCAGTCCTCGGAACAGAGCAGGGAAACACTGCATAGTTCAAAATCTGGAAAGGAGTGAGTCAGGGATACATCCTGGCTCTATGTCTTTTCAATCTCTATACACAACAGATCATTCAGGAAACAGGGCTTTTTGAGGAGGAATGTGGCATTAGGATTGTAAGTAGACTCATGAACAACTTACGTTATGCGGATGACATAACCTTGCTTGCTGAAACTGAAGATGATCTGATGTGCTTGCTACACAAGGTCAAGGACTATAGTGTTCAAGATGGAATGAAATTTAAGATCAAGACGGACAAAGATTCTCACCACTGGGTCAACTGGCAGCACCATGATAGGTGGAGAAGTGATTGAGGTTGTTAACAATACCGCTTGCTCAGCTTCACAATCAACACTCTTGACACCAGCAGCAGGAAATCAAAAGACTAATTGCACTGGGAAAATCTGCTGTTAGGGACCTCTCCAGAGAATTTTAAAACAATGTCAGTCTAGAGACTAAGGTGCACCTAATTCAGGCTATGGTATTTACAATTAACTTGCTATGCCTCAGAGAACTGGACAATAACTAAGAATGACAGAACAAGAATTGATGACTTTGAGTTGTGGTGCTGGGGAAGAGTCTTGAACATACCTTGGACCACCAAGAAAACAAATAGGTCTGTCTTGGAGAGGGTGAAGCCAAGTTTCTCCTTGGAGGCTAAGATTCTGTAGCTCTGTCTCGCAAACTTTGGGCACATGGCCAGGAGAGACTAGTCCTTGGAGAAGGACATCATGTTTAGATGTGTGGAGGGACAGCACAGGAGAGGAAGACCCCAGATAAGATGCATTGATTCGATGACTGGGGCAGTGGGGATTGGTGTGTCAGAATTAGTGAGAGTGGCTTAAGACAAGGCAGGCTTCTGAGATACTGTACTTTGGGTCACTGAGGTAGCAGGCAGTTCAATGGCACACAACAGCAACAATATTCAATCTGTATGCTGAGCAAATAATTCACTCTAGTTTTTATGTGTTGTCTAGTTGCTTGTGACTCATAGTGACTCAATGTACAATAGCCCTGAAGCCTGCTCTGTTCATTGCCTAGTTTACTGTCACTGTGCCTATTTTACTGTCACTGTATCAGTCTATCTCATTGATGGTCTCCTACAATGGGTTTTATGAAGAAGAATGTGACACCAGTATCGGAGAAAGACTCATCAACAACCTATGTTATGCAGATGACACAATTTTGCTTGCTGAAAGTGAAGAGGATATGAAATGCTTGCTAT
>NW_006399757.1:11871998-11873311 GCF_000299155.1 Elephantulus edwardii | reverse complement strand
TGTGACTGCAGCAATGGTCTCTAGTGTGTCAAAGATGATGAAGTTGGCACAGGATCACTGTTTGTCAGCTGTTCATAGGATCACCAGGAGATGTATTTGACTTAATAGCACCTATCAACAACAACAGCAGTAATTATATGAATCAACTATATTTAGGAATTGAAACTAAAAGCTCAGGCACCTTTTTTCATAAAGGCTCGGTAACTATTATGAAAACCATAATTCTAGTAGCCTTCAGAACTATCTACCAAGAAGGAATATATGGGATAAAAAGAGGAGCAAGTATATTGAGGAATTAGTTAAAATTCTAGTTGCTAACCTCCTAAATATCTTCCTTCCCTCCCCCACAAGGCTCAGTTTAGTCAATATTTTTCTTTTTCTTATTTTCTTTATTCGTTTTCATACAATAATTCATTTACATTGTATTTTATTCATATACCTTATATTCTATACAATCCCTTATTTACATGTTGTGTACAATCTTTCATACACACCATATCTCATATGTTGTTTTTGTTATGTGCTGTCGAGTCACCTGTGATTCACAGAAATCCTATACAACACCTGTAAACCCTGCTCTATCTCATTCCAATCTTACTGTCTCTGACACAGCTATCTCCATTACCCCAGTCAATGAATCAATCCACCTTATGGAGGGTCTTCCTCTCCTATGCTGTCCACTCTCCCAAGCATGATGTCCCTCTCCAAGGACTGGTGTGCCTTATAACATGTCAAAAGTATGTCAGATGAAGCTTTAGAATCCTTGTCTCCAAAGAGCAGCTTGGCTGCACCCTCTCCAGGACCAGTCCATGATATACTCAACACTCTTCTCCAGCACCACAGCTCAAAGGCATCAATTCTTTTTCTAGCATCTCTAGTCATTGTCCAGCTTCTGATGAACAGCAAGTAACTGCAAAACCATGGCCTTTATAGGTGCACCTTAGTCTCCAGACTGACATCATTGCTCTTCAGTATTTTGGAGTGGTCTATGACAGCAGACTTTACCAATGCAAATCTTCTTTTAATTTCCTGTCTGCTGGTACCAAGAATGCTGATTGTAGATCCCAGAAAACTGACACTGTTAACAATCTCAATCTCTTCGCCATCCAACATGATGCTACCAATTGGCCCAGTGGTGAAAATCTTTGTTTTCTTTTTTATTTATTTATTTATTTATTTTGCAGAGGTTTTGGGTTTCCATTCATTCATTGCCACAATTTTCTCCCTTCCCACCCCTCCCCACCAGCTCGCTTCCCCCTCTGAAGAGAGAAAAAAGAAAAAAAAAATTCCTTCATTAGTATACAATTCCCACG
>NW_006399757.1:11863380-11870836 GCF_000299155.1 Elephantulus edwardii | reverse complement strand
CTTTCAGCCAAGATCCATCTAACATCAGCAACGATATCCCTAGTACCACGACCCCTTCTAAACCCAGCCTGGACTTCCCGCAGTTCTCTGCTGATATGCTGTTCTAATCGTTTTTGGATGATCTTCAGCAGAATCTTGCTTGCATAACCCATCTTGCTAACCATAATACTCAATCATATATCACTTCTAATCTGTTCTTTCGCTCATGAAAATCTTTGTTTTCTTGATGTTGAGCTTTAATCCATATTGAACACTGCAGTCCTTGATCTTCTGCAGAAAGCGCTTCAGATCCTCCTCAGTTTCAGCAAGCAGGGTTGTGTCACCTACATAACACAGATTATTGATGAGCCTACCTCACTTCTCCTCACAGAGCTCAGCCTCCCAGATAATCTGTTCTGTATATGGATTGAAAAGTTAAGGAAATAGGACACATTCTTGGCACATACCCTTCTCAGTTTTGAACCATACTGTGTTTCCTTGCTGTTTTGACGACTGCCTCCTGGTCCAAGTACAGTTTTCGCATTAGAACGATCAAGTGTTCTGGGATTCCCATTCTTCTGAGTCAGCCACAGTTTGTTGTGATTGACACGGTCAAATGCCTTTGCATAGTCAATGAAACAAAGATAGACATTCCTCTGGTACTCCCTGATTTCAGCCAAGATCCACCTGACATTAGCTCTAATATCCCTAATACCATGGTCTCTTCTAAACCCAGCCTGCACTTCAAGCAGTTCCGGTTGATGTGCTGTTCCAGTCAGTTTTGGATAATATTTAGCAGAATCTTACTTGCATATGATAATGATGATACTGTTTGGTAATTTCCACTCTGTTGGATCACCTTTCTTTGGAATGGGAACAAATATTGATGTGTTCCAGTCAGTTGGACAGGTGGTTGTCCTCCAGATTTCTTGGCACAACTTGGTGAGCACATCCAGGGCAGAGTCTGTTGAAATATATCAATCGGTTTTCCATCAAGTCCTGGGCCTTGTATTCTTTCAGAGTAGCTTGAACTTCTGCCTTCATCACCACAGACTCTTGTTCATATATTGCTTCATGTAATTCTTCTGTGTCCACTTTTCCTTTTGGTACAATGACTCTGTATACTCTTTACATCTTCTTTTAATGATTCATGGATCATAATTAGTTACAATTGATCTATGCCGATTATTACACCATCTTTGGAAGTTCTCATTGAATCTTTCCAGTTCCCTCTCCTCAACCCCTCTATGAAATTATGTTATCAGAACAATTTCCTCTTTTCTGCCCTCTTTCTTTTCCTGAAACCCTTCTGCTTTGGATCTTACACATCTTACTAGTTATCCTTCATTTAGAATAATGGTCTTGTGCAGAGTTTGTTCTTAATAGACAGTGTTAGTTCAATCATCATAATGCTCTCTGGACTCACCAATGTTATATAGTCTTTCACAAAATATTATTCTTTGGTTCTGGATAGTATTTCGTTGTGTGAATGTACCACACTTTCTTAAGCCATTCACTTGTTGATGAGTATCTCGATATTCTTGCTTTTATGACTAAAGCTGCTATGAACATAGGTGTACATATCTCTATTCATGTCTGAGTTCTAATTTCCTTGGTGTATATTTTTAGAAGTGCAATAGCTGGGTTACTTGAGATTTCTACATTCAGATTTTAGGAAACACCAAACTGCCTCCCATAATGGTAAAATGTACCATTTTAGAATTCCACCAGCAGTGCACACACTCTCTTCAATATTTATTGCTTTCTCTTCTGTTAAACTTTACTACTGCTACTTGGGTGAGATAGTATCCCATTATTGGTTTGTATCTAGTGGTCACCCTAATGTCTTTTGTAAAAAGTTTTTAATGTCTTTAGCCCATTTCATAATTTGGTTATTAGGTTGGGTTTGTTGGTTTTTTGTTTTGTTTTGTTTTTGGGTTTTTTGGGGATTTTTTTGTGGAGGCTTGTAGTTTTCTGTACATTTTCATTATTAGACCATTGTCTGAAATGTCATTGCCAAATGTTTTTTCCCCAGTCTATGGATTTTCTTTCACCTTATTTATTGGAAGTGAAAAGGGCAATCCAAAGACAATTTAGATGTTCAATGCAATCCCGATACAGATAATAAACTCATTTTTCAAAAAGAATGAAAAGGCAACTGAAATGTTTATTTAGAAAGGAAAGAGATTTCAAATAAGAAAAACTCTTCTGAAAAATAAAAAGTGGGATGTTTAACATTCCCTGATTTCAAAACCTACTGTATAGCAGTAGTAACCAAAACAGCCTAATTTAAGTATAATGACGGATGTATAGACTAATGGAATTGAATCAAAAACTCAGATGTTAACCTTTTTTCCTGCAGCAAATTAGTATTCAACAAAGAATCAAAGTCTATTAAAAGGAGAAATGACAACTGCAACAAATTGTGCTGAAAAAACTGGAAATTGGTCTCCAGGAAATGGAAACAAAATCCGTATCTCACACCATACACTAAAAATCAGCTCAAGGTATATTTGAGTCCTAAGAGTAAAGCCCCAAACTCTAAGGACCATAAGATAAAAAATGGGACAAAACATAGGAACCCTAGCCTATGACATAAATAGTCTTGCAAATATAGCCAGAAATGCACAACCAGGAGAGAATAAAATCAATGAATGAGACTGTATAAAGGGCAGGTGTAATGTGGGGGAGGCTGAGTCTGACTTCAATCCACTTCTTAAAAGGGAACTGTCACTATAAATAATATCCATAGTATCATATACAAACTATATGGTCAAATATGCCACTTCACATGTTCTTGCACCTATTTCTACCAATCATTGGGTCCAATGTTTGTTGGAACTTGATTCACAGACTTTATTCACAATTGCAAAGTTTATTAGGAAATAGGTTATGGAAAGGGGAAGGCAAAGAATATCACACAAGGCAAGACCACACTTAGTCCAGCAGTCCCAAGCCAGATTAACAAGGCACAATTCCTCAATTAGTGAAAGTCCAGGTTTAGTTCCACAGGACAAAGGCTAGGAGCTTTTGGTTTCCTCAATCATCCAGCAAACGTTATTTCAGAACAGTTACAAGTCAACTTTTCCTTCAATCATCCATTAAGCAAAAAGTTTAACTTTGGCTCTATCTCTGTATTTCCTCTAGTTATACATTGCCACAGTTCCTTCACAACATTGTCACAGTCTCATCACCCTTTCTCTATTACCAACTGTCCCAGTGTCTTCACAGTCCCTTCACCACCCTCTCTCACAGAATGGAAAGCATTCTCTTATATTGATCTCACATTGTTGATAATTTGCAAGACCATATGTCCACAGTTAGGGTAGCTGGAGAGCATGCCCCCAACAAGGGCTACTGTAATGGCTAGAAAAGTCAGTTTCCAAGGGTTCTGATACCCCAGCAACTTTAAAAAAAAATCAGTTCTTGTGGACATCAAAACTTTTTTCCAATAGGATGAAAAGAAAACATCTCCTTGAACAAGTCACCACAATCACCAATTCAACTATAGACTTGAGTATGACTCTACATCCCATTGATTGACTGGAGATCTAGAAATCACACTTTCCTCCCCAGTAAAGGCTGAATTAGTCAATAATTATGGAGGTGAATGTTAGAAGGTAATCTTTCCTGGCTTGAAAACTCTCTTTGGTGAAATAGGGTTTCTAAAACTATAATATAAAGACAATATGACAATGATGTGTGTATTAGTTACTTTTTTGTTTTTAAATTTTCTTTTTAATTTTGTATTGGTTTGAATACAAAATTCCTATTATCTTGTGTTTCATTAAGATACATAACACTTCATACTTTGTTTCACTCACATTGTTTCATACAGCCACTCTCATGTGTTGTTTTATAAAATCAGTAATCATTGACCTATACCTACCATCACCCTGTCTTTTCAAGTGTACATTGGATCTTTCCTAATTCCGTCACTCTCTCCCTCAACCCACTAAATTCTGTGGCCCCATTATTTACCCTTTTCCTCATCTTCAGCCCCCCTCCCTTGCACGCTCTTCTCTTTTTGGACTTTTATACACATCTTACTATTTATGCTCCTATTTTTATAATAATGGTCTTATGCAGCGTTTGTTCTTATGAGATTGAGTTATTTCACTGAGCTTAACTGTCTTTAATATCCCCCATATTATATAGTACTTTTAAAAATAATTGATCCTGATTGCTGCATGGTATCCCATTGTTTGAATGATCACAGTTTCCCTTTGTTGATGGAAATTTGGGCTGTTTCCATTTTCTTGATACTTTTGTAGTGACAATGCATATACATATAAATGTATTTAAATTGTGAGGCATCTGTATCTACAGGAATGGAAACTACACGAAGACATAATATGCTTATACCACTTTGTGATTAGGATGAAAATATAGTAAGTGCTTGAAAAGAAAATATATGTGTTGAAAGATATGAGGTGGGAGGAAGGGAAAGGAAAGATGAAAGGAAGTGAAGGAGATAGGAAGGAAAAGATAGAGGAAGAAGAAAAATACTAACATGCTAATGTAGGTATGAGGGAAAGTGATTCCTTGGGAAATTGTTTTTTGTGTGCAGTTGTTTTTTTTTTTTTAATTCTGTTCTTAAAACTAAGACTACTAATTATTTTGCTCTACAATGTACCACTAATTTAGAGGCATATCTCTTTTAATTTTCATGAAAAATAACACTGATAAGATAATTTAATACCAGGTGTCTGCATTATTTGTTTTAATATCAAAAGTCAAAGTCATTGTTATGGAGTCAGAACTGAATCTTAGTTGTTCTGCCAGTGGGTTTTGATAGGCTATAAATCATGAAGAGATTACTCATCTGTCTGCCATAGGGCTGCTGATTGATCTGAACCTCCAGAGAAGTCCTGTGCTTGGTTTAACAGTGCAATGCTCTACAGATGCCACCAGAGTTCCCTGATGTTATTATAAAGTACAATTGAATCACCTCTGACTCATAGCAATTTGTGAACAATTGTTGTGAACCCTACCCTATCTTTGTACCATCCTGACCATCTCCGACTGATTCGAGCCCACTGTTGCAGTCATTGTGTCAGTTCAACTCATTGAGAGGATCTTCCTCTCCTTGACTGGTCTTCCAGCTTTCAAGCATAATGTCCTCCTTACAACATATATATATATATATGATAAAGTTTCACTATCCTTGCCTCTAAAGAATACCCTGCCTGCACCTTTTCCAAGACATTTCTGTTTGTCCTTTTGGGATATTTAGTGCACTTCTCTAATATCACAATTCAAGGCATCCAGTCTTTGTCCAACATTTAACTGCATTTAGCAAGCAATTGAAAAATATTATGATTTGGATCAGGTGCACCTTAGTCTTCAATATGACATCATCATTTTCTTCTAGTGATAAGGAGTTGTCCTGCCAACCCAAAGACAGGTGGTTCAAATCTCCCAGCTCCAACACAAGAAAGAGATGGCAATCTTCTCCTATGTGATTAACTGTCTCTAAAATCCTCTGGGCCAGTTCCAATGTGATGTCCCTTCATAGCAATAAACTCCCCAATAGCCACATACAAAAGAGATACTATTATTACTCTCATTTTATAAGGGATCTGAGAGGTCATAAGATTAAGAAATTTGCTTAACAATACAATTAATAACTTACAGTGTACAATGGAAATCCAATTACACTTAATTCTTTACTCCTAGCTCTTTCTCTGGAGCAAGTGCGTAAGAGGCCTTTGTACTGTTGCTCTCCTCTCCTGCCCATTACTAGGAATTATGAATATGGCTTTTTAAAAAAAAAATTATGATTTATTTACAAAGTTTGAACACTTTGTTTTTCACAAAAGATCCTCCCTATTTCCTTCACTCCATTCACCCATCGAATTGTGCAACCCTATGATTAACGCCCTACCTCCCCATCCTCACCCCTCTATTTCCACCCTTCCATCCCCCATCTTGGATCCTCATACTCACTCTACAGTAATGTTTGTTTTTGTTTTTGTTTTTTTGTTTGTTTGTTTGTTTTTTGGACCAGTCACGGTCATTTGTTTTACAGTAATGGTTTTAAACAGTATTTGTTCTTGTGGAACTGAGCTAGTTTATTCAACATAATGCTCTCCAATCCCTCTCAAGTTATGTAGTAATTTACAAAATGATTGCTGAGTGCTGCGTAGTATTCCATTGTATGAATGTACCACAACTTCTCAATCCATTTGTTTGTGGTTGGACATCTGGGCTATTTCTAAGTTCTTATTGTGGTGAATAATGCTGCTATTAACATTAGTGTAAAAGTGTCTGTTTGAGCCTCAGTTCTCATTTTCTTGGGGTATGTTCCAAAATAGCTGGGTCATATGGAATTTCTATGTTCAGCTTTTTGAGGAAGAGCCAAACTGCCTTTCAACGTGGTTGTACCATTGTACAATCCCGTTGATGTAAAAAAATTCCTAGCTCACCACTTCTTCGCTATCATTCCAGCAGCACATGGACTCTTGAAGGGTTCTTGCACAATAATTCTTTTCAGCACAAAGCTACTGTTAGCTACTGTCAATTGGCATAAAGTGAAATAATCTTTTTATCAACATGCTGTTTTATACTGCTCCCACCACTAAGATTACAACCACAATTATTTGCACAATTCACATCTGCATTGAAACAAAACAATTGAAAATTGTGAGAAGCAAAGCAAGTTAGAATATAAATATAGAAATAAGAGTGTTTGAATTACCTCTATTTTCCATGTAGCATTAAATATTTGCTTGTTTTAACTCATAACAGCTCTAAGACAGAGTAGAACTGTCCCAAGGGATTTGGCGATTTTTGAGGCTGTAAGTATTACCAGGAGCAGTTTATGAACCATTAATTGAGTTTGAAACATTAATCTTTTAGTTAGTAGTTAAATGCTTAGTATATTACAACATCATGGATCCTTGTCTGAAGTATTCTCATTGCCATATTGGAACATATTCATAACTGACTCTCCAGTGGGTTTTGGGAGGTTGTAAATTGCATGGTTGAAAATTCCCATCTTTCTCTCAAGGATCCAATGGTGGGTTCAAACTAGCAGAGAGATTTAGCATCACAACTCCGATTAACTACAACACTAGAACTCTCTTCTGCAGTATTAGAGTCTCTGTAAGGCAAATCATAGATAAATCTTTTCTCACGTCCTACAATGGAATCCCTGAAGCTACACAGGCAATTCTCAACTTTGAAGGCTTTTCTGTTTTATAGCAATCCTTGTTAGTGATGTCTGAGTAAGCATATTCTATCTCTCAGGAGCTCATTTTATTCACTGTCTGCTAGTTAGGGACATTCAACTTTCTCTTTCTGGGGGATGATCCTTGAATTCCTTCCCCCCCACTTTGTAATAATCTCCATGGTACCTTACTAATCACATTAAAGAAAGATGGACAATATCCTCTCATGCTATTTAGTTGTTGTTGTTGTTATGTGCCATCGAGTCGTTTCTGACTCATAGCGACCCTATGCACAACAGCTCTAA
>NW_006399757.1:11861350-11862395 GCF_000299155.1 Elephantulus edwardii | reverse complement strand
CATAATCAATGAAACACAGATAGACATTCTTCTGGTATTCCCTGCTTTCAGCCAAGATCCATCTAATATCAGCAACGATATCCCTAGTACCACGACCCCTTCTAAACCCAGCCTGCACTTCTGGCAGTTCTCTGCTGACATGCTATTTAGAGCCTCCAAAAACTTCTGCAGGATCAGTGCTGACTCAGATCCTACTCAATGGCAGTAAGTTTTTAGAAGTACTATCATATGGGGGACCTTTGCTGACTTAGTGGTAGGAGCTGTTCTGTTATCCCAAAGTCACATAGTTTGAATCCATCAGCTTCTCCCTGGGAGAAGGATGAGCAATCTTCTCCTGTGTCACTTACTGCTTCCAGAAAACCCACTGAAGGTCAGCTATGAGTCAGTCCCTACTTGATGGTACACAACCTGAACATCATAAAGTGAAACAATTCTTTTAACAATAATTTAACAATGTGGTCTAAATTACTGAAATTAAGTTTCTACTTGACCCAATGGATCAATTTCTGGGAAGAATATTTAAAATAATTAAAAACAAATTTAGTTATCATGAGATATTTGTAACACTTTTGTTTATGAAAATTAAAAATAAAATTACTCTTAAAATAAGAGAATGATTAGTAGAAGAGTATGCAACCATTAATTAAAAAGCTTATAAAGATTATGCAGTATCTTGGAAATGACTTTTGGTATTAAATAAGGTAAAAGGAATAAACTGTTGTTGTTGTTATGTACCGAGTCGCTTGCGACTCATAATGACCCTATGTACAACAGCCCTAAAATCTGCTATGTCCTGTGCCAATCGCATTGCCGCTGAAACACCCATACCGATTACCCCAGTCACTGAATCAATCCACCTTATAGAGGGCCTTCCCCTCCGGTGCTGTCCCTTCACCCTCCCAACTATGACGTCCCTCTCCAAGGACCTCTTCCTCCTTGCAACATGTCCAAAGTATGTCAGATGAAGCCCCAGAATCCTTGCCTCCAAGGAGTAGCCCAGTTTAACCCTCACCAGGGTAAATCTGTTTGTTTTCTTGGCAGTCCA
>NW_006399757.1:11857968-11860201 GCF_000299155.1 Elephantulus edwardii | reverse complement strand
TAAATTAACAAACAGAAAGAGAGGGTGACCAAAAGTACATGAAGTAAACAAAGGAAAGCATTTCTGTATCATTTAATACCAACTCATAGAGATATTACAGGACAGAGGAGAACTGCCGTATACTGTTTCCAGTGTTGTAATTTTTGGAAGTAGACTGCTAAGTCTTTCTTAGACTGCTTAGACTTAGACTTTCTTTGACTTTCTTAGACTGCTAAGTCTGCTTTCTTTGTAAAGCAGTTGATAGATTTAAATTACTGATTGTCAGATATTAGTATACAAAACTGTTAATCTGTTCTTTTAATGTAATATTTTAATGAAGCCATTATTATGTATTAATGAATATCTATGTATCAATACAAGCTGACATAATCTGTAGGGAATCGTGCTGCTAACTCAGGCTGCAAGGCTTCTCTGGAGGTTTATATCCACCAGCACCTCTTTAGGAGAAAGATGAGCAGTTTCCTCCTGTGAGGTTTACTACCCAGAAACCTGACCCAGTAGGATCAGCTACTGGTTGATTCAAAGTAGACAGTAAGAAATTGTTTTTAAGTGTCAGTCTCCATGCTTTACCACCACTCCTCATGTTTAAATTGTTCATAGCACACATAGAAAAGAGCATCAAGTAGATGTTTACTAAACTGAATGCAGCTTATGTGTTACTGTTGACTCAAACACCAACTCCATTAACGTTTTAAAGTAAATTCATTCAATGTTATTCATATGACCTGTAATTCCCAGATGCACAGCTTTTACTTAACTGTTTAAAACTCCACTGTCAATGAAACTAAGATAACTTGTATTACTTGGGTAAATAGTAAATGAACTACAACTAGAGACCTATTCTTGTTGTTCTTATGTGCCATTGAGTTAAAGCTGACTCATAATTGACTCTCCTGTATGTTTTTGGAGGCTGTTAATCACATAGGAGGAGACTGCTCATCTTTCTTCCACAGAGCAGTTGGTAGATTCAAATTTTCAGCCATTGGGTTGGCCATGCAACTCCTTATTACTAGGTCACCTAGAGCAGAACATTCCAGACTAAGGATGTTGTTGTTGTTTACTGTCAAGTCAGAATTGGTCCTTAACTGACCCTCCAGCAGCTTTTTAGAGGCAGTTAGCTAATTGCACTGAGTATTGCTGATCCTTCTGTTGCAGAGTTGCTGCTGATAGGTTTGAACCATGTGTCTTCAATATTGTAGCTCAACTTCTTGCCACTAGGTCACCAGAGATCTTAGTAAATCTACACTGGTTGTCTCTATTAAAAACAAACAAAAAAAAAACTCCAAAAACAAAATACACACAAAAAACTTTCAAGCTCATATTAAGAAGAAACTAATGTTGGCATATGAAACTTGGAGGGGTAGGAGCTACAAAAGTAAAACAATGGGGTCCTGTATTCATAACACAGTCACTCTGTGATCCACTATCCTTTTATGTTTAATTTAGACATTTTCACTAATAGATTCAAAGATAATTGCCAGACAAACAGCTGTGCTATCCCTATAACAGGAGAGGAAATGAGTGAGGGATATTAAATAAGGAAAAATGTTTCTCAGGTGCATTAATCTGGAAAACTGAGCTCACTGTAAAACAGTCTGTCTTCATTGGTATTTGGACTTGAATATTGGAGTATTAGGACACAAAACATGACAGACCATTCTGATAAGTAATAATCTTTGAAACCAAGTAAGTATGATAATGAGATTATTTATGTGAAAAGTTTTTGCCTTTTAAAAAGTCAATTTTGTTCTAAAATTTAACTTACACATAAGAGAAAAAGTACAGTATATCTGGAGTCAAAATAACATTTCAGAGAATATTAGGAACACATTGTGGTGGAAAATAACTAGGAAACTTGTCATAACTCTTAATTAACTTCGTTTTTATGTGCACAACCAAGAATATTTGTGGATTCCCAATTTAAAGTGCTGAAATCATCAATAACTTAAAAATAAGTCCTTTTGTAATGTATGTGTTTGATTTTTAAATCAAACTCTTAAAAAAATCAGATACTATTTATGACCTCAAAGAGGCAATAAGTTAGTGTCATCAAATTTACTAAATTTGATTTTATGCCAAAAGTAAATGGATAATTGAATTCTGTAGTTGCCTTAATAGGTTAAGTAATAACTCAGATCATTTGAAAGCATCAATGCAAAACTGTTTTCCTGTTTCATGTGCTTGCCTCACTTCTCATGAGTATAGTTAAGCCACTGTATTTATTTAAACATTT
>NW_006399757.1:11847976-11855788 GCF_000299155.1 Elephantulus edwardii | reverse complement strand
AGCGAGTTCGGCCCTTTTGATTTTCTTACTCCAACTTTTTGCACATTTCATTGTAATATTTTACTTTGTCATCCTGAGCTGCCTTTTGAAATCTTCTGTTCATCTCTTTAGTATCTTGAATTCTTCCTTGTGCTTTGGCTTCTCTGTGCTCATTTATTAATTAATAACATTTTATATATTGTGATGTGGTTGTTTGTATAGGTTAATTTTCTCAGATCTGTGCAGAGGGCTATTAGCATTGATAAATTATGCACTATGACATTTAACATTTCTGACAGATGATCTTAGGGAGGGCTGTACCTACAGCTTTTCTTCTGGTATTTACACTGTAAATTATTCTGGTTATAGTTAAGTGTGAAGTATTCTTAGTGCAAGTTGAGACCATACTTCAGATAAGCATGAACCCTGTAGTGGTATGATGATCCTTCTTTGAACAGATTCAAGTTTCCTGGAGCAAAATTGATTGTCACAAAGCACATAGCACTTCTGCCAAATATAAACAAGCTTATATTTCTTTAGCACATTAACATAAGAATATTGCAATATATCTTTTCTGTGCATGTATAATTTAGAAACATGTTGTCTACATTTATGTAGCAGAGGGTGATACTGATTATAATATTTTAATAAATTAAAGAATTTTAAACAAAAAATATTTCCTTTCTTTCATCACTTCATCCTAAGAGTGTGTGTGTGTGTTTTGTGTATTAGTATTACATTTACCAATTCAACATCTTTCATACACACAATTCTGTAAAATCAATTACATTGATTGTGTTGCTGAACTATTAGCAGTATCCATTTCAAAATTTCCATCACCAAAAATCTTAGTACTTTTACATGTTGAATTTCCCTCAGACTTCCCTCACACCCCTGGAAGTCATTATTCAATTTCATATTAGTGAGATTGTACAATATTTGTCTTCCGATTGACTTAATTTAGTAGAATGTTATGAAGATCCAGCCAAGCTGTTGTATGTATTGGAATTTCATTTCTATTTCTGGCTGAATAGCATTCCATAAAAAAATACTCTTTTTCATTAGCTTGCTAACAAGATATTTGGAAACATTTTTAAGTTTGGCAAGGTATAGTTTTAAAAACCTATCCAAATATTCGTCTTTATGACACTACAGTCACAATGACTGCATGCACAAAAGGTTCGTTTAGGGGATATGGAACAAACATATGGTACAGTGAAAATGAAAAAAAAAACACAAAACAAAAAAAAACAAACAAAAATCTCAAACACACCAAAAAACAACAAACCTGCCAAGAAAAACTGAGCATAATAGCACATATACATAAGTTGTTTTTATCTGTTTGCAGAAGAAATTTTACCTTTAATATTGACATTACTATCCCATAAAATGTACTTGACTAAAAAAAAATTATTAGATTCAAAGAATAAGACATCATGATAGTAAAAGGTATGAAGTCAATAGTAAAAAAATCCAAGTTTTTGGTTCTTCAAAGCACACATATTGCTGTTGTTATTGTGTTTCATAGAGTCCAAACTGACTCATAACTGACACTCCAATGGGTTTTCAGAAGCAGTTTGTCAAGCAAAAGGAGAGTTTTCCATCTTTCTCCAGCTGAGCAGCTGGTGGATGTGAACCAGCCTGCGTTTAGGATTGAGTACAGCTTTTTTACTACAAGACCACCAGTGCTCCCTTTATGAACACTACCTCTTTTTTTGAAAGTTCATTACAACAATGATTTAAAGGTAAGTTAATATTGAGTGGTATCTATGTGCCCAAAACTATCCATATTTTTAAATTTAATTTTTTAGAAAAATTCAGGATTCTTTTCATTACTTATGTGAATTCTCTTAAGTCAAGGCAAACAGTGTTAGACTAAGTATTGACACCATGACACTAAACAGTTTTCAATAGGTTTCGAACTGTGACTGCACTCTGAAATGAAGTCATAATAATAATAATAATAATAATAACAACAAAGGGAGCTCTGGTGGTGGTAAGAAGCTGTGCTGCCACCTCTAAGGCTTTTAGATGCTGCCCAGTCTAGCACTACTCACAGTGACTCTCTGAACAGAAAATCTAAACCCTGTCCTATCCTGTGCCAACCTCATGAACTCTGACATATTATTGCAGTGTTTTGTGTCAATCCATCTGATTGAAGGTCTTCCTCTATTGACATACCTTTCCAAGCATGATGTCCATCTCCAAAGAATTTCCTTTCCTAGCAATATGCCTAAAGTATGTGAGCTTTATCACCTTTACAGCCAAGGAGCACTCTAGCTGAACTTTCTCTAAGACATATCTCTTTGGTCTTTTGGCAATTAGCAGGATATTCAAGACTCTTGTTCAACATCACAACTCAAAAATACAAAAAATACGCATTTTCTTCTATCATTTCTCTTCCTTTTCTGGCTGTCACATGCTATAAAATGATTTAAAAGACCATGGTCTGAATCAGATGCACCCACCTTAGTCATCAAACTGACATTGTTCCTCAGTAATTTGGAGAGATCCCTGACTGCAGATTCTCCCTGTGCAGATTCTCTCTCCTCTCATCTCCTGATCTCCTGACTGTTGTTACCCAGTGTATTGATTGTAAATTCAAATAAGATGAAATCATGGACAACTTCAATCTTTTCTCCATCTGTCATAATGTTACCTCTTGGTCCAGGGCTGAGAATATTTTTTCCTTGATATTGAGATGCAAACCATATTGAAGGCTGCAGTCTTGGATCTTTTGCAGCAAATGCTTCAAGTCCTCATCACTTTCAATAAGCAAGGTTGTGTTATTTGCATTACTAAGGTTTTTGATGTTTCTTCCTCCAATCCTGATACCGCATTCCCTCTCAGCAACTTCAGCTTCTCAAACAATTTGCTCAGCATAAAGATTGAATACGTATGGAGAAAACATGCAACCTTCACACGCCCCTTCCTTAATTATAAACCATGTAATGTTCCCCTCTTCAAGTACTGAAAAGCAATGATGTCAGTCTGGAGACTAAGGTGCACCTGATTGAGTCCATAGTCTTTGCAGTTACTTGCTGTGCTTCAGAGAGCAGGACAATGACTAGGGATGATAGAAGGAGAAGTGATGCCTTTGAGCTGTGGTGCTAGAGAAGAGTACTGAAAATACCATGGACTACTAGAATAAATAGATTTGTCCTAGAGAGGGTGAGACCAGGCTGCTCCTTGGAGGCAAGGATTCTGAAGCTCTGTCTGACATAATTTGGACATGTTTCAAGGCTGTACTAGTCCTTGGAAAGGGATGTCATACTTGGGAAGGTGAAGGGACAACGCAAGAAAGGAAGACCCTGAATAAGATGGATTGATTCAGTGACTAAGGTAAAAGGAATAGGTGTGTCAGAGACAGTAAGATTGACACAGGATAGAGCAGGGTTTAGGGCTGTCATACATAGGATTGCTATGAGTTGCAAGCAACTCGACCACCCATAACAACAAGTGTTCCCTTTTTCTATTTGAACAACTGCCTCTTGTTCTAGGTATAGATTTCTCATAAACACAACTAAGTATTTTGGGATTCCTATTATTCTCAATTTTAGCCATAATTTGTCATGATCAATATAGTCAAAAGCCTTTGCATAATCAATAAAGCACAAATATACATTCTTTTAGTATTCTCTGTTTTCAAAAAAAGATCCATTTGATATCAGTAATAATATCCCTCTCACTGTGGTTTCTTCTAAGTTTAGTTTGAACTTCTGGAAAATCTTTATTTATATACTGTTCTAGATAGTTTTGAATTATCTTCAGTAGTATTTTGCTTACACTTGGTGTTAATGATATTGTTTCATAGTGTTCATATTAGATTAAAACATCTTTCTTGGGATTAGGAACAAATATGAATTTCTTCCAGTCAGTTAGTTGGCCCATCTTTCAGTTTTCTTGGTACTGACTGGTGAACACTCCAGTGTTACATCTGTTATTTGAAACACGTCAATTGATATTCCACCGATTCTAGAGCCTTTTATTTTATTTTATTTTATTTTATTTTAGGCCAATACTTTCAGTGCATAACAACAACAACTTTCAGTGCAGCTTAAACTTCTTCCTTCATTACCATCAAGTCTTGATCACATCGTACCTACTGAAATTATTGCAGTGTAGGTCAATTCTTTTTGACACAGTGATTCTATATTCCCTCCATCTTCTTTTGATGATTCCAAATCATTCAAGATTTTGCTGGTACCATCTCAAAGTATTGCAATTTGAGGATTGAATTTGTTTTCATTTCTTTCAACTTGAGAAATGCCAAACATGCTCTTTCATTTTTATTCTCCTTTTCTCACTATCTGTACATTCCATTATGATACTTTGTTTTCTCTTCTTGAACTACCTTTTGAAATCTTCTGTTCAGGTCTTTTCCTTTAATGTCTCTTCCTTTTGTTTTAATTTTCCAATGTTCTAGCATTGGCTATCCCATAAAAACAAAACAAAACAACAAATTGGATTTTCTAACACATGCATTTTTTTACCCTGTTTTAAAATGTCCTTTATTTCCTTAGATCTTTATGAATTATTTTATTTTATGCAGGTCATAAAGTTTTATAACAGATTTATATGTTTTCCCCCATCCCTTTAATAAAAAAATTTATTCAATCTGTTATTTTCATCTGACATTTCACTAAGTACAGGATTCATAACGTCAACATTATTAGGTCAGTCATTCAAATGGATCCATACATGTGTATTCTCATTGTGCTAAATATCCACTCAAAAGAGACGGTGAGTAACAGATGCCTCCACGTTTATTCAACAACATTTAGTTTTGTAAACTGAATTATTCCTGTTCAACAGGTCAAATTGCTAGTCTACATAAATAAACTAGAAAATATTTAGGTGTGCAGCTGTAAGTATCATCAAATGGCAAGTTCATGTCAACAGAACCTTCTATAACCAACCATACACATCAACACTTCTCTGCTCTCATTGCAAAAGCCCCTCCAGAACAAAGATACTCTAGAATGTAAAAGAAAGGTGGTGAGAAAAAGTAACAGTAACTTTACTCTTCTGTAACAAAAGCAATCACAACTACTCTTACGCATGCAGTATTAAAAACAAATTTGAAAATAAATAAGCAAGCATGCTTTAAACTGAAGTCTATACTTTGAACTTCAGGTACAAAGCAAGGAAAAATTTACATGAGAAAGAAAGAAATCAGACAGAAAAGCCCGCAGCAATGTCATCTCTTCCAAATAGCAGGAAACCAATTTTCTAATCCCATTACTTGCATTATTATTTAGTGTTCAGCTATTTTTGTGGGTTTTGTTTTCTTTTTTCCAAATTCCCTTTGCTTATTGTGGCATCTGATCAGAGAGACCAACAAATAAATCTTAACTCATGAAACAAATGACAAGTCAGTTGTTGAGGAAATAGACTAAAACTTCGTAATGAATTTTTATATAAAATTCTTGCAAATATCCTGAAAACTGTTAAAAATTAAGCACATTTGTATCAATTTATTGGTCCACATTATCAAAGAAAAACTCTTAGTTGTATACCAACAAATACTTCAGCCTTGAGTCTTGGCATGATCTGTTTCAAGATTTCAAGCAGCCTGTCTGTCTCTCCTGCAGGACTTCACAGCTTCCCTCTACAGAGAGTGGGCAGTTTTCATACATATTGCAAAGAGCAGTAGGCTTGGACAGAACTCTTTGTTAAGAGGAATGCCAAATATACATGCCAGTTAGAATTTTTTAAAACCAACCATAGGAATTTGAGCTAAGTGTATTTAGCAACTTTTCGAAAATGAACATGATGAGACATACTGAGAAACATGACACACCATCAAAAGCTTCATATCCCACTTGACACATTCTTTAAAAATGGTCCAACTATAATGGCATTGAAGGGCCATAACATAACGTACGTTTTCAAAGTCTATATAAAATTTTTGGAAGCACTTATACAAATTTACACCCAAAACTAATTAATGGAGCCCTTTCTCCCACACATACTCTGGGTTGTTTTTACTGTAGTTTAAGACATCCTGGAAATAAAATAATATTCGTTTTCTATCTTGTATGACTTACCGTAGGTAATTTCTAAGATCTTAAAATTATTAAATGTTTATTCTTAATATGAAATTCTTCCAACACAGCTTCTCAATAGTAAAGAAATATTCTTTAGGCACTGTGAGATGTATTAACAATGTAGCATGCACCCATGCTGAAGTGTACAATTTTATTCTAACTACCAACAATGAAATATTATCTGCATGCAACAGGAAATGTCTTTACCCCACTACTCTTGAGATTCTTGTCTTAAGAGGGAAAAATAATTTTACAAAACAATGTTTAAAACAATCGATATAGGTAATTCTAAGAACTACAAATCTTGGATATTTTAAAAGATGTTTTCTTTTGTAAGGCATCAATTATAAACAGGTTGAATGCATCTCTAACATATAATGGCCAAAACTTGGAATTGTAAAGCCATTTAATTTTAAAGCCTCTAACTCCTGCCACTTTTATTATTATTCTTGTTGTTATTTGCTGTCAAGCTGCTTGCAACTCATAGCGACCTTATGTACAATAGCCCTGAATCCTGCTCTATCCTGGGATGACCTTCTTGTCTCTGACACACCTACTCCTTTACCTCAATCACTGAATCAATCCATCTTATCAAGGGTCTTCCTCTCTTAACCTGTCCCTCTACCCTTCCAAGTATCATGCCCCTCTACTGTTAACAGTTTAAATAAGAAAAAATTCTTCTTAGCCTAATCAACTATGGCTATTAAAAAACAAAACAAAACAAGCGAACAATACAACAACTAAGAGATCTGAAAGTATTAGGCACATCAAAGGTACAGTTTATACTGTTCAAATTTCCCTTAGGGGCAGATGCATTACCTGACACATACATATGGAAGTGTAAAGATATAGATGCAATATATAAGTCGTATTAGAACTTAATACACAAGATCATAAACAGTTACTGGAGAATGTGGATGCTGACTCATGGTGACCCATACACACTAAAGTAGAACTGTGCTCCATAGCCTTTTCAATGACTCTTTTTGGGTGTAATGCAACAGACTTCGTTTCCAAGGCACATCTTGTTCTTGCCCATTATTCTTTTTACAAATAATGGTTTTGTATTAAAAAGTCAAATACATTATTTATCTTTGAGTTTCACACAAATAGAGGAAAAATTACAGAAGTGAAAACTTACCAGAAGATTAATCTGAATATTTTGAGTTTCTCTTAAGACTTTGCACATGTATTCTAACTTGAAATATCTTGGTGCTTGCAAACTTTGTCTTTCTGCTTTGTTTCTATAATAATGTTACCATGACACATTGGCATACCTTACTGCAGTGCTGTTCTTCATTTTCCCAGTACCAATCTTCACTATAAGCATGAGGATCAACGAGGTATTATTGTTGTTGTGTACTGTCCAGTTGGAACCAACCCATAGCTGACCCTCCAGTGGAGGTTTAGAGGCAGTTAATTGCATGAGAAGAAATGGCCTGTTCTGTGCAACGGGGCATTATGACTCCTATAAGGATTTTAGACAAAATTTGTTGAGTATCATGAACTTCAAATATTCATATTCATCAAAGACAATGCAGTCTGAATTTCTTAATCTTTTACTTTATTATAATGATTTTGATGAAGTAACATAAATTTTATAAGAATACACATAGCTTCAAATATTTTAAACTATTGTTTGCATAAACTAATTTTTGCAAATATTGCCAATTCTTAAACAGAAAATGTATTAAAAAAATGAAAATGAGAACTGAATTTCTTATTAGCAAAATTAGTTAGGATTTACATCTTTCATTTTTTTCTTTTAAATTATATATATATT
>NW_006399757.1:11804894-11847876 GCF_000299155.1 Elephantulus edwardii | reverse complement strand
AACAGCTTTGCTTGGCTCCACAGTCAGCACTCTTAGCACCAGCAGCCAGAAAATTAAAAGTCGCATTGTAATGGAAAAGTCTGTTGTTAGGAAACTCTCCAAGGTCTGGAAAAGTAATGGTGTCACTCTGGAGACTAAGGTGTATACAATACAGGCCATGGTCTTTGCAATCACTTGCTATGTGTCAGAGAGCTGGACAATGACTAGAGAGGACAGAAGGAGAATTGATGCCTTTGAGCTGTGGTGCTGGAGAATAGTACTGAATATATCATGTACTGCTAAGAAAACGAACAGGTTCATCCCAGAGAGGCTTAAACCAGCTGCTCCTTGGAAGCAAGGATTCTGAAGTTTTGTCTGGCATACTTCGGACATGTTGTAATGAGGGACCAGTCATTGGAGAGGCACATCATGCTTGGGAGGGTAGAAGAACAGCACAAGAAAGGAAGACCTTTGATAAGTTGGGTTGATACAGTGACTGGGTAATCAGGGTGGGTGTGTTGGAGACAGTGAGATTGGCACAGGATAGAGTAGCATTTAGGGATATATGTATTCATCTATACACACACACACACACACACACACACACACACACACACACTATACTGAGAATCAACAATATCAGTCTAAGAAATGAAGGTGTGCCTGATACATGCCATGGTTTTTGCAATTACTTGCTATGCATCAGAGAGTTGGACAATGGTTAAAGATGACATAAGAAAAATTGGTGTCTTCAAGTTATGGTGCTGGAAAAGAGTACTGAATGTATTATTGACTGCCAAGAAAATAAATTGGTCTTAGGATGAAACCAAGTTTTCTCCTTGAAGGCTAGAATTTTGAAACTCTGTCTCACATACTTTGGGCAAGTGGCCAGAGGGGCATATCATTGGAGAAGGACATCATACTGGGAAGGGTGGAGGGACAAGGTAGGAGAGGAAGACCTCAGATAAATAGATAGATACAGTAACTAGGACAATGAGGGTAGGTGTTTTGGAGTCAATGAGAATGGCTTAGGACAGGGTAGGCTTCAGAGCTATTGCACATAGGATCACTATGAGATGCAGGGGACTCAATGGGACATAACATATGGGACAAATGGGACATAACAACAACAATGTGTGTGTGTATACATGTGTGTATACATGTTGTTGTTGTTGTTGTGTTCTATCGAGTCGCTTGTGACTCTATGTACAACAGCCCTAAACTCTGCTCTGTCCTGTGCCAATCACACTATCTCTGATATACCCATCCCGATTGCCCCAGTCACTGAATCAATCCACCTCATAGAGGGCCTTTCTCTCCTGCACTGTCCCTCCACCCTCCCAAGCATGAGGTCCCTCTCCAGGGACCGGTCCCTCCTTACAACGTGTCCAAAGTATGTCAGACAAAGCTTCAGAATCCTTGCCTCCAAGGAGCCCCCTGGTTTAACCCTCTCCAGGAAGAACTTGTTTGTTTCCTTAGCAGTCCATGGTATATCTAATACTCTTCTCCAGCACCAAAGTTCAAAGGCATCAATTCTCCTTCTATCCTCCCTAGTTATTGTCCAACTCTCTGATGCATAATAAGTGCTTGCAAAGACTATGGCCTGTATCAGACACATCTTAGTCTCCAGAGAGACACCATTGCTCTTCAGTACTTTGGAGAGGTCCCTAACAACACACTTTTCCATCGCAATACATCTTTTAATTTCCTGGGTGCTTGTGCCAAGAATGTTGACTGTGGAGTCAAGCAAACTAAAGTTGTGAACAATCTCAATCTCTTCACCATCCATCCTGATGCTGCCAATTGGTCCAGTGGTGAAAATCTCTGTCTTCTTGACATTGAGCCTCAATTCATATTGGAGGCTGCAGTCCTTGACTCTCTGCACCAAGCGCTTCAGGACCTCCTCAGTTTCAGCAAGCAGGGTTGTTTCATCTGCATAACGCAGATTGTTGATAGATCTTCCACCAATCCTGACCCCACATTTCTCCTCATAGACCCCAGACTCCCAGATAATCTGTTCTGCTTACAGTTTGAAAATGTCTGGAGACAGGACACACTCCTGGCATACGCCCTTCCCAATTTTGAATCATGCATTGTTTCCTTGCTCTGTTCTAACAACTGCCTCTTGGTCCAAGTATAGCATTAAGAGAAGATGGAGAGAATATAGTGTTTCACTGTATTGAAAGGAATTGGCAGACACAGAAGAATTTAATGAGACAACATGTGAGCAAGAGCCCATGGTGATGAAGGAAGAAGTTCAGGCTGCTTTGAAGGAAATAGCAAAAAATAAGGCCCCAGGAATAGATGGTATACCAATTGACATATTTCAGCTATCGGATGCTGCCCTCGATGTGCTCACCAAGTTGTACCAGGAAATGTGGAGAATAACACTTGCCAACTGACTGGAAGAGATCTATATTTGTTCCCATTCCAAAGAAGGGTGACCCAAAAGAGAGTGGAAACTACAGAACAATCTCATTGATTTCACATACAAGCAAGATTCTACTGAAGATCATCCAAAATCAACTGAACAGCACATCAGCAGAGAACTGCCAAAAGCCCAGGCTGGGTTTAGAAGGGTTCTGGTACTAGGAAACATTGTAGCTAATGTTAAATGGATCTTGGCTAAAAGCAGAGAATACCAGAGGAATGTTTATCTGTGTTTCATTGACTACCAAAGGCATTTGACTGTGAAGGATCTTAACAAACTGTGGCTGACTCTGAGAAGACTGGGAATCCCATAACCCTTGATCGTACTAATGCAAAACCTGTATGTATACATATATATGTGTATATATACACATATATACATATATACATATATCTATATATGTACTTATGTATGTGTATGCATGTATGTATCTCAGACCTTTAAGTGTTATTTTTGGATTTGTTTTTAGGTACCATCAAATTGGCTGTTTTATGGCGTCTCTATGAACAACAGAACTGAAACTTGCTTGATCCTGCACCATCCTCATATAAGTAGCTGGTTATTTGAACCACTTGTCTTTGGTTTGGCAGTGCAACATGTTACCCACGCGACCTCCAGACCTCCCTATAATACTTTATAGTTTATGTTTAAATTCTCTAAGTACAAAGATTCTGCATAGTTTATCTTAGTGTTTGTTTGGATTGTGACTTCATTTGATATCATCCGGGTAACTGCCAGATCTACTGTGTTGAATTCTAAGATAGCTGGATAGAGTTTTGGTTTTTATTTTAAAAAGAGTAAATTAACCTTAGGGCCTAAATTAAATTAGAGTGTTGGGGCAAAGAACTTGATAAGAAGGGCACAGGTAATGTGATTTCAAAAGAGCAAGATAAAGAAGAGTTTTTGGTTTGGTTTTAAGAGTAAACTAGTTTTAAAATAATGATTACAAAAAAGACCCTGATAAAGAAAGTATTAAGAGCTAACATTTTTCGTATGCATTATGAGCTATTGAAATCAATATTAGAGAAGCATTTGGCACATTTTTGGCATCATGTCTCAGTACTCTGTCTCTAATAGAGAGGGTATGGCCTTATTAAAACACCACAAGGTATTCTCATAGCATGAGGACAGAACACAAGTATATTCTGAATGTGAGTGAGAAAGGTGTTGTCAGCCAAGAAACAAAATGAAGAATTAACTTTCTGTCATTTCTTAAAGGAGCTATGAAAGATCGACATTTCTCTTTAATTTATACTTTTTATTTAATATTTTTTATTTGGTATTATATCACTTAAATAACATTACTACTGTTGATCATAATAACAGACAATGCTAAGAAAGCTATAAAAACTCTGATAAGTCATGGATAATATGCTTTAAATTGTGTTATTTTAATGTAATTATGTGTATTTACTCCTGGTAATATGAGATAAATGAAGGTTTTTCAACCATACCATTAACTACTGTTACTTGATTAACAACAATTTCTGTTAATCTGAATTGAGTAGCTTCAGGGCCATTTAGGACTTAATATGTGCACAATTTTTATTGCTTATTAAGTATCTATTTTGCACTCTTTTATCAAGATCATGAAGTTTAGTACTCTATTAAAGAAACACTAGGCTATGTTAATGTCTTTAGGGACATTTTTAGAATTGTAATATTGATTAAAAATTTTAAAAGACGATTTATTCATGTACTCTAGGGTATGAAGTGATTAAAAAAATAATATCCAAACTGCAGATCTTAAATCTCTTACATAATAATTTCCTGAGATTGAATATCAAAGAAGAGGGTAAGGAATTATGTGCTTTGGTGCATTCCGCACAGTGTAAAGAAGAAGTGAAAGAGACACACATTTTTGTTACAGACATCAGTTAAACTGACCCTACTTTCTGTTAAATTCGAGTAGATTTTTAATTATAACTGACAAATGTCTGTAATAAATGGTTATTGCTAATAAATGATCGCTATTGTAAATACAGTTCTCAAACCTGTTATTAGGAACTCTCAACCCAGCCTAAGAATCTCCTTTTCTGTATATTAACAGTGTAAGTGTTAATATTTTAATTGTCAAAATTTCCATTATGATATATGCCTCTGATGTTAGTGGATATTACATTCTAGAAAATAACATAGTGGCCGTTTACTAGCAACAACAAAATAAACAACTGATTTGCATCCACTAAGAGCTAACTCATAGCTGACTCTATATCATGTTTTCAGACTGTAACGTAAAAGAAATTGTCCATCTTTCTCCCTTGGAGCTACGGATAAATTTGAGAGTAACTTCCTTTTGAGTCAGCAGTACAACTCACTACAGACTATACCATTATAGCTCATTTATTTAAAGTCACTTAGTAGGGGAGAAATAGAATAATCTAGCACATAAAAAACCAGGGAATGTTTCAAAGTGACCAATTGCCTAGTGTAGTATTAGAATTTGAATTTTCTAACTGAAAATATTTCTAAATATAACAGTGCTACGTATCTTTTCAGAAATTCTGATTAACAAAAGTAAATAGCTTATTGTTACTGCATTTATATTTATACATGCACTTTCAGCATTTAGGGCATGTTTCAGTATTCTGCTGAGTCTGGAGTCAAATCTAAGTTATAAACCAATAAATTAGTCTGTCACTGTTAAGATTCACAGGTAAGAGGCAAAGAACAATATTATTAGCGACATAAAAATCAACAAACGCATAAATATATTTTCATTGATTTATTTTGTCTCCAAGTTCCACAATAGGAATATGATTTGACCCATATGAATACTATACCCAAAATACCTCTGAGTCTGTTTGGGTACACTTAGAATGGAAAATTCACTTTTTAATTATCCTTATTAAATAATGAGAAGGCATGATCTTTGTTGTGAATTGGAGATGTTATTACATTTCTCAGGGTTGCTGGATGCCAGAGTGTCTAATGAGCAGAAAATGGTACATGAAGGCAAAGGGTCATGAGCACCTCTCCAAAAGGGCCAGATGGAATAACAGCAGCACAGGCTGTCACCACCACAGAGCAGAAAACAGAATAAAGGGTCAGTAGCACAGCCCCATGGTGCCTCTAGAGCCACACCAACAGCAAGAAGTTTGCTTATTCATTATTGACTCACAGACTCACAGTTGTGACACTAAGAATGGGGTATATTAGGGAAATAAGTTGGAGTTGGGGGGAGGCAAAGATTATCTCATATGCAAGTTCAGGTTTCAACCCAACAGTCCTAAGGCCCAATTCCTCAATTGGTCCAGCCCCCTCATTTCAGTTTGCAAGAAGCTTTTCCTATAATTATCAAAGACAAGTACAGTAAAACTTTTAACTGTGGCCAGCACAAATGTAAGAAGCCTCAGGTCACATTTTGCCTCAGTTTGTCCATAGCAATGCCAAAGTCTCTCCACCATCTAACCAGTCTTGCCACCAGGGTCTCGTTCTCACTATGGCTTTGTTTCAGTCTGTCTCAAGTCTTGCTGCTATAAGTCTTGCTCACTTCAAAACTTGCATCTCAATGTGGGAAACACATTTTCTCTTATACTAGTCCCATAGTTGTTGATGATTTGCAAGACCATGTGTCTGCAGTAAAGCTAGCTGGAAAGCGAGAGGGCTAACTGTAAGGTCTTTAAAAAAAAAAGTCAACTTTTAGCCTAACATCACGAAATGGCTCAGGCCAAAGACCAGTCACCAGACTTGCATCAGCTCACATGAGCCAACTATGCATATTTCTTCTCCACATTCATCAAGATCATTGAAGTAGCTGGAAACCAGTTGTGGTGAGAATATTTACACTAGACAACAAACAAAATTGTGGAAAAATGCAAGGCTTTTATTCCCCGCTTGGAAAGATGGAGGATCAGAAAAAAAGAGGAAGGTCCTCAACCAGGTGGATTCACACAGTGATTGATTGCAGCAATAGGTTTTAATAGTCAGAGACTGTGAGGAAGGCACAGGATATGACAGATGTCATATCTGTTGTACATTATGAGTTGTATTCAGCTCCACAGTGAATAATACCAACAGCAAAATCTTTCTAACTCCAGCAGTTTGAAGCCACTAGCAATTCTACGGGAGAAAGATAGGTGATGTCATGCTGTTGTAATTTACTTGAGGAAGAGTCACTATGAATCTGAACCAACTTGAGAGTAATAAGATTGAATTCATGTTTTGTTTTTAACTTCTTTTTAAGGGTATTTATAGTCTACTAAAAAAGCAGATTTGGGACATGAAACTTTATGGGGATAAAGCCATGCAAATAAGGTGTATGAAACTCTAGCAAGGGTACTGCTCAGTTTTATCACCTTGCTAGGCTCAAAATCAAATAATTCTGTCAAGAAAGAACCAGGAGTGGATCACGTGTTTTGATATGAAAGTCACTACATAAAGAATCTATTAGATTCAAAAGGCAGAATAATGTTACATCTGATTAGATATGAGCTATCAAGAAGCAGTGAAGAAAAGCAGCAACAGTGAAATGGTAGAAGTAAAACCAGAAGACCAGAATGAGATGATACAGGAAGCTTCCAGCCCACAGAACAAAATGAGTACAATGGGTATATGAGCTTATGGATATAGAATTTAGCACCTTTAGGAAGAAGGCTTGCTGGTACTGTGGAGTGCCTTTGAACACTTATCAATGGTACTAAGGAGCTATATATCACTTGACTGGGCAGGGCAAAGACCAAGACAGTAAAAAGGAAAAGAAATAATGGAGGAGATCTGTTCTCAGGCCCCTGCATGGAAAGAGGAGTTGAGAGGACTGTTTTATAATGAAAGAAGGTGATTTTTCCTTCATGTTTGTGATCCTAAGTAGTCTGTTGACCTGATTATTAGTTGTAACATTTTGCTTCATTATTAAATTCTATAACTGTGATGGTGGTTTTGTGATCTCTGTGGTACCAAAGTTTTATATAAGGCAGCAAAAAAAATAAAAGGATAGTTTGTAGTGAGTAAGAGGGAGAGCTGGTGTCAGAACTGGTAAAAAAGATAGGGAGAAGAGGTATATATGACCTCTACTGGTAATTAGCTTTCGACTGATGGTTTTGATTCTATCACCTCTTCATAGTGAAGCTAGAGGAGGTCAGATTCCAATATAACATTAAGTAAGTATATGGTTTAACATAATCACTAAAACTTTAGAGTAAATTCTTAACTTTCCTTAACTCTTAAGTATACTTTTATAAGAACCCCTCACAGTGGAAACTGGCAAAGCATAACACTAGTAACACTATAACACTACAAGCAATAGTCAGTATGACCTCCAAAATTATGATGAAATTATCATTAATCAAAAACTGTCAAGAAGAGCAAAGGGAATAATTTATACATTTTCTTTCCATTCATTCTTTGTAATTGCAATCAAGTTGGAGTTGGCTCATAGCTGACCATTCATTGGATTTCTGAGGCTATAAATCACAGGAGAGATTTCCCATCTTTCTGTTGCAGAGATGCTGATGGCTTAGACTGAGAGAAATGTATATAGTCTATGGGTTAGTGTTGCAACTTCCTACAGACTATGCCACCAGTTGCTTCCTACAGTCTGTCACTTGAGAAATCTTATTTCATCTCCTTAACAGACTTTTATTTTTATTCTTTTGATTTTTTCCCAGCCATCACCATTTACATTTTTTTCCTGTGAAGTCCTATTGGATTAGCCTAAGAAAACTATAGAACTATCTTTGCAATATACATCAGTCTTATTCATTGAAAAGTGAGTTTGATATTATGTCTTCACTGATGAAATTGCTAGCTGTTGGGATGGTAAAAAAATAAATAAAAAATTTTACTTTATAAAAGAAAAGTTAGTTCAGCTCAGCAGTCCATGATGTAAGCACCAGAATTACATTGGGAACTGAGCTGTCTCAGCACAGAACACATTTCTTTGAAAGTCAGTTTGAATTTCTAAGGTCCTGCGGCTGTGAGCATATAGACAGCAGCTTACTGTTTTGGGGGTTTGGTTTTTTCTGTATTTTTAACATCAATATTATCCCAATTTAAGAATAACATAAGAAAATAAACTTCCATATGTGATATAGTTAATTTTTCTTGAAAGAATTTGAACCCTTTTTATTTTTACACTGACTTCAAAAGGATAAGAAAACTGACATCTATTGGTCTTACTTTTGGAACAAGGAGAGACTTCCAAGTTAATCCTGGTTCTTTAGACTACTGCATTAATAAATGTAAACAGGATGTTTGAGCACAGAAGCATAAAACTGCCTGATATATGTGAGGCATATCTTTAATGATGTTTAAAAAGGAGCTAAACATCTCCCTGGGAATTCTTAAAACATTTATCTTTTAGGCAGTTATTTAGCTTCACAAGTCTTTGTTGTTTAACAAGCTGGAGAAAATAGGTCAGCTAATGTTATATTAATCAGTAATTAATATTTTAATTTTCTTTTCTTTCTAGTTAAAAAATGCTTGCAGCTTTTCCTTTTTTCCTCCACTTCAGCATTGATGTGAAGCAATATCATTACCATACTGTTCCTTAGGGTTGTGAGATAAGAGGGTCCAGTGATAGCTCTATTCTTCGGGGAATGGGTGGTTTATCATGCCACCTACACATTTAAAATGACCCTCCACAGCTCCTGTGTGACTAAGTATCTGAAAATTGAATTTAAAGATTGTCAGAATTATATTTATCCGTTCATATTCTAAAATTAGATAGCCAAATATTTATTTAATAGGAGAGTTGACTTTACTGGAGGAAAATTTGATTTGAATTTTAGAAACAATCTCAATGTGGGTTTCACACACAATTTTCCTCTTTTTTCTAATGACAGACAAATTGAAGGATAGTTTGATTTAAACTATTTTGACAGCTGAGATATACCAAATTTTTCCCATAGAAATTTAACATAGATTTTTATTTTCAATTTCTCTGAAACAAGCAAATAAAACCCCTCTCTATTATTGGTTTCTGTTAGCACACACCAAGGAATTACACACAAGATTATTATTACCTAGTGAGTTGCTGAGTAACTGAATGATATTGTTTTGGTTATGCTTAATTTTTTTTCACTATTGTTGTTAGCTGTTGTTGAAGTGACTATAACATATGGAGAACCTCGGCAACCATAGATTGAAATTGTGCCCTATCCTGTAACATCCCTACAATCTCTGAAGTGCTCAATCCCATAGTTAAAGTCACTGTGTCAATATAATCTTTCTCTCCTTTGCTGACTCTGCTTTTCCAAGTAATTTTTCATCATTGTTGTTATTGCTGTCAAGTTGACCATAACTCATAATGAACAATGGCCCTGAACCTTGCCCTCTTCTAAGACAATCTCACCGTTTCTGACACATCTGACCCCGTTTCCACAGCCACTGTGTCAGTCCATCTCCTCCAGCATCCTTATCTTCTGCATTGATCCTCAGAAATGCTATGCCTTTCCAGGATTCCAATCTGGAATGAAGATTAGAGAGACGCTACGTCAAAAAGAGATGCTGTGATGAAGCTGGTGTTAGAGAGTGTGTGGCAAGATGGAATATCAACTCATCTGAGTGTACTTTCACATCTTCTTAATGAAAGGCAAAGTATTCAATAGATGTTTCTTTGTCTTGCTACAATTTAGCTGGGATCTAGCAGGAAAATATGCCAACCTCACTTATTGCTTAGAGAAAGATAAGCAATCTCCTCTCACTCAGTTAATTACCTCTGAAAACCTACTGGAGGTTCTTCTATGGCTTGGTTCCAATTTGACAGTATACCAAAATAATTTAAAGCTGTTGAAAAACCATAGGTAATTAAAAAAAAATAATAGAAGGGATATAAAACAACATTTTAAAATATAACTAAGAAATATAGCAAAATCTTTTTATAGAAAATTTGCTTTAGATTGATCTACTTTTTTTGTCCATATTCACTCACTTATGAAATTTTAAGTTCTTGGTATGTTTACCAAGGTCATACAGTAACGTAAAGGCAGGAAAGTGAAAATCCAGTTAGAATATAACTATATGTTCTTGTTATGCACCAAGTCAAAGTTAGCCTTTCACTTGGTTTCCAGAGAGTAAATTGCATGTGAGGAGACTGCTCATCTTTCTTCTGGAAAGCAGCTGGTGGATTTGTAGTGTGTGTCAAAGGTGCTGGAAGTACAGCTCCTTACTACTAGGCCGCAAGAGCTCTCAATTTAGCTACATGTTCATATCTACATCTATAATTAGTTAGCTTTAATTAGCTTTGTTGCTGTCATTGTTATGTTCCATCAAGTTGGAACAGACTCACATCCTGACCCTTCAGACAGTTTTCACAGGCAGAATCTCCTCGGAGGAAAATTACCCATCTTGTTCCCAAGGAGCAACTGATGGATTTTAATTACCTGTCTTTGGGTCCGAAGGGCAACTTCTTACCAAAGGGCCACTGTTGCTGTTGTTGTGTATCATGGAGTCAGAACCAATTCAGAGCTTTCCCTCCAGTGGGTTTTCAGAGGCAGTAAATTGCATGGGAGGAGAATGTCCATCCTTCTCCTACAAAGCAGCTGGTGGATTCAAACTCTTGCCTTCGCTATTGCAAAGCAGCTTCTTACTACTAGGACACAAGAGCTACCTAATTAACTTTATTTAGTGCTAAATTAATTAATTCCATTTTGTATATATCTATTGCATGATTCTCTGTCCCATATTTAGGAGAAAATTTCCAATTATTTTGTCACTGTGTACAATGTCACAATGCAACATAAAGAAATATTCAGTGTTATTATAATCTAAGGTGATTGTACTCATTTGCTCTACATGAACATAGAACAAATTCATCATATTTCCTTATTATTAACATTGTTTATATTATTATTACTTAGATAAATGCTAGACACTATAAACAGAATACTGACTGAAAAGAACTTATGAGAAATACTTATCTACTTATGAGAGATATTTACACAAGTCTATTTAAATATGTAAGTCTTTTGAGCTTTTTGAGTAAAAAGAATCTATTTTACACAAACAATGGACATGTATATACTACATAAAAAGGCATAAAATGCATATATTGTGCATCAGAAATTAATTAATGTGCTAGAGGTTGCAAAAGTTTGTGCTCTGTGGCAAAAAAATGTATAATGTGCATGTGCTTTGCTGAAAAATACAGTTGTGGTTAGGTTGTTATGTGCCGTTGAGTTGCCTGTGACTCACAGTGACCCTATGACAGCAGCCCTAAACCCTGCTCTATCCTGTGCCAATCTCACTGTCTCCAACTCACCTACCCCCATTACCCTAGTCACTGAATCAATCAATCTCATAGAGGGTCTTCCTCTCCTGCACTGTCCCTTTACCCTCCTAAGCATGACATCCCTCTCCAAGGACTGGTCCCTCCTTGAAACATGACCAAAGTATGTAAGACAAAGCTTCAGAATCCTTGCCTCCAAGGTGCAGCCTGGTTTAATCCTCTCCAAGATGAACCTGTTGTTTCCTTAGAAGTCTATGGTATATTCAAAACTCTTCTCCAACACTACAGCTCAAAGGCATCAATTCTCCTTCTCTCTTCCCTAATCATTGTCCAGCTCTGTGATTGCGAAGACCATGGCCTGTATCAAGCTCACCTTAGTCTCCAAACTTAAATCATTACTCTTCAGTACTTTGGAGAGGTCTCTATCTCAATACATCTTTTAATTTCCTGGCTGCTGGTGCCAAGAGTGTTGATTGTTGAGCCAAGCAAACTAAAGCTGTCTGGTAACAATCTCAATCTCTTCACCATCTATCATGATGTCAATTGGTCCACCGGTGAGAATCTTTGTTTTCTTGATATTGAGCCTCAATTCATATTGAAGGCTGAAGTTCTTGACCTTCCCTAGCAAGTGTTTCAGGTCCTCCTCAGTTTCAAGAAGCAGGTTCTTGTCATCTGCATAATGCAGATAGGTGATGAATCTTCCTCCAATCCTAATGCCACATTTCTCCTCATAGAGACCATTTTTCTGGATAATCTGTTCTGCTTATAGGTTGAAAAGGTATGAAGATAGGACACATCCCTGGCATAGGGCCTTCCCAATTTTGAACCAAGCAGTGTTTTCTTGCTCTGTTCTGACGACTGCTTCCTGGTCCAAATATATCTTTTGCATTAGCACCATCAAATGTTATGAGATTCTCATTCTTCTCAGAGTTAGCCACAGAGATATAGTAAATAAATATGAGAAAATAAAATCATAAAATATTAGACTCATGCATACTGATAAAACAGGCAAAGGATTAGAGAGAAGTAATTCACATTTATGAACCATAAACTATAGGCCAGAACTTCTGCTAGACATTTTGCATGTAAAACAACAATAAAATAAAATTACATAATATTTACCAAATACTTATATGATCATAATACAGGTACAAGCACATTCTTTATTAATTTACATCATTCTCTTAATCATTTTTAAAATTATCCTTTACACAAAGGAGGAAACTTTAAAAAGTTGTACTGCTATCCAAAGTTCAGAGCTTCAAATAGGTATAGATGAATAAAATAGCAATGTGTTCTCTGAACTTTCACTCAAATCACATTAAAAAGCAGTATAAAATGAATACACATACAGGGAGCAGTGGTGGCTCAATGGAAAAGGGCTGTGCTGCCAACCCAAAGCAACACTATGCAAACCCACCAACTAGTCTGAGGGGGAAAGACCTACAATGTCTTCCCGTGCAGTTTACAGCCTCTTAAAAACTGCTGGAGGCTCTAACGCAATTGTACACAGCAACAGCAACAATGTATAAAACATTAATTAATCTATGATGGTATAATATAGTTATTACATTATTATCATAAGTATAGCAATTAGACAAGTAGTATTTCACTGCAGTAAACTCCCTTGCCTAAGGAATACCACTTCATATTGATAATAGCTTTAACTCATAAAAAAAGTCATAAGGAGTCTAAACTGCAGAAAAGGGAGCTCTGGGGTATAGTTGGTAGGGAGTTTTGCTGTCAAAACCAAAGACGACACTTCTCTGGGTCCAACCCATCAATAGCTCCTCAGGAGGAAGCTGGGTAATCTGTGTGGTTTACAGCTTCCCAAAATCCTCCTGAAGAGTAAGTACATAGTCAGTTTCAACTCAAGGTAATGAGAGTGTTCCAGAAATTGTATGAATCTAATAATAGCTTAGCTTCAGAATATGTAAGGGGAAAATAATGGAGCTACATACAGAATATTAGAAGTTAATTTTCAAAATGTACACTTTAAGGTACCTTTAATATAAAAAATAAGATTTGACTAACAGAAATAGTAAGCTTGAGCCAAAATTTACATGTAAACAGTTTTTGACAAATTTAAGATACTTTTGATGTGCACAAGCAACTAATTAAAAGGGAAAGTTCCAATAAATAATAAATATTTAACTATAACAATAATATTGTTACATAATAGTAAATTAAGCTCCAACTTATTTTTGTTGGGTCAGAATCAACTTATATCTGATTCTCCAGCCAATTTTTAGAAGCTTTAAATCTCCTGGGAGGGGATTGCTTCTTCGTGGTTGTTGGTAGCTTTGAATCACCAGCAAGTTGTGTTTTAGAGATAGCAGTGCAACTCCTTCTGGACTCTGCCACCAGACATCCCTATCAACAAAAGAGATAACTAAAATCTTTACACATTTCAAAATTTTAAAACACATTACTCATGTAGCAAAGATAACACAATAGAAATTTGAATTTATTTAGGCTAATTATCATTAAGATGCCTACTTGTCATTGATGTTATGTACAGGTTGCAGTGACCCTATGAACACCAGATCAAAACCCTGCCCCTGAACCATCTTCACCATCTCTGATACACTTGAGTCCATGGTTACAGTTACTGTGTCAACCCAGATCCTGGAAGGTCTTCTTTTCCTTCACTAGTCTTCCACCTTTCCAAGCATGATGTCCCCCTCTAAGAATTTGGACAATATGTCCAAAATAAGTGAGATAAAGCTTTGCCATCCTTGTCTCTAAGAAGCTCTCTAGCTGCACTTTTCCAAAAACATATATACTCATTTTTTTAGTAGTCCATGGGATATTCAGTCATCTTCTCCAACATCACAACTCAAAGGCATTGATGCCTGTTCCATTTTTATTCATTGTCCAGGTCTTGGAGTCATAGCAGGTGATTGGAAAAACTATAACTTGAATCAGGCACACCATAGTTTTGAAATTGAGATCATTGCTCTTCAGGACTTGGAATATCACTGACAGCAGACTTTCTTATAGCTACACATCTCCTGATTTCCTGATTGTTGATACCAAGGTTGTTGATCTTGGAACCAAGAAAGAAGAAATTGTTGACATTTTCCATCTTTTCTCCATTTCTCACAATATTGTTTATTGGCCCAGTAGTGAGAATTTTTTAAATTTTATTTTATTAATTTTAATGAACATTTACAGAGATTTTGGATTTCCATTCATTGATAATTTTTTTAAATGTTGTAATGTAATTCTTATTGAAGACTATAGTTCTTGATATTCTGCAGCAAGCACCCCAACTCCTCCTTATTTTTGGCAAAGTGAGTGTCATCTAATTTGTCAGTGAGTCTTCCTCAGACCCTGAAACCACAATCTTCTTCATAAAATCCAGCATCTTGAATGTTTTGCTCAGCATACAGATTGCATAGGTATTAAGGGATGATATAATCATGATGCATACATTATATATATTTAATTATAAATCATAATATTTATATGTAAATAGATAAATTGTGACACGTGTATGTGTACATATATATGCATATGTTAAGTAAAATATTAATGTTGAACTCTTTATTAACCCAAGAAATGTAACTTTTTTGCTATTTATGTCATAGTATGATCCTAGACATTAAAATATGTGTCTGTCAACTAACTCATAATTTTATCAAAACTTCAAACAGAATTGTAAACAGAATTTTATAATATATAAACAATTGCTGAATCTGTATATAAACAATGAATATTACAAATAGCTTATGTAATATGTCATTTAACTTTCTCTACAGCCCTCAAAAGTCATTGCTATTAAGTTAGAGCAGCCTCCCAATTCACCCTTCAGCATGCTTTCTGAGCTCTGGTGGCTTGGTGATAAGGAATTGCACTGTGCATGTGAAAGTTTGTGGTTTGAATCCATCAGCAGCTCAGAAGGAGAAAGATGAACAAGCTCTTTCCATGCAATTCACTGTCCATGAAAACCCACGGGAACATCAGTTAATAGTTCCCACTCACCGGTAAGCAAAACATATACACAAGGGAAGAAGGAAAGTGTCCAACTGCTGGATTTTAAGGACGAGAGAAGCATGGTCTTTGATTTAGCAGGGCAACTCCCTGTGGACTAGGCACCAGAACTCCCTCCTAGGAGGCTGGCAATCCTCCTTTCCATCGATGAGGTGACAGAAGAAAAGAAAGATTAAATTACATATTTATATATATGTAACGTTTAGATGATAAAGCAGCAATTGAGATGGACGGTCTCTCCCTAGAGCTGGTTTTCTTCACTTAAAATATCCCCCGGGCATCAAACTAATCAAGAATTAAACTAAAAGATGCAAAGAGTGAACATGTGCATTGCTGCTGGCTGCACAGATATGTTTCCTTATTTTAGATCCCAGATTTTATGGCTCTTACCTCCCTATAGTCAAATGAATGCTGATGTATTAACATAGAAATTTATTAATTGTATGTAAAATAAAATAATTCCAGTAATGAGAATATTTGTATTGTGGTCTCAGGTGTCTACTTTTGACACTTTGGAAGATAATTAGTAATTCGGTGGTTTCTTGGTGATTACAAAATCAGAGTGAATGTAGTTAGATACTCTTGAGGTACATTTCATCTACACTGTGATGAATAGGTAAAAAACAAAACAAACCAAACCCATTAAAAGACAACATCTCTCTGCCCATAACCATGCTTTTCAAAGCATCTGTATGTTGACTTAACATTTTAGCTTAAAGGTCAAGTTTTAAGGGAAGCATATTCTGACAATCAAAATAGGTTAAATTGCCAAGTAAGTTCATTCTTTATTGCTGCAAACAACATCAGACCTAACATCTGGAAAGTGCTCCACAACTATTTGTTGAATTAACCATTTAATGCTTTATGTTTTGATTTCTAGATCATATGGAGTTTTGTCTTTATTTTTACCCTTCTTTCTTAGGGTAATATGTAACTCCATTTGCTGGATAGTCATATTTTGGTTACTCTTTCGTTGTTGGGTATCGTAGAGTTGGAACTGACCCACAGCTGACAGTCCAGCAGGTTTTCAGAGGCAGTAATTACACTGGAGTTGATTGCCCATCTTTCTCCCACAGAGCAGCTGATGGTGGATTTGAACTTTACATCTTGCATTCACAGCTCAAGTGCTTTTCACCAAGACACCAGAGCTCTTGGTAATTAGTTATGTTATTTTATTTGTATATGAATCAGTCAAAATCCTACTTCACCTCTCAAATACTCTACTCTGCCACATTATGTTGACTTGATTATTCTCCAGGGTCCCCAGAGATCATACTAATGAATTAACTCTTTAATCCACCAAGTGTTTATTCTTAAGTCTTGCTAAGTGATTGGTAATACCTTAAAGTTGTACCTTAAAAATCAGCTCATCTAATTGCAATTAGAGTCTTAGTGCTTCCTGAAGAACTTACAAGGCATTGGAAAGAAAAAAAGTTCATGTAATGAGGAAAAGATATGAGAGAGTGGTCCTGGGGACAAAAGAATAGGAAGAGAAAAGGCTAGTGGCTGGAGATAGTGAAGCAGAGACATGCATTCTAAAAAGATAGAGGGTGGAATGAGAGAAGCAGCAAGCTGGAAGATTGAAAAAAGCATTTATAAAAAAGTCGGGGCCACAAAAGGATTTCATTGCCAAGTAATTAGTTGATATTATATATTTTTTTAATTTATATAATTGATGTGTAAATAATTAGAGAGTTAAACCTGGAAGAAAGTGCAAAATAATTTGGCAGAAACATATAGAGGCAAAGAGTGCTAGAGATAAAACATTTAAGATATCACTCAAAAGAATACTCAAAACACCAAAAGTTGAAAAAAATGCATGGCTAATTATCGGGAATGACCCCCAGTTCATTTAGTGCCTCCTCAATGCCCTTGTGATACATAAGGTGAGGTTACTGGACATCACAGGCAGCTAGGTAATGGTATAAATGGAAACTAACTTCCCAAGATCAACTATAGATCAAAAGTTAAGTTTCATTTTGGGTCTTAAACTTGTTCTTAGTCCAAAGGGACACGTGTTTCTAAATTATACATTGAAAATTTGATCTGAATCAGGTTACTCTTTGTAGGTTCCTGCAACCCTGCTATGAGGAAATTTATCCTTGACTATGTTTGAAACAAAAATAAAATGAAATTGGAGTGCTATAAAGTGAAAGAGTCCTTCTAGCCTCACAGTGACCCGAGATTTCTTCATTTCAAACAACTACTAGCATAGTTTATTCAATCCTGATAAGACACATAGGAAGAATTCTTGAAAATATCTATTTTTCAAAGATGTGTCAGCAAAAAAAGGAAAACATTTACTAAAGAAAATGAACTCTGAGCAAACTAAAATATCTAACTGAAATTTATAATTTGATACACTTTCTATATTCAAACAAAAAGGGCACTGTTTTGACTGCCATTTTAAAAAAGTAACATTTATTGAGCTTGATACTAAAAGCCCCCACTTCTTCTTGCCTTCTGGATCACTCTGAATAATATAAAAAAAAATAACATCCTTACAGCGTCATTTGTGGTTTTAAAAATTGTTTGACTCACTAAGGTTGAATGTCAGGTAATTTCATTTAATGTTCAGTTTTAAAAGAGAAAAGGGGGGAAAGATTTAGATGAAAAGTAGAGTGTGTGACCTTAGAAATGTATTTATAAAGTCTGACTGCAGCAGCCAAAAATAATAACCATTGAACCTAGTGAATAATTTAAGGCCAATGAGCTAACAGTGATCTTTGCAATGAGATATTAATACGTAAATATTTTAGTCAGCTTTTTCACACCCAGCATAAAAATGCCCTGTATTTTATCTGAAATCTCACTCTAGGTAAAATTTCTGAGAGGTTCTGTGTTCTCACTGAGGTCTTTGCATACACATTCACACATTATAATTAAATGATTTTACTACCCAAATACATTCAAGAAAAAAGATTATGTTTTCTAAAATGTGCAGTGATGATTCCTAAGGCCATGCTTCATTTTACACTTTGGGACACTGCTGTCAGAGAATTGGTTCCTTTATCCAGGTCTTTGTGCCACGACAGTGTAAATCACTGAATATTAAAACATTTTTTAACCAGTACTTATCCTTACATAAGTATTACTACAATTAAAAGGCAAATATTTGGGAAGCTTACCGAAATGTATTTGTTACATATTAAGAAGAAAAGTACAGAAAGAAATATTCATGCAATTACGTACATTCATTAGTTAATACGTGTTGTTAGCTCCCTTGAGTTTCTTAATGTTAAGAAATCAAAGGAATGAACTGGTTTTCAGATGAACGATTATTTTTGTCAGTGAACACTTGCCAATTCCTTTAAAGTAGGAATTGTTATTGTTGCGGACCGTAGAGTCAGAACCATCCCATAGCACAGCTTCTTGCTACCTATCTCACTGTATGACAATTCGAAGAAAATGCAAAGACCACTGTTGTTGTTTTTAGGTGCCGTGGAGTCGTAGATGACTTATAGCGACCCTATGAACGAACGGCCTGAGCACTGTTCGTACCTAGAGTTTCCGGAGGCAAGCCATTTCGGAAGTAGATGCCGCTCCTGCTTCCAGGGGAAAGACCACACTAGATCATAATTTAGAAGGTTGAGTTCTGTATCTAAAAACAAAAATATTTTGTTGTCAGTCTTTAATTCTGACTTATAAGGATTCGGGAGGACAAAGTAGAAATAGCCCTTGGTGTCTCATTCTACCAACACGAAGGTACACGATTTGAATCCACCAGCTGTTCGATGGGAGAGAGATGGACAATCTCCTCCCATGGGATTTACTGCCTCTGAAAATCCACTGGAGGGTCAGCGATGAATTGGTTCTAACTTGATGGTACACAATAACAACAACAATCTTTACTTAAATGTTAGGCTGGAACAGAAAGGTTGAAGGTTCTGGAATATATAGGTATCTGGCTTTTCCTCTCAGAGGCACAGGACTCTTCACTGCCCTCAATTGGGAAATGACTCTTGGCTGACACTCCAGAGGGATTACAAGGATATAAATTGCTCAGAGATTGCCTATCTTTCTCCCCTTAAGTCCCTGTTGGATTAGAAACAATGGGGGGGGGGGTCTTTGAAAGCTGTGCAATTAACTGCCTTTGGATGAGGTAAAAAAACCTCTCCCTAATAACAATGTTGAGAGATAGCACCTTTCATTAATTTCAAAGATTATTTTGCATATCAAAATAGATAATTAAATTTCTTACTGTTCTCTGGGAGCTCTGGTGGTCTAGTGGCAAGAGCTGTGCTGCAGTCCTAAAGGTGCGTGTAGTTCTAATCCACCAGCTGCTCCACTGGAGAAGGATGGACAATCTCCTCCCATACAATTAACTGCACCTCTGAAAACCCCCCAAAGGGTCAACTCTGTGTATGATCTGACTCGATGGTGAACAACTCTTCTCTACATTTGTCTATGCCTTCTTTATTTCCCCTTGGTAGTGGACTGCAAGATGTGATTGTGCAATTGAGAAAAATATATCACTTCTGGGCCTGTAGAGCATAAACCAGACACTCTAGATAACGGGATAAAAGATAGTATTTGGCAATGTGATAGAAAACCTTTTCCTTCCTCACGATTAAAACAATCCCATCAGATGGGCCACAGTCTGGTGAATGGAAGACAGATCAGATTTCAAGTCAGTCTGGTACTTTGTTGTTGTTATGTGCCATCAAGCCCCCTGCAATTCATAGCAATAGCAATAACAATAGCATAGCAATAGCTCTGATCTCTGCCCTACCCTGAGCCAGTCTCAATGACTCCAACACACTTACCTCCAGTACCCCAGTTACTGTGTTAATCCATCTTATCAGGGTCTTCCTCTCCTGCGCTGTTCCTTCATCCTTCCAAACATGATGTCCGTCTCCAAGTACTGGTCTCTCCTGGACACTTGCCAAAAGTATGTGAGATGAAGCTAGAAAATCCTAGCCTCCAAGGAGAAACTTGGTTTCATCCTCTCCAAGACAGACCAGTTTGTTTTCTTGGCAGTTCATGTTATGTTCAAGACTCTTCTACTGCACCACAGCTCAAAGGCATCAATTCTTCTTCTATTATTCTTATTGTTCAAATCTCTGATGGATAGCAAGTAATTGTGAAGACCATGGCCTGGATCAGACACACATTAGTCGTAAGACTGACATCATTACTCTTTGGCACTCTGGAGAGGTCCCTGACAGCAGATTTTTCTAATGCAATTTGTATTTTGATTTCCTGATAGCTGGTGCCAAGAGTGTTGATTGCTGAAATTGTTAACAACCTCAATCTTTTCTCCATCTGTCATGGTGCTGCCAGTTGGCCCAGTGGTGAGACTCTTTTTCTTCTTAGTACCTGCATTATTAAGGATCTCACACCACAGACATAAACTTTGCCCCTAAAAGCAAATAAAATGGTTTGGTCTTGTTTTTCTATCTTAGGTACCTAGTATCAGGAAACAGAAATACCACAATTCAATCACTTACTCATTGACATCATGTGAGAACCAACTCATTGTAACCATCCAGCACGTTTTCAGAGGCTAGAAATCACATAGATTTCCAGTCTTTCTCCTAGAGATTGATTGGTGAATATGAACTAACTACCAGAGAGGCAGCATGTTGGGTTAGTAGAGCAAGCCCAATTGATTAGGTTGTGAAGTAACAAACAGAAATGTATTTCTCACAGTTCAGGAGCCTAGAAGTCTTGTGTGTAGTGCAAGGCTCTGTATGCACTTTCAGGGGAAAACTCTCATCTGTAATCCTATTGTTTTGGGGCTTCTAGGTTTCTTCACATGGCGTCTGTATTTTCCTATTTGTTTGCTCATGCTTTGTAAATCTTTTTTTTTATATTTCAAATGTCATTAAGTTTAATACACACCCTACATTGAGATGGCTTCATTAACATAATAAAGAAAGGTCTATCCTCAGTAGTGTTACATGCACATAGGCATTAAGAAAGTCATTGTTGTTGAGTCAGAACTGACTTACAGCCAACCTTCTACTGGGTTTTTGAAGTTGTAAATTGCGCAGAAACAGCAGCTTGTGAGAGTTTCAACGTACAGTTTTGGATTATACAAATCAGTCCATGAGCGGGAGGAGAAAGGGTAGTACTTTCAGGAATATAAAAAAATGTACAATGTCAACTTTATTTAGTCAAAGTAAAGTTTAGTCACTGTTATCCAAGAAATAATATGATATGATTTGGAACATGTGAAAAAAAGTAAATGAGAGTATACTGTTACAGAAGCAACAGCAGCTATTGTTTATTTTAATGGAACAAAACCTAGAACAGGAATATACATGAGTATTATGTGACCATTTGCTTGAATTCACTAAAAAAATATAGTCAAATATTTAAATAGTGGGGAAAATCCTCAGACCCCCCTACCCTCTCTTGTCATCTTTCAGTATTTAAAAATCTTCCTGTATTCAATCAGTCACACTTAACAAAATCCACCTGGCAGTGCTCACAAAATGGAAAAAAAACACATCAAACTTTTAAAATAATTATATCTTTGTATTTGTGGTCTTAATTCTGAAGTCACTTGGAGGTAATATTTACAAATAAGTATAAAGTTATGTGTCTCATAAAACCATTACACAGTGAACCTTATTTTCCTAATGTAAATGTTTAATAGTAAAAAATTGATTATAAAATATATTGTTTAAGAATGTGCTGTTAGGAAAAAAATCTTAAACCAATATATGGATTGAAATAAATTTACAGGTTTTTCTTTTATTGATTATCAATCCAATTATTTTGAATGGTCCTGACTATGATCAAAATCACTTTCCAAAAATGACTGTAAACTTGATAAAATACTATCACTAGAGCACTGTGCTACCATGAAAATATATTTGAAAAGTGAAAGCAAATCAATAATAATTACACAAACCAAGATATACTATCTTTTCTTATTAATACTATAATCACAAATAATATTGTGTTGAAAATGAGTACTTTTTTAAATAAAAGTAGCACAGTAGTGTATTACATACATTTGTCAAAAGTATGCTATTCTACATATTTTCAGAAACATTGTTTCTTAAAATATGATAAAATCGAAGTGTAAGGCACAGGAATGAAATAAAAGCAATTGAGATACTGAAAACTTACTTTGAAATTGTATTAATATCTCACTCTCAGAGAAGTAATAAAGTATGTATTTTTAAAAGGCATTAATAGGACGAAAGGTCCATTAGCATGAGTATTCATTGAAGATATATTAAATAACTCAAGGCAATGGATTAGTATCGTACAGTCATCTCGAAAATTTCTAAACCATCTATTTCTACATCCTCACTAACATTGATTGCAATCAGTTGAATTAGTACTTTATGTTCATTTCCTTTCATTCGCTATTATTTTACACAGGGGAATATTTGCATTTGCATTGTTTCCCTGACATAAGTAAAACCTATTTCAAAATTCATACCTGCTTTAATGTACTAGAACTTTGCATCCTGTTACTTCATCCAATATGTCATTGTTTTCATAGGACTGTTGACTATAAGAATTTTGCTTTACCAGTAAAATATATATATATATATATACACAAATATCTTTAAAGATTAAGAATTAGTTAAGGAAATAAACAAAAAAATTAAGGAAATTAAAGACTGAACATAAAATTAATTGATACATATTTCTTACATAAAAGTAATCTCTAGGAAAATAAAATGAGAAAAACTATAGCGTAATAAATGCATTGAGGTATTCGTTAAAAAGCATTTCTTGAAACAACAGGCATTCCAAATGCAAAACCACTCAATAAGTCCAGTCTTACTGCCTGGCCTAATGTAACGCTGCGGATGGAATTGAGGTGGTGGGAAGGAAGTGTCTACACCACAGGGAAAGCAAAAGCCAAACACCTACCCTTCACTTGCACTCATTTGGTACCTTCCTGAGCAGATGAGATGCTGGCTACTTTTCAATCAGCTGCTTTATTGCATTTTTTCACTTGAAATTTTGCAGTTACGTTTGATTAAGATACACACATGTGTGAAATCAATAGGTGTTAATACATTGTCAGCTTATTTGAAAGCATGTTTATTTCTTTAGATTTATGGAATTTAAAAAAGTACTATTATTTTAATGTCAAATTATCTATCAGAAAGAGATGAAAAAATAGTGCCAAGAGTGTTGATTTTGGAACCAAGCAGGCTGAAGTTGTTAACAGTCTCAATCTCTTCGTCATATATCCTGACATTGCTATTGGCCCAGTGGTCAGAAGCTTTGTTTTCTTGATGTTGCGCTTCAATCCCTATTGGAATCTGCAATCCTTGATGTTCGTATCAATTGCTTCAGGGCATCTTCTGTTTCAGCAAGCAAGGTTGTGCATCTGCGTAACACAGGTTGTTGATATGTCTTCCTCCAATTCTGACACACATTCTTCCTCATAAACTCAAGCCTCTTGAACGATCTGTTCCAGATATAAATTGAAAAGGTAGGGAGATAGAATGCACCCCTGGCACGTTTCTTTGCTGATTTTGAACCATGCAGTGTTTCTTTGTTCTCTTCTGATGACTGCTTCCTGGCCCCTGTATAGGTTTCACAGGAGCACAATCAAGTGTTCTGAGATTCCCATTCTTATCAAGATTAGCCACAATTTATTATGATCCACACAGTCAAATGTCTTTCTTAATAATTTCCAATTTTCTTCGTGCTTTTCACATTCCACGTTCCTATTACTAATGTCTGCTTGCAACTGTTCCTCCATCTTTTGTGCCTCCCAGTACAAGGGTTCAGACTCCAGTGCCATATCTGCTAGTCTAAGTGTGCTGTATTGAACATAGGGTTTTTGAAGGCCTGTTATTTCTTAAGTGGATGTCCAATCCTTCCTCCTTGTCTGTCTTCCTTTGGAAGCTTAGTTTTAGACCAATATCTGACAGACAAGTATTTTACTCAAAAGCAGATGAAAGGTGTTCACTTATTACCCATCCAATAGATTTGGTCTTGCTCCCCACTTTGATGCATGTGTCATGGTCCCATTCCCCTGTCTAGCTCTACTAGTATCCTGCTCCATTTCCGCTCCACTCCCACCAGCTAACCCCTGATATGATAACTTGTGCCTCTGGTCACTTTTGTGTCTCTTCCCTCAGTGCTGTTGGCAGAGCTGGGCAAATGAACTGAGCAGGGTCAGGTGGGCAGGATATGGGGTGGTGTGAAGGGGATAGGGGAGTGGAGTTTGAGGGGAAGTCTGGGGGGGGTCTAGTGGTAAAAAGTTGCACTGCAGTCTCAAGGACAGCATGCTATTGTAATCCACCAATTGTTCCATGGGAGAAGGACAGACAGTCTTAGCCTTTGTGAGTTACTGCCTCTGAAAACCCACAATAACAGGTCTAGTATCAGCCCCGAGACTCAGTAGGGTCAGTGCACCATCTTCATTGTCCAAGATCAGCAATAATCAGACATTCAGCAGATGCAGGCCTAGGAGATCCACAGCATCATTGTTGGCAGGAAGCACCCCAAAAAAGACTGGAGTGACTGGAGCCTGGGCTACCCTCGTTAGGAGAAGTCAGTAAGCTCAGCTAGGCACTGCTGATATTAGGGGTACAGCATTATTGAGCATTTTGCTATGTTGGTTGGGGGAGGAGTGGAATAGTGGAGGGAAAGGAATTGATTGTGGTGTATGAATATGCTTACTTGTTTATAGTTTACTCTTCTAAGTACTTATCTGTCAGTTTACTATACTAAGTTTGCTTTCTGGCTGCTGTGATACTGGTGGCTGTACCACCAGTATTTTAACATCAGTAGATCATCCATAATGGACAGATTTCAGCAGAGCTTCCATATTAAGACAGACTAATAAGAAAGATGTTGTTCTAGTCATTTTTGGATAATCTTCAGCAGAATCTTGCTCACATGTGATATCAATGATATTGTTCAATAATTTCCACACTCTATGGGATCACCTTTCTTTGGAATGGGAAGAAATATAGATCTCTTCCAGGCAGTTGGCCAAGTGGTTGTTCTCCAGATTGCTTGGCACAACTTTGTGAGCACATCTAGGGCAGCATCTGTTAGTTGAAATATGTCAATTGGTCTACCATCTATTCCTGGGGCCTTATTCTTAGTCAGTTCTTTCAAAGCAGTCTGAACTTCTTCCTTCATCTCCATAGGCTCTTGTTCATATGTTGTTTATTTAGTTTTTCTGTGTCTGCCAATTCTTTTTTGGTATAATGACTCTGTATACTCTTTCCGTCTTCTTTTATTACTTGCAGGATCACTCAATATTCTGCCCAAAACATCTTTAAGTATTGCAACCCAAGGCTTGAATTTCCTCTTCAGTTCCTTGAGCTTAAGAAATACTGAGCGAGTTTGGCCCCTTTGATTTTCTGACATCAGCTCTTTGCACATTTCATTATAATACTTTACTTTGTCTTGTCACACAGCCTTCTGAAATCTCCTCTTCAACTCCTTAATATCTTCATTTTTTCCTTCTGCTTTGGCCTCTCTGCATTCCAGTGCACTATTCAGAGTCTCTTCTGACATCCATTTTGGTCTTTTCTTCCTCCTCCTCTGTCTTTGCAACAACCTGGTACTTGAGATATTGTAGCTAATGTTAGATGGATTTTAGCTGAAAGCAAGGGGTACCAGAAGAATATCTATCTTTGTTTCATTGATTACACAAAGACATTTGACGGTGTGGGTCATAACACACTGTGACTAACTCTGAGAAGAATGGTAATCCCAGAACAGTTGATTGTGTTAATGCGAAACCTATACTCGGGCCAGAGTGCAGTTGTCAGAACAGAGCAAGGAAACACTTCATGGTTCAGATTTGGGAGGGGTGTACACCAGGGCTGCATCCTGTCTCCATACCTTTTCAATCTTTATGCAGAACAGATTATCTGGAAAGTTGGGATCTATGAGGAGAAATGTGGCATCAGGATTGGAGGAAGAATCATCAACAGTCTGTGTTACACAGATGACACAACCCTGCTTGCCGAAACTGAGGAGGACATGAAGCACTTGCTGTGGAAGGTCAAGGACTTCAGTCTTCAGTACGGTTTGAGGCTCAATATCAAGAAAACAAAGATTCTTACCACTGGGCTGACTGGCAGCATCATAATGGATAGGAAAGAGATTGAGATTGTTTACAGTTTTGGTTTGCTTGGCTCCACAGTCAACACTCTTGGCACCATCAGTCAGGAAATTAAAAGATGTATTGTGATGGGAATGCCTGAGGTTAGAGACCTCTCCAGAGTACTAAAGTGCAATGATGTCAGTCTGGAGAGTAAGGTGCACCTGATACATGTCATGGTCTTTGCAATCACTTGCTATGCGTCACAGATCTGGACAATTACTAGGGAGGACAGAAGCAGAATTCATGCCTTTGAGCTGTGGTGTTGGGGAAGAGTATTGAATAAAACATGGACTGCTAAGAAAACAAACAGGTTTGTCCTGGAGAGGGTGAAGCTGGGATGCTCATTGGAGGCAAGGATTATGAAGTTTCATCTGAAATACTTTGGACTTGTTGCAAGGAAGGACCAGTCACTGAAGAGGGATGACATGCTTGGGAGGGTGGAGGGACAACTCAGAAGAGGAAGGCCCTCAATGAGATGGATTGATTCAGTGACTCGGGGAATGGGGGCAGGTGTGTCAGAAATAGTGAGATTGGCACAGGCTAGGGCAGAATTTAGAGCTGTTGTACATAGGGTCACTGTGAGTCACAGATGACTCAACAGCACGCAACAACAACAACAACAAGAAAGATCAGCACTCTCAGTGATAGATTGCCATTCATTTCCAAAATAACTGGCCTTCGAAAACCCTATGAATAACTCACAGAAACACTGTTAGACATAATACTAGAGGTAAGACCTCTACAGTGGAATATATTAAAAGGAGGAGAAACTTTTATAAACTATTAATAGTGGGAATGTGGAATGTACAGATTATGAATGCAGGAAAATTGGAAGTTGGCAAAAATAAAATGGAACTTATGTGAAAAGATTGGCATTCTTGGTAATAATGAGATGAGATGGACTTGCTACTTTGAATCAGACTAGCTTAGGACAGAGTTCAGACCTGTTGTACATCGGGTTGCTATATATAAGTCACAGGCAACTCGATGAAATAAAACAACAAATATGACAAGAATGAAAAAAATGAGGAAGAATAATGTTATATTTATAGTAGAAAAGATAATTTAAAGATCTATTCTGAAGTACAATATCATAAGTTACTACTAATACACATATAATGAAGACCTGTTAACCTAACTATTATTCAAATATATACACCAACAACTAAAGCCAAAGAAAAGGAAGTTGAAAAACTCTACTGAGATTTATAGTCTAAAATTAATCACTGTAATCAAGATGATTTAGAATAATTGATGACTGGAAAGCAAAGCTAGAAACAAAGTAGAAAGATTGGTAGTTGGAAATTATGGACTTGGGGACAGAAATGAGGCCGGAAATTTAATGACTGGATTTTGTACATTCAATAATTAATTCATAGCAAACACCTTTTTAAAAAAATACCCACAAAATCTATACACATAGCTTTCATCTGATGTACTGCACGGGAATCAGATTGACTCTATTTATGGGAGAGAAAAAAATATGGAAAAACTCAACATCAGCAGTCAAAACCTCAAAACCAGGCCAGACTGTGGAAAAGACCATCAGACTAATTGAGGCCATGGTCTTCACAGTTACTTGCTATGCATCAGAGAGCTGAACAGTGATTACAGGTGACAGAAGATGAATTGATGCCTTTAAGTTGCAGTGCTGGAGAAGAGTCTTGAACATACTGTTAACCACCAGGAAAACAAATTGGGTGAAACCAAGTTTCTCACATGCTTTGGGCACATGGCCAGCAGGTACTGATCTTCAGAGAAGGACATCATTCTTGGAAGGGTGAAGGGACAGCGCAGAAGAGGAAGACTCTGGATAAGATGGATTGATACAGTAACTAGAGGAATGGGGATAGATATGTCAGAGTCAGTGAGACTGACTCATTACAGAGCAGGCTTTAGAAATGTTGTACATAGGGTCGTTATGAGTTGCAGGTGAGATTAAGGCACATAACAACAAGAAGTTCAAATTGCATTTGAAGATAATTGAAACAAGTCAACAAGAACCAATAATGACCTTCAGTCTATACAAGTTAACTTTAAACATCATCTCAAGAACAAATTTGAGGTATTAAACACTAAGGATCGAAGACCAAATAAATTGTGGTTTGACATTAAAGATACAACTCATGAAGAAAGCAGAGTCTTTACAAAGATAGAAGAGAAGGAAAAGTAAAAAATGTATGCCAGAAGATACTCTGAAAATTGCAATAGAGTCAAGAAGCTAAAAGAAAGCGAAGAAATGCTGATGTAAAAGAGAAGAGCAGAAGATTTCAAAGGGTAGCTTGAGAAGGCAAAACAAGGTACATAATGTAATATGCAAAGAGTTGGAACTGGAGAATAAAAAAGGAAGAATTCAGTCAACATTCTCGAACTGAAAGAACTGAAAAACAAATTCAAGTCGTAATACTGAGAGATGCTACTGAAAAAATCTCGAGTGATCCAGGAAGCGTCAAAAGAAGGTGGAAGGAATATATAGAATCACTGTCAAAAAATGAATTAATCAACAAAAATATTTCTGGAAGTAGCATATAATAAAAACCCATATATGGAACAGATATTTTGGGAAGCTGGAATTTATGGGGAGGAATGTGGCATCAGGATTGACGGAAGACTTATCAATAACTTTCATTATGTAGGTGACACAGCTTTGCTTGCTGAAAATTAGAAGTACCTCAAGCCCTTGCTGCAGAAGATCAAAGACTGAAGCCTTCAATATGAATTACATCTCAACATCAAGAAAACAAAAATTCTCACCACTAGTTTAATTGGTAACATCATAATTGATGAAGAGAAGAATGAAATTGTGAACAATTTCATTTTGCTGGCATCAACTATTAATACCCGTGGTACTAGCAGGAAGGAGATCGGAACATGTATGTTGTTGTTATGTGTCGTCAAGTCTCCTGCCACTTATAGAAGCCCTATGTACAACATCCCTAAACCCTACTCTATCCTGTGCCAATGTAACTGCCTCTGACACACCCAATCCCAGTACCCCAGTCTTTAAATCAATCCATCTCGTAGAGGGTCTTCTTCTGCTGCTCTGTCCTTTCAACCTCCCAATCATGATGTCCCTTTCCAAGGACTGGTCCCTCCTTGCAATATGTCCAAAGTATGTCAGATGAAGCTTCAGAATCCTTGCCTCCATCAGAACCGGCTTTGACAAGCACTGTGGTAATTGGACAATTAAAACAGACATGGCGGAGGTGGGGGGGGTGTGGAAAGAAGAACGAACTGGGGAGGAGGGTGGAGAAAACAGTGCAACAATGAATGAATGAAAACCCAAAATCTCTGTAAATGTTCATTAAAACTAATAAAATTTAATAATTATAATAATAAAAAAAGAATCCTTGCCTCCACGAAGTAGACTGGGTTAACTCTCTCCAGGACGAACCTGTTCATTCTCGTTAGCAAGACATGGTATATTTGATACTCTTCTCCAACATCACAGCTCAAAGGCATCAATTCTCTTTCTATCGTCCCTAGTCATTGTCCAGCTCTATGATGCATAGCAAGTGATTGCAAAGATCATGGCCTATATCAGGCACACCTTAGTCTCCACACTGACATCATTGCTCTTCAGTACTTTGGAGAGGTCCCTAACAGCTGTAATATGCCTGGTACCATGTCCTCTTCTAAACTCAGCCTGCATTTCAGGCAGTTCTCTGTTGATATGCTGTTCCAGTCATTATTGGATAATCTTCAGCAAAATCTTGCTTGCATTTGATATCAATGATGTTGTTTGTTAATTTCTACACTCTATCAGATCACCTTTCTTTGTAATGGGAACAAATATAGATCTCTTCCAGTCAATTGGCCAAGTGGTTGTCCTCCAGATTTCTTGGCACAATTTGGTGAGCACTCCCAGGGCAGCATCTTTCTGTTGAAATATGTGAATTGGTATGTCATCAATTCCTGGGGCCTTGATTTTCTCTCACCACTAAAATGAAAATATTCTGAAATATAATTTTATCTTTAAAATAAAGGAACCCGAAATGTCTGAATACAGTTGCCTACAGAATATGATTAATTGGTGAAGTTTGACATTAAAGTGGGGATTACTCTGCAGTATTTTTAAAAATTTGAGATTAGTGCAAGAAAGGTAGGCCCTCAAAAAGATAGATTGATAAAGTAACTACAACAATGTGCTTGAACATGGCATAAATTTTGAGGATGGTGTAGGATAGAGCAAAGTTTTGATCTATTGTTTATAAGATCACTATGAGTTGGAGTCTACTAGAGGGCCTAACAATCTACTGTATAATCTAACAACAATGATTATATAGAAGAACACGAGTGGCTATTTTCTTAATGAGTTCTCACTCATACACTTACTGTCCTCAAGTCAGTTCAGATTCAAGTTGGCTTTCTATTGGGTTTCTAAGAACTCAAATTATAAGAGGCTGCCCCTTGAGCTGTCAGTTGATTTGAACAATAAGAAACAGTCATTCAGTAAACAGCACTAATTTGCTAAGTATTTTGTAATCACCCAAGCTCGTAGTGACTTATATGCTAGGAAATAAAATATTCTTGTTTTTGAGTATCATATATTATCCTATAATTTAAGTACCTACCTTGTGCATGTATTCTAATTTTCTATGAAAATAAGTCACTATTTTTAAAAATTTACAGATCTTTTAGAATTTAAAATTCAGTAACAATAGTATATTTCTAAAGGTTTATGTTTCAAAGTGTGAAACAAAATATAGAAATTAGTGAGTTTGCCCCTCCACCTTTGATTTTTGGTAGCATGTTCTAAAATCATGCAGGGCAGGGATATATAGACTCAGATATGTTCAGGGGAAAAAATAAGAAAAGCTAAGAAAATAACTGAAGAAGAAAAACACTTCAAAAGAAACTATCTTTACCATAAGGGTGAGAATTTTGACATTATCAGTGGATGGAGCGGTGGGGAGCAGGAAATCCACAGCAAATAAAAGAGTAAAATCTGTAAGGTTTGTCATATTTGGAAAATATGACATATGAATTTGGTTTCATAAGGCAAACAGAGAAAAATATTGTTGGATTAAAGTTGCATTTATAGCTTATTTAGAAAATTAGGTTTTTACAAAAATAACAATTGTTTTTATTGTATGTACTAACTACCAGATACTATGCATATTTCTTTGATATTGGGTAAGGTTTAATTTGTGGGTTTAAAATCAAAACCAGTAGTCCTTAGCATTTAAAAAGGTCTTATTTTAATACTAGAATTGTACATGTCATTAAAAATGAAAGTATATTTCAATTGTTCTATAACAATTTCCTGAGGAATTAATATTCAAAGAAAGCAGGTCTTTAGAACACCATTGTTTGTAAACTTTCATCCAAAAACCTGTTTTGCTTATTGAAAACCATGTAATCCAAGTTCTTCCAAGTCACAACATACATTCTTGAGCATCCATCACTGAAGAAGCAAGGCAATGCCCACAGATTTTCACACCCTCTCCAGCGATCACTGTGAGTCAAAGAACAATGCTGACAGATCAGTGCTGTTTCATTGGCTTGGAGAAAGGCTATTGACTTTGATTTCTTTTCTCCTTTGTTTTCAAAGAAAGCAAAATATGTCAACTTTGAAAACAAAGGTTGGAAAAGGTAAAATTTAAATTAGATGTTATTTTAGAATAGTGGTAGTGACTTTATTCCTTTGTATTATGCTTGCAAATAGGTGTTTCATATCAAGTGTTAAAATTCATGTATTGGTGGTTCTGAGTATTTTTATATTATGAAAATGATCTCACTCTTAAAAGTTCAAACACTCAATAGAAAGTTTTAGCTGATCCCTCTTAAAATTTCTTTGGTTGTGGTCCTATAACAAGATCATTTTTAAACAGGGCTTAGACTCACATGACATGATTGCTGCCAACTGCAAGAGTCAGAGCCTGTGTGAAAATTAGTTATTTGACCAGAACAGCAGAACAAAGCTGAAAATCTTCTGACACCTGATCCCTTCAACAGCTGTGGAAATCTATTGAAAGGGCTTTTCTTCTAATGCATTTGTCAGAATGCTAATTGGAAAAATGACTTCATGTCATGAGTCATACAGTCACCTCTGTGGACCTCATTAGACTTAAATGTGCAGACTCAAGTCCAGAGCAATCATTCAGATATAGCCATATGTTAGTAAAGAAGATCTCTCAGCAATTGGGCACCTGGTCAATTGTAAACATTGTAAAGTGCCCACAAGGGAGGAAAAGTCAAACAGAGATGTTTAATGGCAAATAGAGATAAAAGATAATATGCTTCCCAGTTGTTGTTGGGTGCTGGCAGGCCAATGACAACTCGCAGTGACGACATGTAACAGAAGAAAAGTTCCTATAATGTTGCTTAGCTCTAGTCCTTGTTCAAGCAGATAATCAGGTCTTTCTCCCTACGAGCTGTTGTGTGGATGTCAACTGTTGTCCTGCTAGAATTTCTTATGCTTCCTGAGTAATCAAACACACAAAAGCTTGAAATGTCAATCAGGTGAAGAGAAATTTCATGAAGCACCTAAGATATGCTGTGAGAAATAAAAAGTTTATTATGAAGAGGCACTTAGGAGCTCATCAGACAACCACTTATATAAATAAATTCAATAAAAGGAAAGCTATTTAAAACATTTAATAGTAATGTACCATTTTAGTTCCTGAAAGAGTGTAAGGAAGATATTGATTATGACTTTAGTAGGTGAGAAAGAGAAAAGGATGGAGGGATGGAGACACATTTGGGGTGTGGATAGATTTTAATTATGCCTGTGAACAAGGAGGTTCAGCAGCATTCATGGACTAAATGGCCAGGAAAGCAAGTGTAAAATCAAATATTGCCGAGAAAAAGACGTTGATTATGACACAAACAAGGTCAGTAGCACTCAACAACCACAAAGGCAATCTGGTGGTGTAGTTATCTTATGTTGTGCTATTTCACTGCTAATCAAAAGGGCATTGGTTCTAATCTACCAGCTACTGTGTGGGAGATATTCTTCACTCATAAAGATTTACAGCTTTAAAAACTCAGTGGGATCTTCTCAACTGTGTTGGGTCAATAAGGGAAATAGCTTGACAATATAATTAATACAGTTGTTATAACCTCATTATTGTTGTTAGGTACTGTTGAGTTGAGTAACACTCATAATTACCTTTTAAACAGCAGATCTGAACTCTGTCCTATCCTATACCATCCTCACAATCTTTGACACACTTTAGGCCATTGCTACAGTAACTGTGTCAATCCACTTGATTGATAGTCTTCATCTCTTTAACCATCACTCAATCTTCCAGAGATTGATCTCCCTTTCCAAGGAATAGCCTATCCTAGCAACTTTCCCAAACATGTGAGATGAAGATTCGTGATCTTCGCCTTAAAGAAGCTCTCTGGCTGCATTTTCTCCAAGACATACCAGCTTGTTCTTTTGGCAGGATATGGGATATTCAATACTTTTCTCCAACCTCATAATTCAAAGACATCAGTTCTCCTTCTGTCATCCTTATCCATTGTCCACATTTCATATGCACAGCAAGTGATTGAAAAGACCACGGAAGGATTCTGGTGTACCTTGGTCCTCGAACTGACATCTTGCTCCTCAACAATTTGGAGAGCTCTCTAATTACCGAGATTCCCAATGCAGTACATCTCCTGATCTTCTGAATGCTGGTATAAAGGGGGTTGATTGTTGATCCAAGTAAGATGAAGTCCTTGACAGTATCAATGTTTTCTCCATCTAGTATGATAGTATCTATTGGTTCAGTAGTATAAATTTTTGTTTTCTTGACATTGAAGTATAATCCATATTGAAGGCTATACCACCTTATTATGCATCCAGAAATAGGTCAAAACAGGCAGATGTGGTGTTAGGTGTGTTTCTCTAGAAAACAAACAAAAGCAAAACAAAATCCTAAAGAGCTTATGAAACTGACTGTATACAATCAGACATTTCAAAGGATTTATTTCTTAGTTAAATATTTACGGTTTTAACTTCATGGGACATTCCAATCAAGTGGCCCCAAACAGATTTTAGTACATATATTCTACTTCCCAATTTGATATACAGTACTCAGGGTTTTAAGAGCTTTTGAGTTGTTGTCCAAGGTACTATAAAAATAGGCTGTATTGGTATCTATATCAAAAAAGCAGCAAATAAAAATAGTCAGGAATCAGAAGAGGAAAATAACTATGTATAGAAGTATTGTCATAATCAATAGCTCTTTTTGCAATGAAAGCAGAAAATCTTAACAGGTCCAATGATCATTACCAAATTATTTAAAGATTTTATAAGGAATTCTGACCAAAGTGGGGAAATTGTGAAATGTAATTTTAAATTATCATCAAATCCAGATTTTCTGGAATCAGTGTAGCTAATGACTACATTAAAAATATTACCTTGAATTTAATTTCAAACTTAAAACTGAAACTATCTTCTAAAGGCATCTTTAAAACAATGCCTTCAGCATTGCACTTTTAAAAAGAATTAGCTATATGAGATCAAATTAACAATTACTACATTAGAAGGTAAATGAAAAACTTAGTAGTGAATGAGTTTGTATTGATGATGATGAAAATTGATGATCAGAAAATGGTAAAAGAAAGTTGTTATAAGCTGAGGAATGACAATAAAAATTGTCAAGTTGGTGTTATGTTTTGGGATATATATCTTCACCAAAACTAAATAAATTCTAAAATTTCTAAATGTGTCTGCAGTGATTCAATTAGATGGATTCTGTGTAGCTGGCATTATAGTCAAATGTAGTTCAGAGAATATAACCCTCCAGCAGGTTTTCAGAGGTAGTAAAGTGCACGGGAAGTTGTTACCCTAACTTCTCCCATGGCGCAACTGGTGGGTGGATTTGAACTGTGTAACCTTTGGGATTGCAGTGCAAGTACTTACAACTAGGCCAATACAGTTCCCTTCAAAGAACACAGATATGGGATTTGTTTTCTCAAATACATAGGTAGAAAGTTTGTATTCTTTCATATTCAAACATCTTCTTAATATTGATAAGATCTTTTACAACTTTTATTCCTCCTCAGACAATACTACAGCCAATATTTCTTCACTTACAAAGAACTGAGAACACTGTTGAAGTACAATTTGGTTTTGTTTAATTTTCAGATGTTTGTAAAGTATAATAGCTCTGACCACCTATCATGAATGTACTGTTCATCATTAATACCTTTCCATCAGAAAATTACACCAAGTAATGCCTGCACTTTTATTTTGTCAATTTTCTAAGTTCAAGACTCTAAGGAACTACCACAGCCCTACATCAATGTGGGAAATCCTCGGGAGTGCACTTAGCCATCAAACCAAAATTTCAGCTTTATGCACTGAATTAAATGATAAGAATGATAAATCAATTACCACAAAAGAGCTTTTAGTAGATCACATGACTGCTGCTTTGAATGAGAAGATAAATCACTGACTTTATACAACACTAATCAAATTTGAAATGTTTATAGGGGGAGAGTGAGAAGAGCAAACGTAGATAGAAATAAATGGCTTATCCTAATTCCTACTAAATTAAAATCCAAATGTGCAAGATACCACCAGGTAAGCAGTAATATCTGCAAATTTGAAATCAAGGTTTAAATGCAACAATTACATAAAACACATACATGCTTTCAACACTGTGAGCAAAAATTACAGTCAATGTGAATTTTGTGCTTAGATCAAGGGGAAAATTACATCAAAAATATGATTTGAAGTTACATAAAAAGCCAAAAATCTCACCATAATCGACTATAGGTATTGAAACATCCAGCATTGTATCAGTTTATTGTCTTCAGATGGAAAAAGAAGTCTGGATTGAAATAGATTACTTGGAAGAAGTGGGCTTTTGGGATGCAGCCCATGGGGAATTGTGCTGCTAACCCAAATTCTGTATGTCTTCAGTGGTTTGAACCTACTAGCATTTCCTTGGGATAAAAGTGAACAGTGTTTCCCCATGGAAATGTACAGCTTCTGAAACCTGACAGAGGGTGACTAAGAGTTGGAGTTGGGATATATTAGATGGTGGTGAGTGAGTGAGCTAAACATTGGGCTACGAACAGATAGACCAGAAGTTCCAATCCACCCCTCCTCCTGAGGGAGAAAGATGAGACAATCTGATTTCTTACAGATTTAGTTTTGAAGCCCAAAGGAGCAGCTCTAGTCTGTTTTTTATGGTCATCATGTGTTTGAATCAATATGGAAATAAGTTTGAGCTTGATTTAAAAAGAAGTCCTTTAAAAAGAAGCCACAGTGGTCAAGTTGTCAATTACTAACAGAGAGATACAGCGGTTTAAGTATTAAGTTACTAACTGAAAATTCAAATCCTCCAGCTCATCTCCAACATGAGGCATTCTGCCTCTATAAAGATGGAGGCTATACTTTGAGGCAGTTCTACTCCATCTTGACTGCATGTTCGATAGATTGAATATGTATATATACATACATAAATATACAGTCAAGATGCATTGATAATAATGGGTGACTGGAATGCAAAAGTTGGGAACAGAGAAGAAGATTCAGTAATTGGAAAACATGGACTCAGTGACAGAAATGGAGCTGGAGAGAGAATGATTGAATTTTGCACAATCAATGACTTATTTATAGCAAATACATTTTTTAAAAGACATAAAGGCAAGTTATATACATGGATTACACCTTATGATCTGCATAGGAAACAGATCAATTACATCTGTGTAAAGAACCGCTGGAAAAGCTCAATATCAGCTGTGAAAACTAGGCCCGAAACTGATTGTGGAACAGATCACCAACTACTCATACGTAAGTTCAAGCTGAAGTTGAGGAAAATGAAACCAAACCCATGGGAACCAAAATATGACTTTTAGTCTATCCCACCTAAATTTCCGAACCATCTCAGAAACAGATTTGAGGCCTTGAACACTAATGAGCAAAGATCAGAGGAGTTGTGGGAGGATATCAAGGGTATCATCCAGGAAGAGTGCAAATGGTCATTGCAAAGACAGAAGAGGAAGAGAAGACCAAAATGGATGTCAAAAGAGACTGAAAATGGCACTGGAGTACAGAGAAAGCAAAGCACAAGGAAGAATTCAAGATATTAAAAAGTTGAATAGAAAATTTCAAAAGGCAATGGGATGACAAAGTAAAATATTATAATGGAATGTGCAAGGAGTTGGAGTCAGAAAATGAAAAAGGCTGAACTCTCTCAGCATTTCTTAAGCTCAAGATACTGAAGAACAAATTCAAACCTCGAGTTGCTATAATCAAGGATGCTTTCTGCAGAATATTCAATGATCCAGGAAGTATTAAAAGAAGATGCAAAGAATATACTGAGTCACTGTATCAAAAGGAATTGGCAGACACAGAAGAATTTCATGAAACAACATATGAGCAAGAGCCTATGGTGATGATGGAAGAAGTTCAGGCTGCTTTGAAGGAAATGGCAAAAAATAAGGCCCAGGAATAGATGGTATGCCAATTGACATATTTCAGCTAACAAATGCTGCCCTGGACGTGCTCACCAAGTTGTGCCAAAAAATCTGGAGAAAAACCACTTGGCCAACTGACTGGAAGAGATCTATATTTGTTCCCATTCCAAAGAAGGGTGACCCAACAGAGTGTGGAAACTATGGAACAATCTCATTGATTTCACATGGAAGCAAGATTCTACTGAAGATTATCCAAAAACGACTGGAAAAGCACATCAGCAAAGAACTGCCAGTAGTCCAGGCAAGGTTTAGGAGGGGTCATGGTACTAGGGACATTCTAGCTGATGTTAAATGGATCTTAGCTGAAAGCAGGGAATACCAGAGGAATGTATATCTATGTTTCATTGACTATGCAAAGCCATTTGACTGTGTGAATCATAACAAATTGTGGCTAACTCTGAGAAGAATGGGAATCCCAGAAAACTTGGGAATCCCAGAACACTTGATCGTGCTAATGCGAAACCCATACTTGGATCAGGAGGCAGTTGTAAGAACAGAGCAAGGGAACATGGTTCAAAATTGGGAAGGGCGTATGCCAGGGATGCGTCCTGTTTCCATAACTTTTCAACCTGTATGCAGAACAAATTATCTGGGAGGCTGGGCTCTGTGAGGAGAAATGATGAGGTCAAGATTGGTGGAAGATCTAACAACAATCTGCGTTATGCAGATGACACAGCCCTGCTTGCTGAAACTGAGGAGGACCTGAAACGCTTGCTGTAGAGGGTCAAGGACTGCAGCCTCTAATATGGATTGAGGCTCAATGTCAAGAAGACACTGATTCTCATTACTGGGCCAATTGGCAGCATCAGGATGGATGGTGAAGAGATTGAGATTGTTCAAAGTTTTAGTTTGCTTGGCTCCACAGTCAACACTCTTGGCACCAGTAGCCAGGAAATTAAAAGACATATTGCCATGGGGAAAGTCTGCTGTTAGGGACCTCTCCAAAGTACTGAAGAGCAATCGTGTCTCTCTGGAGACTAAGGTGCGTCTGATACAGTCTTTGCAATCACTTGTTATGCATCAGAAAGTTGGGCAATGACCAAGGAGGATAGAAGGAGAATTGATGTCTTTGAGCTGTGGTGCTAGAGAAGAGTATTGAGAACACCATGGACTACTAGAAAAACAAACAGATTAATCCTGGAAAGGGTTAAACCAGGTGGCTCCTTGGAGGCAAGGATTCTAAGGCTCTGTCTAACATACTTCGGACATGTTGTAAGGAGAGACCAGTCCTTGGAGAAGGACATCATGCTTGGGAGGGTGGAGGGACAGCGCAGGAGGGGAAGACCCTCTATAAAGTGGATTGATTCAGTGACTGGGGTAATCAGGATGGGAGTGTCAGAGACAGTGTGATTGGCACAGGACAGAGCAGAGTTTAGGGCTGTTGTACATAGGGTCGCTATGAGTCGCAAGCGACTCAATGGCACATAACAACAACAACAACAACAACAACTATAAAGTACCTTAGCAGTTAGAACACTTAATAATATAAACAATGTAATGTCAAAAGAATTGATAAATTTGAGCTATCAATCTCTCAGGATGAGATTATCCATACTTTGGTAGATTGAAATATCATGGATTTGTGTTGACAGCACAATTCCTTACTCACTAGGTCACCCGAACTTCTCTCTATATATATCTATCTTACCATTTTTAATTTATTTTTGTTCATCACTATTTGTTTCTTTTAAAAATTGAATCCACAATTGCTATATCTAGTCTAATTTCTTACTTAAATCCTCAAGGTATATAATTCAGTGCCTTTCACACCAAAGGGATTAAAATATTATTTTTCCTATTGTGGACAAATTTTGCCTTCAATATTGCATATCCAAAGGAGTTTTTCATCTAATAGAGAAGTCCATTTTAAGAAATGCAATATCTGTTTTTAGTGCTAAATTAATAATGAAATTGTTTAATAAAATATTTAAATCTTCTGTTTCAAAAGTTAACTACCACACAAACTTATTTGAAACACCTACATTACTTTTAATATACTGCCGACACTACTTATCACACTTTGTACAGCACATTATAGATGTGTCTCTCATAGTGCATCATCTACCACACAAATTGATCGATGAAAGTGGTTTCACTGCTTTAAATATCAATAAAAGTTGACTTTGGTTTAGACATTGTAGAACTGTGAACTTTGATGCAATTTCTTTTTTTTTTTGGGTTCAATTAAACCATTTGCCTATATTCCCTCATGTGATATTAAGAACTGTTGTGCATCTTTCCAAGTGCATTTTCATATGGCTATCATTCTACTTAATTTATCTTGTACTCTTGACAAGAATTAAATATTTATCCACTTAATATTTCTGTTAACTTGCATTCTCAGAAAGGATGTATAAGATTCTAGCAATGCCTACCTGTTTCTCAGAAATCTCTCATAAACTCTTTCCAGTATCATGCAACAAGTTGTAGTACTATATTATCATATCATTTTGCCCACAAAATGCTGATAAGATGTTCAACATTTATTTAAAATATATCTAGTATTATTATAGTTTATAATATTTTTATCATAATTTATAGGACTTTTAAAGGTATTAAAGCCTTTAAAAGGTATTGAAGCTCAACATCATGAAAACAAAGATTCTCACCACTGGACTTATTGGCAGCATCATTATGGATGCTGAAGATATTGAGATTGTTACCAGTTTTAGTTTGTTTGGCTCTATAATCAACACTCTTGGTACCAGCAGTCAGGAAATCAAGAGACAAATTACGTTGGAAAAGACAGCTGTCAGGGACCTATCCAGAGTACTGAAGAGCAACAGCATCAGTTTGGAGACTAAGGTGTGCCTGATACAGGTCATAGTTTTTGCAATTGCTTGCTATGCATCAGAGAGCTTGACAGTGACTAGGGATGACAGAAAGAGAATTGATGCCTTTGAACTGTGGTGCTGGAGAAGAGTGTTGAATATAACATAGACTGCTAAAAGAACAAACAAGTTCATCCTGAAGAATGTGAAACCAGGCTGCTACTTAAAAACAAGGATTCTGAAGCTTTGTCTGACATACTTTGGAGAAGGAGGGGTCAGTCCTCTGAGAGGGACATGATGTTGGGAGGGTGGAGGGACAGTACAGGAGAGGAAAACCATTGATGAAATGGATTGATTCAGTCACTGGGACAATGCGAGTAGGTGTGTCAGGGACAAAAAGGTTGGCAGGAGATAGAGCAGGGTTTAGGGCACCTCTACATAGGGTCGCTACAATTCACAAGTGACTCAACAGCACATAACAATAACAACAACAATATATAATAATTTATTTCACTGCATTTTAATGTATTTTATGTTATTAAAACAATTGGCCCCCACTTTCTTTCTTTTTTTTAATGAGTCATTCATTCTGAAGAACACTTCAAGGTGAAAATCTTTAGTTAATCTGTAATTTCAGGCTGAATACAAACTGAAGAAAGTTTCTTTGAATATGTCATTGTAGGACCTACTTGTAAAAGGATTAGTCAATAGCATTGAAGAATCAGTCTGCTTAATATCTTGACTATGTTGTTGTTGTTGATTGCCTTTTAGTCAAACGTGACTCAGCAAATCTATGAACAAAAGGCCTGAATCCCTTCTACAACTACTGACATTTATCAAAGTTCATAGAGTTTCCAGAGCCACACTGCTTAAGAAGTGGATGCCACTCCTTCTTCCAAACCTCTTATAGTATGTTATTGTTGCTATGCTGTTGAGTCAACTGCAATGTATAGGGACCCTATGTACAGCAGCTCTGAACAATTCCTTGTCCTGAGCCAATCATGAATATACTCGAATCAAATATATGTAATTTAATAAAACAAATATAGACAAGATGAAATATCCTGGAGTTCACATTACTCAATTTATAATCATCATGAAAATAACATAAAAGCAATAGTTTTCAAACTTTAATTTGCTTCAGAATTACATGGAATCTTTTTAAATATATATTGCTTGGCAAAAAGGTTAATATTGGAAATGTTTGTGGTAAGGCCAAACCAGTAGTCTAGGGAAAACAATATGAAAATGTGCTGTCAAATAATTTTTGTTCAAAATGTTCTTCCTACCCAATGATTTCTGCTTTGTCCCAATTTATACACACACACACACACACACACACACACACACACACACAACTAACCTTGCCATCCTACTAGATTTAAATAGAATAATTTCTGTGGCAGAAATTGAGAATCTCAACATCAAAGAGGAAGCAGTACATGTCCTTTGAGGCCAGAGATTCTTGTGCTAAGAATCTAGGAAAATCCATTGATCCACAATGGAATCAAGAGAACAGAAATAGCAGCCTTAGGTTCAGCAGAGTATCAGAGACCAACATGAAACAGATCTGACTTGGGACTGCTACCCTTAGGAGTCAAAGCCAGAGGCCTTAGCCCAAGCTTGCTGTAGGAGTGAAGGAAGACAGCATAACTGACATGATTAAAGGAATTTTTTAATGCCAACCTAAGCTGGGAGACTAAAAATGAAAGACCTTATGCCCATGTTTGGGAAGCTGTCTGGATTGAGGGAATTTATCTTACTGCCAACCAGAATTATAGCCTGTAAATTAATAAATCTCATAGTCATGAGTATGGTTCTGTGAAATCTGTGTGGTCACAGCAATGGATTTCAGACACAGTAGAACAGTAGGATCAGTACTAGGCTTAACAGAAGTAGTTGTAGTTAGTGAGAAACCATATTTGACCTTATAGGGATTAGTTTTGTACTGTGAATGTTGTTGGTGGAGACATTTCCACTTTGTGGAGTTATTAGAAATCAGGCTTGGCTATCTCATGCTTCCTACACTCATTTTACAGAGAACCATTGACTAAGAGCAGATAATTAAGAAATAGGTTGTTTAATATAGAACTTACTCTGTATGACTGAAAACACACAAAAATATTATAATATTGTTATTATCTGTTGGTATATAT
>NW_006399757.1:11796520-11804794 GCF_000299155.1 Elephantulus edwardii | reverse complement strand
TATATAGCTGTGCAGCATTCGGTTAGAACCAACCTATGGGTTTTCAGAAACAGTGAATCACACAGGAAGAAACCGTACGTCTTTCTCCTATGGAGCAGTTGGTATATTCAAACAACGTTCAGGATACAGTTCTGTAAATAATATAACTTCATCTAATGTTTGACGACTGAAATATTTTCTAAATATACAGATATATGACAATCCTCTTTGTTTAGTGTTTTAATAGTTTTTTGGGTGTTTTTAAAAGCCTGTTATTTTGGAAGTAGATGGACCACCTTGCTTCCTAGACTGTCCTAACGAGGGAGCTGAACCAAAACCCATCTGTGATGTGAAACCCTTTTGGAATTTGACACACCTTTGGCACCAATTTCAGTATCACAGCAATCTCAGTACAGCAAACTGACAGACAAGTGCTGTACCACTTAGAACAATTTTCTCTAAAAAAAAAAATTAATACCTGTGTCCCTAGGGCCCAACCAACTTTTAAATACAAAGGCCCACCCACCAGATCCTGTTTAAATACACAAGAGGCTTCTCACCCACAGTTGATTGTAAATGAGAACAGCTGTATGGATTTCATCTCAGTGTCAGGAAAATGATGATTCTTAGCAGTGGACCAATAGGCAGCATCCATCATGATGGATGGAGAGGAGATTGAAACTGTCAACAGCTTCATCTTGCTTAGATCCACAATTAACACCTTTGGTATGAACAGTCTGGAAATAAGGAGACATATTGCACTGGGAAAATCTGCGATTAGGGACCTTTCCAAATTATTGAGAAGTAGTGATGTCAGTTTGATGGCCAAGGTACGTATGATTCAGACCGTAGTCTTTACAATTATAAGCTAAACATCTGACACTAAGGCATTTAATAGGATAAGAGAAAAAGAATTAAAGCCTTTGAGGTGTGATGTTAGAGAAGAGTACTGAACATCCCATAGATTGCCAAGAGGATGAACAGATATGTCTTGGAGAGGGTGCAGCTGGAGCGCCCTTTGGTGGCAAAAACAATAAGACTTCGCTTCACTTACTTTGGACATATTGCTAGGAGCTGTTATTCCTTGGAGATGAGAAGGGTGGATAGTCAGCAAAGGAGAGGAAGACTCTCAACCAGGTGGATGGGTGGATGGACATGGTGACTGCTGCAATGGGCTCTTGTGTTTCAGGAAATGTGAGGATGGCACAGGATAGAACGGAGTTCAGATCTTTTGTTGGTAGGGTTGCTATGAGTCATACTTGACTCAATGGCACCTAACAACAACAACATAAACAATATAAACTATAATTTCCTTTGATATTGTAATTATCCTGTAAGATGCCATTTTATTAGTGGAAAAAATCTCCACAAATTATTTTTACTGCTTACATTTAGAGTCAAAATATAAATGTTGTTGTTGTTATGTGCCATCGAGTCGTTTCCGACTCATAGCGACCCTATGCACAACAGCTCTAAACCCTGCTCTATCCTGCGCCAACCGCTCCGCCTCTGACACACCCATCCCGATTACCCCAGTCACCGAATCAATCCATCTCATGGAGGGTCTTCCCCTCCTGCGCTGTCCCTCCACCCTCCCAAGCATGATGTCCCTCTCCAAGGGCCCGTCCCTCCTGGCAACATGTCCAAAGTATGTCAGACGAAGCCCCAGAATCCTTGCCTCCAAGGAGCAGCTTGGTTTAATCCTCTCCAAGATGAATCTGTTTGTTTTCCTGGCAGTCCAGGGTACATTCAGTACCCTTCTCCAGCACCACAGCTCAAAAGCATCCACTCTCCTTCTGTCTTCCCTAGTCATTGTCCAACTCTCTGATGCATAACAAGCGATTGCAAATACCATGACCAGAGAGACACTGTTGCTCCTGAGTACGTTTGAGAGGTCCCTAACGGCAGACTTTCCCATCGCGATACGCTTTTTGATTTCCTGACTGCTGGTACCAAGAGTGTTAACTGTGGAGCCGAGCAAAGTGAAGCTGTGAACACTCTCAATCTCTTCATCATCCATCTTGACGCTGCCAATTGGTCCAGTGGCGAGAATCTTTGTCTTCTTGACGTTGAGCCTTAGTCCATACTGAAGGCTGCAGTCCTTGACCCTTCGCAGCAAGTGCATGAGGTTCTCCTCAGTTTCAGCAAGCAAGGTTGTGTCATCTGCATAACGGAGCTTGTTGATAGATCTTCCACCAATCCTGATGCCACAATTCTCCTCATAGAGCCCAGCCTCTCGGATAATCTGCTCTGCATACATGTTGAAAAGGTATGGAGACAGGATGCATCCCTGGCGTACACCCTTCCCTATTTTGAACCATGCAGTGTTACCCTGCTCTGTTCTGACTACTGCCTCTTGGTCCAAGTATAGGTTTCGTACTAGCACAATTAAATGTTCTGGGATTCCCATTCTTCTCAGAGTCAGCCACAGTTTGTTATGATCCACACAGTCAAATGCCTTTGCATAATCAATGAAACACAGATAGACATTCTTCTGGTATTCCCTGCTTTCAGCCAAGATCCATCTAACATCAGCAACGATATCCCTAGTACCACGACCCCTTCTAAACCCAGCCTGGACTTCCGGCAGTTCTCTGCTGATGTGCTGTTCTAATCGTTTTTGGATGATCTTCAGCAGAATCTTGCTTGCATGTGAAATCAATGACACTGTTCTGTAGTTTCCACACTCAGTTGGGTCACCTTTCTTTGGAATGGGAACAAATATAGATCTCTTCCAGTCAGTTGGCCAAGTGGTTGTTCTCCAGATTTCTTGGCACAACTTGGTGAGCACGTCCAGGGCAACATCTGTCATCTGAAATACTTCAATTGGTATACCATCTATTCCTGGGGCTTTATTTTTTGCTATTTCCTTCAAAGCAGCTTGAACTTCTTCCTTCATCACCATAGGCTCTTGCTCATATGTTATTTCTTTAAATTCCTCTGTATCTGCCAATTCCTTTCTATATAATGACTCAGTATATTCCTTCCATCTTCTTTTAATACTTCCTGGATCATTTAATATTCTGCCCGAAGCATCCTTGATTACAGCAACTCCAGGTTTGAATCTGTTCTTCAGTTCCTTGAGCTTAAGAAATGCTGAGCGAGGAAAATATTTGAGTTGGAGGATGGTAAAACTTAAATACCAGCATTTTGTATTATGCAGTTTTTTTTAATCTAATAAGTTATTAGTGAATTTGGAGAATTTGTAAGTAACAGTGAAGTAAATAATAAAGTTAAGTGAATTTTGTATAACTATTAGCTTAATGACATGTTTGTTGTTAATTGTCATGGAGTCACACTGGTTCATGATGATTCCATGCCCAACGGGATGAAATTGTTACCCAGTTTTGTGCTTTCTTCATGGCTGGTGGAAGATTAGACCATTGTGTTTGCACTAAATGATGTCTAGGCCTTAATTCCTAGTTTATTTTAGTCTTGAAACTTCACTGAAGTTTATTCAGCAACATAGCAACTTGCAAGACTTCCCATATGTATTAATGGGTAGCTGAGCATGCAATATACTGGACGGAAAGGAAACATCACTTTCATGTGGAAGAGAAGAATTCTATAACCACAATGGTCAGTGTATGTGTATATGTGTGTGTGTTTGTGTATGTGGTAGGCTACTGAATTGTTTCTAAAGCATAGTTCCAGTATGACATAATTTTGCTTTCTACCCAAAGATAAACAGTTCAAATTCACCAGCAGCTCCTTGGGAGAAAGATGAGCAATCTCCTTTCAAGTGATTTACAGCCTCTGAAAACTCATTGGAAGGTCAGCTGATAGTCCGTTCTGACTCAACATCAATGAGCTTAAGTTTAGAGTTAATACTTTAGTTATCATTGTATGTAGAGATTATATATAAACTGCAGAGTATACATATATTCATGAATTTACATAGTTACACAAATAAATGGACGGGGGAAATAGAAATACATATTTTACAATCTTTCCAAGTCTGTTCGTACTGTAATATAAAACAATATATCAGAAGCACCTTCTACCTTCATAATCTTCCCATGTTGCTATATTTGTCTTATTTTTCTTATCAGCAGTTCTGATTTATCCATTTAAAATTTTTATGTTGTTTCATTTTCTGTTGCTTGTTTATTTTCAGCATATATTTTTGGAATATTTTCTTTGAATTTTTTTTAATTGACAAGATTTCATCTTAGTTTGTTAAAGAGAACCAGCTGTTTTCTTCAAAGATAATTTTCTGAAGCTGTTGTGTGCCATAATTACACTGCAATTACACAGCAATATCCATAAAAGCAGATGAGGATTCTATGTGTCCTTCTACCTCATTAGAAGTTGCAAAAATGATAAATGCAGCCTGTCCTAGCTTGACTATTGCCCTCTATTGGCAGAATAAAGGTTCTGGTATAATGCAAATGATAATAGCAGAAAAAAAAAAAGAATTTAAAAAGAGATAATAGCAATAAACATTGTGATCATATCTCTTTTATTTATTTACTTTTTAAAACAATAGTAACATCTTGGGTCACAAGGTAACATCATCAAAAGTTCCCCAAACTTCTTTTTACAATTAGATTTTAAAACATATTTTTTAAAACACTAGCTATTAAAAAAAAAATTATAAAAGCTAGTGATGTGTGAATTGAGGCTTTTTTCCAAGCACCAAGCTGCAGTGCTCTAATCTTTTCTCTCTCACTCAAAAATCTACTTGAATCATATCCCTCTTTTCAATAGAAAATCAGTTGGAACTTTTCCTTGTTCCCAGCATGGCTCCTCTTCTTTGAAGCCATCCTCTCTAAGAAAATGGAGATTTCTTTTTAAGTCTTTCAACATTTCCCCAAATCAAACAATTAATTATACCTTTACAAGCAGAATGACTTTTTTTTTAAATGGAATATTTAGTCATAAGCAGAAGACAAATTTATTTAAAATAGATTTCTGAGAAGGATTTCTATTTTAGGTTTGTCAGTATTTTACACATTATGATTGAAAACAGAGATAAAGGGAGACCAGCTTCAGTAAACAGTTGAAGCTCTTGACTCTTACAAAAATACAATGAGAGTTTTCCAGTGGGAAAGGTATTCATGGACAAATAAATACTCTCTTTCATGTACCTTTATTTCTGAGTAGCTCCTGAAGAATATAGCACTTTAATAATATGTATTTTGGCAGAAGTGGCAGGAAATAATCTATTTTGTAGCCAGCTGGGCAACCAGAAAAAACCAAATCTATGATTCCTTCTCTGACCCTCTAGGAATTATGACTATTTACATGTTTGAAAACCAGAAGAGTGAAAGTAAAAGCTTTTCTAAATTTTACTTTTGCCATTTATATCAGCTGGAAAACTTTCATTATATGTAATATTTTTAATTTAATTGTTGGCTTAGAAAAACTTAAAAAAGTTTTAGCTACAAAATTCCTGGATTGCTGTCAGAGCTAGAAGTTGAGAATTCAAATTAGTCTGTTTCTTTGCCAACACTAACACAAATCCTGGAACGCATTTCCACAGAATCACTAAAATGGTGACAGCTTAGATAACCACTGGGAAGTTTCAGTGTAAGAGCTGATATTCATTTAACAACTTTAGTTTAGCATGATCCCACCTCAGTTGCCTCTTCCTAAGTCTAATTAATACTACTGCTTCTTTCACAAGAGGATTTGTCTAACAAAATAAACAAATTTCAGGCAGAACCCATTGCATGATAGAAGGGGGGGAAAATTATCATGCCTGCCTGTAATGGTGCTCCTTATTTCTTCTTCAACTTTTCTGCCAAATGCCTGTTTGCACCTCAACAGCATTTTTTTAAGTGGAACATAGCTGCATAATTGACAAGCTCTATTCTCTTTTAGCCATTTCAGTCACTGACTGTGAACCAGTGTTGATTAGTCTTTCGCAGTTGACAATAAACTTTTCCAGTTGTTCTCAAAAAAACCCTGGTAATGTAGGGAATTCCACATGTCAATATTTAACCTGCTGGCAGAAAAGAACTAAAAAGTCCTGTCCTCTGGTCTGCAAATTCTTGATTGAGTTATTAATGCTAATACTAATACTTCTAAGTCATATTTGAAGATACGTACTTTGAACACTCTTCATCTTCACAGGCTAATACTCAGATTGGTAAAAACAGCTTTGCAAAATAAATAATTACTATTCATTTAATACTGATTCAACAATATATAATGAACATGTACAAAGGATCAGGTACTTTCATATATACTGTGGTTGTAAACTCACCCACCCATGGCTGTAGAGTGAGAGCCAACTCACAGCTGACCCATTAGCAGATTTTTGGAGGCTATAAATTGCGCAAGAGGAGATTGCCCATCTTCTCTAGTTGAGCTACTGATGGCAACACAACTCCTTAAGAACTGCCATGGGAATGCCTTAGCTGTGGATGTAACTGGAAATAAAAAGAGATAAAACTCTCTACCCTCGGCATGTTTACCTACTTCTGGAGATACTTAGATATACAAGAATTAAATATTTACTATACTAAGAGGGTTTATTAATCTTATGATAAGGACAAATAAAATAAATTATATGTATTAGAACATAAGTAGGAAAACAAAACCAATATGAATTGTGAAAACTAAGGGGCTTACTATAGAGATTTAGGAAACCTCAGGTGGCCTAGGGATAAGGACCTATGCTGCAATCACAAAGACCTACAGTTCAAATCCACCAGATGCTCCATGGGAGGAAGATGGGACATCTACTGTGTGACTGAACTGCCTCTGAAAACCCATTGGAGGGTCAGCTATGTGTCAGTTCAGACTCCACAGTACACAACAACAACAACAGAGAGATTTGGTTGGAGGTGTTTTTCAGGTCTTTTTTAAAAAATTGATTTGCATACAAATTGATTCATATACATTGTAAGATTTTTAAATAAAATTATTCTGATTTATTTACAAAGTTTGAATACATTGCTTTTCACAGAAGATCTTTCCCATTTCCTTCACTCCACTCACCTATCGAATTGTGCAATCCTATGATTAACACCCTACCCCCCCATCCTCACTCCCACCTCTCTATTTCCACCTCTTCCCCCCCACCTTGGATCCTCATACTCATGCTACGATAATAACTTTATACAGTATTTGTCCTTGTGAGACTTAGTTCACTCAGCATAATGTTCTCCACTCCCTCCCAAGTTAAGTAATCATTTATTTACAAAATGATTGCTCCTGAATGCTGCATAGTATCTCATTGTATGAATGTACCACAACTTCTCAATACATTAGTTTATGATTGGACATCCAGACTGTTTCCATGTTCTTGTGATGGTGAATAATGCTGCTATGAACAGTGGTGTATAAGTCTCAGTTTGAGACTCAGTTCTCTTTTTCTTGGGGTCTATTCCAAGCAAAGCTAGGTCATATGGAATTTCTATGTTCAGCTTTTTGAGAAAGCACCAAACTCTCTGCCAGAGGTTGTACCATTATATAATCCATATTGTGGTATTTTTAATTATTTTTAATTTTATATTATTTTGCATATAAGATTCATTAACATTATATTTAGTCCATGTACATAGTGCTTCCCACATTTCTTCATTTACCTTGCATTTCATGCAATCATTTATACATATTGCTTTATAAAATCAGTCACCATTGATCTATGACAACCATTACCCCATCTTTTTACAACTTTATTGGATCTTTTCCACTCCTCACACCTTCCCATCCACCCACCAACAGAGCTATCCTGGTGATTTCTAACTCCTCACCATTTCTGCCTCCTTGTGTCCTTCCTCTTTCTAGTTTAGACTTTTTTACACATCTTACTAGTTATTGTATAAATAGAAGGTCTTATGCAGAGTTTGTCCTTATGGGACAGTGTTGGTTTGCTCAGTATAACACTTTCTTGATGGTCTCATGTTGTATAGTATTTTATGAAATTGTTGTTCCTTAGTTCTGCATAGTATTCCACTATGAATATACCACAATTTTTAAATCTACTTATTTGTTAATGGACATTATGGTTTTTTTCATTTTCTTGCTATTATATACAACACTGCTATGAACAGAGGGGTGCACATCGTCATTTGTGTCTCAATTCTGTTTTCTTTGGGGTATATCCCTAGCAGCTGGGTCATATGGCATCTCTATGTTCAGCTTTTTGAGGAAATGCCAAATTTCCTTCCAGAATGGCTGCATCATTTTACAATTATACCAGCACTGCATAAAAGTTCTAATCTCTCCAACATTTTTGCATGCTGTCCTGTTAAACTTTGCTACTGCCACTGAGGAGATTTGTTGTTGTTGTTGTTATGTGCTGTCGAGTCGCTTGCGACTCATAGCGAACCTATATACAAC
>NW_006399757.1:11795282-11796015 GCF_000299155.1 Elephantulus edwardii | reverse complement strand
TGACTGTGGAGCCAAGCAAACTAAAGCTGTGAACAATCTTAATCTCTTCACCATCTATCCTGATGCTGCCAATTGGTCCAGTGGTGAGAATCTGAGGGGATTTAGTATTTAATAATTAATCTTACCCAATGGTAGAAACTGTTAAAATATCTAGGGAGCAGTGGTGCCGTAATATGCAGCCACTTGCACCAGTGACCCAAAGAGATTTTTTCATCTCTAGTGGTTGGAATCCACAAGTGTTTCAGAGAGAAGTGAGCAGTTTCCTCTAATTATGATAAATAACCTGGAAAATCTGCTGGAAGATCAGTTAGGAGTACATTCCAACTCAATGGTAGTAATCTGAGGTGAACAGATATAAGATATATGTGTAAGATATATGTGTAAGACTGTTGCTACAGCAACTGTAACTGATTCTGAAGTCTTTATTAGTCTTCATTGCTAACAAATTGAAAGAAAAACAGATTGTGAAGGAGAATAGAGAAAAGACAAATTGCAATCAATGAGATACATTGAAACCCATACTTGAGTTTGTCTCTCACTTACACTTAACTTTAATGGCACTGCAAAAGGTAACAGTCTTCTATACAGTTCTGTACACCTGCAAGACGCAGGACAGCTAAGGGATGAAACTGGTTAAGAATGTTGTTGCTGTTGTTATGTGCCGTCGAGTCGCTTGCGACTCATAGCGACCCTATGCACAACAGCCCTAAACCCTCCTCTATCCTGCGCCAAC
>NW_006399757.1:11789588-11791717 GCF_000299155.1 Elephantulus edwardii | reverse complement strand
ACTAAATCAAGCCTGGAAGCAGGAGCGGCATTCACTTCCAAAATGGCTTGCCTCTGGAAACTCTATGTACGAACAGTGCTCAGGCTGTTCGTTCATAGCGTCGCTATGAGTCGTCTACGACTCGATGGCATTAAACAACAACAACAACAGATCGATCCTGAAATATAATGTGGTGAGTGACAAGATAATATCCATACACACAAGGAAGTCCAGTGAATACCACTATCATTCAAATATATGCACCAACAACTAGAGCCAAAGAGGAGGAAATAGAATATTGCTACCAAATTTTGCAGTAAGAAATTGATCAAATGTGCAATCAGAATGCATTGATAATAATGGGCAACTGGAACGCAAAAGTTGGGAACAGGGAAGAAGGATCAGTAGCTGGAAAACATGGGCTCGGTGAGAGAAATTAGACTGGAGATGGAATGATAGAGTTCTGCACATTCAATAATTTATTCACCTGATGGTATGCACAGGAATCAAATTGATTACATTTGTGGGAAGACTCCCTGGAGAAGCTCAATATCAGCAGTGAAAACAAGAACAGGTGGTGATTGTGGGACAGAACACCAAATACTCATTTGCAAGTTTGAGCAGAAGTTGAGGAAAATTAAATCAAGTGCATGAGAACCAAGATTTGACCTTAAGTCTGTCCCACTCGAATTTCAAAACCATCTCGGGAACAGGTTTGAGGCCTTGAGCACCAAAGAGCATAGACTAAATGAGCTCTGGGAGAATATCAAGAAAATCATCCATGAAGAGTGCAAAAGATCATTACAAAGGATGAAGAAGAAGAAAAGACCAAGACAGATGTCAGATGAGACTGAGTATTACATTAGAATGCCAAGAAGCCAAAGCTAAAGGAATAAACCAAGAAATCAAAGAGCTGAACAGAAAATTTCAAAAGGCAGCGTGGGACGACAAAGCAAGATACTATAATGAAACGTGCAGAGAGCTGTTGTCAGAAAATCAAAAGGGCTGGACTCGCTCAGCGTTTCTTAAGCTGAAGGAGTTGAAAAACAAATTCAAGCCACGGGTGGCAATACTTAAAGGTAGCTTGGGTAGAATGTTGAGTGATCCAGGAAGTATCAGAAAAAGATGGAAGGAATACACAGACTCACTGTTTCAGAAGGAATTGGCTGACACAGAGGAATTTCATGAAATAACATATGAGCAAGAGCCTATGGTAATGAAGGAGGAAGTTCAAGTTGCTCTGAAGGAATTGGCAAATAAAACAAGACTCCAGGAGTTGACAGCATACCAATTGATTTGTTTCAACAAACAGATGCTGCCCTGGATGTGCTCACTAAGTTGTGCCAGGAAATCTGGAAGACAGCCAGCTGGCCAACTGATTGGAAGAAATCGATATTTGTTCCCATTCCAAAGAAAGGTGACCCAACACAGTGTGGAAATTATACAACAATACCATTGATATCACGTGCAAGCAAGATTCTGCTGAAAATTATCAACAAAACTTTGGAACAATATTTCAACAGAGAATTGCCAGATGTTCAAGCTGGACTTAGAAGAGGTTGTGGTACTAGGGATATTTTAGCTAATGTTAGATGGATCTTGGCAGAAAGCAGAGAATACCAGAAGAATGCCTATCTGTGCTTCATTGGCTATGCAAAGGCTTTTGACTGTGTGAATCACAACAAGCATTGGTTCCTTCCGAGAAGAATGGGAATCCCAAAACCAGGAGTGGCATCCACTTCCATAATAGCTTGCCTCCGAAAAATCCCATGAACCTTTAGAGAGGATAAAAGGCACCCAAGCATCGAGGACTCTCCTTCACAGGGTCTCAGTCACCTGAGACTCGATGGCACTTAACAACAACAACAACAGCAATGTGAAACCTATACTTGGACTAAGAGGAAGTCATCAGAACAGAGCAGGGAGACACTGGATGGTTCAAAATCAAGAAAGGGGTCCGTCAGAGATGTATTTTGTCTCCATCCCTTTTCAATCTGTGTGCAGAACAGGTCATCCAAGATGCTGGGCTATACAAGGAGGAATGTGGCATCAGGATTGGTGGAAGAATCATCAACAACCTACGTTATGCAGATGGCACAACTCTGGTTGCTGAAACTGAGGAGGACCTGAAGCGCTTGCTGCAGAAGGTC
>NW_006399757.1:11779348-11789113 GCF_000299155.1 Elephantulus edwardii | reverse complement strand
TTTGGACATGTTGCAAGGAGGGATTGGTCCTTTTAGAGGGGCATCATGTTTGGGAGAGTGAAGGGACGGTGCAGGAGTGTAAGAACCTTGCTGAGATGGATCAATTCTGTGAGTGGGGTGGTGGGAATGAGTGTGTTTGAGACGGTGAGGTTGGTACATGATAGAATAGTGTTTAGGGCTCTTGTTATGGTCGCTATGAGTCGTAAGCGACTCGATGGCACATAACAACAATGAGACAGTATTATTAAATAAGAAATAATAATTGACACAATTATAAATTCAATTAGTTGATCCAATTTATCTTAAGGTTTCAAAAAGTATACTTAATGCTATATGCAACATACTCGTAACTACTGACTTGACTCCAAACCACAGTTGAAGGACTTTACAATAAAAGACCATCTAGGCCACCAGAACTTCCTGATAACAGGATAGCAACCATTAAAATATCATTTGCTAGTATCACATATTATCCGCTTATTTCTATTATATATATATAATATATATTGATGTATGTTGCGAGATGTTGGGCAGGAAGGAAGGGTCTTTGGCCTGGACAGATCGCCTAAGCTCCAGATAAGCGCAAGCCCCCTAACGGCCTTTAATACAGGCTAGAGAATCTCCCCTGTGTTCTGGCTGTACTGGCTTGAGAAAGCTCACCACCCAGGAAGAAGGCTGCCATACCTGTTGTACTGAGAGTGGTCCTCACGAGACTGAGGTTCTCCTAACTAATACGCATGTCCCACGTCTGTAAGCCCACCCTATCTGGTCTTCCTGTGTATGTAAGTGCAATGTAGATCCCAATAAAATTGAGCTGGATTGACTCTCTGATTCTCTTCTGCAGTAGTGTATCTCCATCATGCTTACCCCCATTAGGGTGTCACTGTTAAGTTGCCAGCGAACTGACAGTGACAGATGTACGTTGTTATCAAGAACAATTGAGTTGGAACTGACCCGTAACTGACCCTCGGATGTGTTTTCAAAGACAGTTAATCAGATGAGAGGCCAAAGACCCTTCCTTCCTGCCCAACATCTCACAACATACATCTATATCTATATATATGTAATAGAAATAAGCAGATAATATGTGATACTAGCAAATGATATTTTAATGGTTGCTATCCTCTTAACAGGAAGTTCTGGTGGCCTAGATGGTCTTTTATTGTAAATTCCTTCAACTGTGGTTTGGAGTAAAGTCAGTAGTTACAAGTATGTTACATATAGCATCCTTCCTCCACAAAGCAGCTGATGGATTCAAACTGCATGTCATCAGGATTGCAGCATAACTTCTTACCACTAGGCCACCAGAGCTCTGAATATTTTTATTTACCAAAAAGAAGTTTATTTGTGCATTTTTTTAATTTGTTTTTTATTGTGTTAGCCAAAACAAGTTATTGCCGGTGTGGGAGAACAGAGAGAATTCTCTCTAAAAATTGCCTCCACTTATTTGTGTTTTATTGACTATGCAAAGACATTGAACTGGGTATTTCCTAAGAAAATATGCATAAATTAGAGGAAAATAGAAATCCTAGAACATTTAATTTTGCTAGTGAAAAATCTATATACATAGACCGAGATGCAGTTTGTCTAAACAGAACAAGGAAATACTGGCTGTTTTAAAATCAAGGAAGGTATGTCAGGGTTGTATTCTTTCCTCATATCTATCCAACATGTATGTTGAGTAAAAAATTCACAAAGCCAGACTATATGAAGAAAACTGTGGCATTAGGATTGGAAGAAGACTCACAATAGCTTTTGTTATACCAATAACACAACCTTGCTTACAGAAAGACAAGAAAACTTGAAAAATATACTGTGGACAATCAAAGACTACAACTCTCAATGCAGATTACGTCTTTATAGTGAAAGAACAAAAATCTGCTGGACCAACAGGCACCATCATGGTAGCTGTAGAAAAGATTTAAATTGTCAACAATTTCATTTTACATGAATCCACAATCAACATGGTAGCAGAATTCAAGAAATCTAAAGATGCATGCTTTGGGAAATCCACTGTCAAAGACATCTCCAAAGTGGTTTTAAACACAAAAATGTTTCTGATGCAAGTTTAGGTGCTCTTCAAATACTTCCTCTACCTCTGAAAGTTGGACAAGGAAGACTTAAGAAGAATCAATGCTTTGAATTGTGAAGTTGGCAAAAAATACTCAATGCCCTAAAGACTGCCAAAAAAATAAATCAACTTGTTTAAGAGTAAGTAAAACTCAAGGATGGTGAAACTTTATCTCATATACTTTGGGCATGATGTCAGAAAGAGTCTGTCCTTAAGGAAAGACAACATACTGGGAAAAGACAAGGTTAGTGAAAAAGAAAGCTGGTCCTGATATTCAAGAGTTCTCTTCTGTGCTAGGACTATACCTAATGATTTGTCAAGCTTTAATCCCTTGTGGAATGGAAGGTGTTGAGTAAACCCTACTGGGTCTTGTGGTTTTAAATGTGATAGCCCTTCTGGTTGAGCAGAATGAATGAGCATACTACCTGCACACAAAACAGCAACAATAAACAAGAAAAAAAAGAGTATGTTAGATAGTATTAAGTGATAAATACAACAAATAAAGTAGCAAAAGGGTCTATGTAAAAGTCTGTGGGTCTCTGAATTAAAATACAGAGTGACAGATAAAGTCTTCACTAAAAAGATGACTTTTCATTTTTTATCTACAACCAATTAAGGAAAAGACATCTGAGGTGGGAAAATGTCATTTTGGACAAATAACAGAAACTAAAACTAGAAACTAAAACTAAAACTTGTCTTTTGCTATTTTGTTTTTGATCTTTTATATTTTTACTATTTTTTTGCGTGTTTGTTTTAAGCTGTTGTCAGCATTAAACTATCAAATAATTCTTAAAACCAGAGACATTCAGTGACTGGTTCAAGTTTTGTTGTTGTTGTTAAGTGCCATTGAGTTGCATGTGACTCACAGCAAATCTATGAAGGAAAGTCCTCAACAATTGTGTGACCTTCATCCTCTCTTCAGGTTCATAGGGTTTCTGGAGGCAAGCTATTATGGATGTGGATGCCACACCTGCTTCCAAGCTTGTTTTAATTGGGGAGCTTCACCAAACACTGTCCGCCATGGGTAACCAACCATTAACACATTTGACACATCAGTGTCACAGTATTCAGCTTCACAGAGACAATAAGTTACTGCAAGTGGACACACCAGGGCTATGCGACCTAGAGGAATATTTGAACAAAAACAATGGAAGACAGGCCTGAGGGCCGCAGATTAAAAGTCATCCACCTTTGGCTTGGTAGCATCGCTTTCTATCAACTGTGCCAACTGATCACTATGTTGATGTTATTGTTGTTAAGTGCCATCGAATCGCAGGCGACTCAGAACGACCCTGCCACCCCTCAACAGGTTTTACCCCTGTTAAATATTTAGGAAATGTCAGTGGAGTCCTGGGAAAACCCATGCATTTATTAAAATCTTTAACTTTGATACAAACTAATGACTGATATATTCAGATTTGCCTAATCTATTGTATAGTTATATCTGAAGTTTGAATGAAAGCTTTACCCGTTTCACCAGTTTTATAAATATTTTTCACAAATTATTACTCTGTAACATGTCTCTTCAAAGATAACATCACACTTACCTGTACTATGTAATTTTTAAAATTATCCTGCCCATTATGATGAAAGTTAAAATGATGAAGTTAAAAGCTGAAGCTTTATTATAAACTTTCAGGTTTTGACTGATTTTGACTTATGATGACCACATGTACAACATTACAAAATACTGCTGTTTCTTACACCATCCTTACAATTGCTTGATATTGTTGTTGTTGTTGTTATGTGCCGTCGAGTCGCCTGCTATTCCAACCACTGTGGTAACCCATATCATTAGGGTTACCCTAATTATTGTTTACCCTAATATTTTCCCTGTATATGAGGATATTTAATGAAAAAACATATGAGCAACAGCCTATGGTACTGAAGGAAGAAGTTCAGGCTGCTTTGAAGTAAATAGCAAAAAATAAGGCCCCAGGAATAGATGGTATACCAATTGACATATTTCAAATAATAGATTCTGCCCTGGGCGTGCCAAGTTGTGCCAAGAAATCTGGAGAACAACCACTTAGCCAACTGACTGGAAGAGATCTATATTTGTTTCCATCCCAAAGAAGGGTGACCCAACAGAGAGTGGAAATTATAGAACAATATCACTGATTTCACATGCAAGTAAGATTTTACTGAAAATTATCCAAAAACGACTGGAACAGCACATCAGCAGAGAACTGCCAGAAGTTCAGGCTGGGTTTTGAAGGGGTCGTGATACTAGGGATATTGTACCTAATGTTAGATGGATCTTGGCTAAAAGCAGGGAATACCAGAGGAATGTATATCTGTTCTTCATTGACTATGCAAAGGCGTTTGACTGTGTGGATCATAACAAACTGTGGCTGACTCTGAGAAGAATGAGAATACCGGAACACTTGATCATGCTAATACGAAACCTACACTTGGACCGAGAAGCAGTCATCAGAACAGAGAAAGGAAACACTGTACAGTTCCAGGGATGTGTCCTGTCTCCATACCTTTTCAACCTGTATGCAGAACAGATTATCCAAAAGGCTGGGCTCTATGGAGAGAAATGTGGGATCAGGATTGGTGGAAGATCTATCAACAATCTGTGTTATGCAGATGACACAACCCTGCTTGCTGAAACTGAGGAGGACCTGAAGCGCTTGCTGTAGAGGGTCAAGGACTGTAGCCTCCAATATGGATTGAGGCTCAATGTCAAGAAGACAAAGATTCTCACCACTGGATCAATTGGCAGCATCAGGATGGATGGTGAAGAGATTGAGATTGTTCAAAGCTTTAGTTTGCTTGGCTCCACAGTCAACACTCTTGGCATCAGCAGCCGGGAAAATTAAAAGACGTATTGAGATGGGAGAGTCTGTTGTTAGGGACCTCTCCAAAGTACTAAAGAGCAATGGTGTCTCACTGGAGACTAAGGTGCATCTGATACAGGCCATGGTCTTTGCTATCACTTGTTATGCATCAGGGAGTTGTACAATGACTAGGGAGGATAGAAGGAGAATTGATGCCTTTGAGCTGTGGTGCTGGAGAAGAGTGTTGCGGATACCATGGATTACTAGGAAAACAAACATATTCATCCTGGAGAGGGTCAAACCAGGTGGCTCCTTGGAGGCAAGGATTCTGAGGCTTTGTCTGACATACTTTGGACATGTTTTAAGGAGGGACCCGGTCCCTTGAGAGGGACATCATGCTTGGGAGGCTGGAGGGCAGGTGCGGGAGAGGAAGGCCCTCTATGAGATGGATTGATTCAGTGACTGGGGCAATCAGGATGGGTGTGTTGGAGACAGTGCGATTGGCCCAAGACAGAGCAAAGTTTAGGGCTGTTGTACATAGGGTTGCTGTGAATCGCAAGCAACTTGACAGCACATAACAACAACATGAGGATAATGTATTTACTCGGAAAAATTTTTCATTCAATAAAGAAAATGCAATTGAATCAACTTATTAGTAGTTTGCATGTTCAAGACTTTTGAGTAATTTAGGTAATTCTTCAAAGCCCTCTTTCTCTGTTACTTTTCTCCTGATAATTACTTAGATGAAACTAAGGGTGAAAAAATAGAAAGAACAGCCATTGAATAACAGTACATCTATTTAGGATAATTGAATTGTGTTAATCCTTGACTGATTTCCTTTAAATATGCCCCTGTGCCACTTTGCCTTTAAATAAAGTAATAAGTTTCTAATTTTGATAGTAAAAGAACAATAACAATCTTAGTGGCTTAAAACAACGTAAATTGTTTTACAGTTTGTATATCAGAAGTTCAAACAGGTTTCATTGGGATAAAAATCAGATGTTGGGACCTTGAGGGAAAACTTTGCTTCCTTTTACCAATTTCCAGAGGCTGCCAAATTCCTTGACTCATTGTCTCATTTGTTATCTTCAAAGCCAGCAAGGCAGGCAGGTCAAGTCCTTTCATTCTGCTATTTCTCCGTTACATCTCTTCTGTCTACACCACTCTTCCATTTATAAGGACCCATGTAATTCTACTGAGCTCACTTGAAAAATCTAATATAATATCATCAGCTCAAGGTCATTAATGAACAACCTTAATTCTGTTTACAGTCTCATTTACTATTGCCATATTGTCTAGCATATTCATAGGTTTCAGGTATCAGAATGAGGATATACTTAGAGACCACTGTCTTGTCTACCATTGACACCTTTATAAAAGAATGGTTTATAAGATAATCAGCTCACATTTTCAAAATAAGTGTGAGTTTGAGGTGGGTTTTTTGTTTGCTTGTTTGTTTGTTTGTTTTCTTGTTGGTTTTTTTTTATGAAAGACATTGCCTTTTCTTAAAGAGGTTTTCCATTCACACCACTTGGTATTACTTAGCTAATGTTTTCTTTCTTCTTAAGACAATGATTTGATCTTCTTGTAAGCATTGGAGTGTATTTAATTATTTTGGTTTTTTTTTCCCTTCTTTTAAAATGACTGTATACATTCCAATGCCCAAAGAATCACTCTCTGGTGGGCCATGATTAAATTGCCCAAACAAATCACCTCATTTCTAAGCCAATGGCTTTCCACTTTATCGATACCTCGAATCTTAGCATTTATTGTGTAACATGATCTTAAACGAAATTGTAGAAACTAATTGGTTTTGGTTCCTGTAGTCTGGATTATTTTTTCAAGGATGCATGTAAATTCTTATTATATTATTTGGTCCTTGAAAAACTCTACTCCACTCTAAAATACATTAAAAAATAAAAGTTTTACTGGGCTTACTAAAATCACAAAATGTTAAATAATATTCAATTCCTTACAGATACAAAATCAGATGAGTTTTACTCAAGACTGTGCTTTGTTGTTTCATTATTTAGACTATCAAAAAATGGTCACAGAAAACTGTGTGTACAATAAATTTACTTTTTATATTTCTTGATTTCTTAAATAAACAATTTTGCACTTTTATCCTAGCCTTGTGTCTACCATACCTGACTGAATAAAGAGTACCATATATTGAGCAAAGAGAAGAATTGCAATCAATAGCGGTCAGGAGTTGTCAATCAGCAAGGTGATTCCACAAAATAAGAAAGAATATTTTGATTATTTAATCAAGCCCGTTTCAAGTCAATGCTGTTCTGTTCTGCAATAAAAATATGATTTTAAGTCTTTTCATAAGATATTATGACAGTATAATATTTGAGTAAATTTATAGGTCTTTGTAATTGACTAATTTAACTAAACAACATTGTCTTGCTTGATACAATATTTGCCAAGTTTCTCCTAGGATTTATTTCAAATTATGTAAAAGGAAAAAAATAATTCTCACGAATGTCTCTAAAAAATCTCATCATTGACTTTTATATAATAAATAGAATAAAATAAGACATTTTATTTAATGTTCCTGTTTTGCAGTCATGTAATTTATATTATTTTAGTTAATTTAATTATGGAGACTCCTGAAAATGATGTTGTTGTGTGGTTCTGTCAAGTTGTATGGAGACTCCTGAAAATGATGTTGTTGTGTGGTTCTGTCAAGTTGAGTACCACCAATAGCAAACCTATGAACAATAGATCTGAACCCTATGCTATCCTGTGCCATCCTCATACTTCCTGACACACTAAAGCCCGTTGCAGTAGTAGCTGTGTCAATCCACCTGGTTGAGGGTTTTCCTCTCCTTCATTACTCCTCCCCTTTTCTAAGTATAATGTCCTGCCCATCCCAACAAATTACCTCTCCTTGCAACATGCCTGAAGTATGTGAGGCAAAGCTTTATCATCTTTATCTCCAAGAAGCACTCTGGCTGCACTTTTTCCAAGATATATTTGTTTGTTCTTTTGACAGTGCATAAGATGTTCTGTACTCCACCACAGCCCTAAGGCATCAACTCTTCTTCTGTAATCTTTAGTCATTACCCAACTCTCAGATGTATAACAAATGATCAGAAAAATCGTGATCTTAATCAGATGCATCTTCGTCTTAAAAAAATCATCATGCCCCTCAATAATTTTGAGAGATCCATAATTACAGACTTGCCCATTGCAATACATCTCCTGATTTCCTGACTGCTGCTACGAAAGGTTGTGAAAATATACAAGAGTTTAGAGTCAAATGGAAAAAGACACAAATAAAACCAAGTTATTGCAAAATACTCTTGAAATGATTCATAATAACACTTACTGAGGAGCAATACGTCAGTTTGAAGACTAAGGTGCATCTGACTTAGGCCATGGGTTTTCTGATCACTTGCTGTGCATCTGAGAGCTGGACAATGAATAAGGATGACAGAAGAAGATTCAATGCTTTGGAGCTATGGTGTTGGCAAAGAGTACTGTTATTTCATGAACTGCCAAAGGAACAAACAAATATGTCTTGGAGAAAGTGCAGCCAGAGTGCTTCTTGGAGGCAAAGATCATAATGTTTTGCCTCATATAATTCAGGAACATTGTTAGCAGAGGCTATTCCTTAGAGAGGGAATCATGCTTGGAAAGGTAGAATGCTGGTGAAAAAGAGGAAGACCTTTAACCAGCTAGATTAATACAATGACTGCTACAATGGGCTCTCGTGTGTGAGGAAGTGAGAGAATGACACAGGACAGGACAGAGTTCAGAGCTGTTGTTCATAGGATTACCATGGGTTGGACTTGACTTGATGACACCTAAGAACAACATCATCATCTTCAAATGATTAAAATATATGACAAAAAAACAGAGTTGAGGAAACCATCGGGGTAAAAAAAAATGTTTCAAGTACATGTAGTTCATGTTAAAACACATAATAAAATTACAGGAGATATTCTCTCTTTCACTATTTCAAATGAAAAAAAAAAGCCTTGCAATTTTGACATGGAAAATCTAATAGCATTATGCTTTTATGATTTAGATAAAATTACCAAAATATATCATTTAGTAAGATTAATTTCAAGTTATTACATTAAGTGTTGTGCTTACATATAAAGTTTAAAATATATAATTTAGATTATACTATGATCAATTGCATTTCTTCAGGTCAAGTCTATATTCTAAACTTCAGATTTTTTTAAATATGGGTATTATCTTTAATGAACAAGGAAGCATGAAAAGAAGTTGGAAGAAATATATAATCACAGAATGTCTTAGTCACAGGTGATTAAAAAGACCATGGTCTGAATCAGATGAATCTTAATCCTCAAACTGACATTACTGTTTCTTAATAATTTGGAGTGGTCCCTGACTACAAACTTTCCTAGTGCAATACATTTCATGATATTCTGACTGCTGCTACCAAGTGTATTGATTATGGATCCAAGTAAGAGGAAATCACTGATAGTATCAGTCTTTTCTCCATTTATCATGGTGTTGTGTTTCCATACAGTAGTAAGGATATTTGTCTTCTTGACATTGAGATGCAATCCATATTGAAAACTACAGTGTTTAATCTTTTGCAGCAAGTTCAAGTCCTCCTCACTTTCAGCAAGCAAAGTTATGTTGTCTGCATAATGAGGGTTATTGATGAGTCTTCTCCTGATATCATACTCTTCTTAAACTCCAGATTTTTACAACTGCAAATTTGACACCTTCAGTTGAGGGTTTTTTTCTTTTTCTTTTATTGGGAAAAACGTATTGGGGGTACAAGGAAATGAGGGTTGGGGGCAGAAGGGTGAGGATGGGCCAGAATTCATTTGCAGAGCTGCACAGTTTGGTCGGTGGGGGGAGCAGGTGAAGGAAATGATGAGGGTCCAGTGGGGACCAGATGCTACAGAGGAATGACAA
>NW_006399757.1:11774256-11778479 GCF_000299155.1 Elephantulus edwardii | reverse complement strand
TGATAAAGGGAACCTAAGAATTGTGAACAGACTCCCCCCAGGTCTAATAATCTTTTGGCAGAAGCATTCAACAGAACAAAATATGTGGTGCATTTAGGATGTTGGTTCTCTTGTGCATGCTGCCACTGTTAAGGTCATCAGACTCACAGTGACTTTCAGCAATCCATTGTATAGGTAATCATCTTCTTTAGCCTGTCCAAGGAAACCCAAACCTGCAGATGGCGGGCATGCATCCCATCCTCCACCTCCTACGCAGATGGCCAGCGGGGTGCGCGGGTGGCCAGTGGGGGGTGCGCAGTCCCCCCCAGCGCGGCAGGCCGTTGGGGGCACGCCCCCCCACCACACCCGCACTTGGCGGCTGTGCGGTCCCTCTTGTGTGGGCGGCCGGTGGGCACCCTATTTCCCCACTGCCGCTGTCCTGGCTCCAAGAATTCTCTCCAGAACAAGTACACTTTGAGGCAGTGTGGTACCAGTCTTGAGGTGGACAGGTGCCCAGCATCCATCCTGGGTGAAGGAATACATTGGTTCTGGCTGTGGAAGCCTCATGGAGCTGCAGCCGCCGTGTGGCGTGGGCTCTGCAGGAGGGGGTTGGGAGCCACAAGACTCACTCATTCCTCCTTGGGAATCCTTGAATTCCTGTTGTTGAGCCTCGATCTTCACTGAGGGCCAGTCATCAACTGTTTAAGTGTTCAATTATCAATAAGCTGAAGTCTATAGAAGGCCATAATGGCCTTGTTTTAAGTGGTTCACTGCTACTGCAGCTCACCACGCTGTCTCTGCCTCCGCTGCCATATTGGATCTCCTTCAGTTGAGTTTTAATACTATCCAGGATTTCTAAATTGTTGTCGTGGAACCATGGGTTTTAAACCTGATTCAACTCAACTCATTATCGTTGAGTCAGAATTGATTCATAACTGACTCTGTAGTGGGTTTTAAGAGGTAATAATATGAACTGTGTAAGTAAATCAATATTAAAATAAAAATTTTATATTAAAAAAACACATAACAGCAGACTTTTTGGTTAGTAGAACACTGCTATATACCATGCTATCAGAACACAAGTGTTTTCAAGTTTTCTATGTAACAACGACATGAATAATAAATAAATGTATAAGCTACTACTTTTAATTTCAAATTGAGAAACAAACATAAAAAGTGACTGAAATTCATGTTATCAATGAACAAAATACAATGTAAATGAAAGATTGTATAAAGCACAATATACATACATGAATCACGAAGTATATGAATGATAAAATATTAATAATAAATTTTTGAAAAATAGTATAGACAGAGATTGATCATTTTTCTCTTGCAGATCAGCTGGTGTATTCAAACCACCAGGCTTTGCATTAGAAACAGTACTTCTTACCTACCAGGTTAACAGAACTCCATAAAATCTGATTGTTGTTATGCTAAACCAAGTACCAATCAACTCAGAGCTGACCCTCCAGTGGGTTTCAGAGGCAGTAAATCACACTGCAGGTGACTGCCATCTCACGTGCCTTTGTGTAGGTAATGCAATTCCTTCCCATTAAGTTATCGGAGCTCCTTCAAAATTCTCTTGTTTTTGTTGTGGGCCCTCAAGTTAGAACCAATTCATAGCTAACTCTTCAGCAAGTTTTCACAGACAGTTAATCACACAGTAAGAAATGGCTCAACTTTCTCCCATAAAGCAGCTCATAGATTCATACTGTATGCCTCTGGGATTTCAGCCCACCTTATTATCACTGCTGTCGCTGTCATGTACTGTCAACTTGGAACCGACCTATAGCTGATCCTCCAGCGAGTTTTCAGAGGCAGTTAATCACATAGAAAGAGATTGCCGATCGTTCTCCTGTCGACTTGCTGGTGGATTTGAACTACATGCCTTTGGGATTGCAGTGCATTTTCTTACCATTAGGCCACCAGAGCTCCCTACAATATATAAAAATTATAAATAAGAACATAAGAACAACATTCTAAATTCTTATGGTAAGCAATTGTTCTATTACTATCAATAATGGTTAGTAATCACGTTATATATTAATTTATCTAATTTAATTACTTATTTATTTATATAGAATTGTTGTTGTTGTTGTTATGTGCCATCAAGTCATTTGTGACTCATAGCGACCCTATGTACAAGAGCCCTAAACGCCGTTCTATCCTGTGCCAACCTCCCTGTCTGAAACACATTCATTCCCACCACTTCACTCACAGAATTGATCCATCTCATCGAGGATCTTCCTCTATTTAATTTTAAGTATTTCTTTTCATAAATTCCTTTTAAAAACTTTTAAACTGATATTTCTAAAAAGAAGTTAGTTTATGATATAAAAAAAAACCACATAACCTAGCATAAAATGAGGTGGGTGACTTTTAATCTGCGGCCCTCTGGCCTGTCTTTCGTTGTTTTTGTTCAGACATTCCTCTAGGTCGTATAGCCCTGATGTACAAGTTGCCGTACCACAGTCACTTTTGGTTGCTGTGAGGCTAAACACTGTGACACTGATGTGTCAAATGTGTTAATGGTTGGCTACCCAATGTGGACAGAGAGCGGGGTGGAGCTCCCCGATTAAAACAAGCTTGGAAGGAGAAGGGGCATCCACTTCCATAATAGCTTGCCTCCTGAAACCTTATGAACCTGGAGAAAGGATGAAAGGCACCCAAGGATCGAGGACTCTCCTTCATAGGGTCACTATGAGTTGCCTGTGACTCGACAACACTTAACAACAACAACAGGATAAAATGAGCTCTAGTGACCTTGTGACAAGAATCTACACTGCAATCTGGAAGGCACGTGGTTCGAGGCCACCAGCTGCTCCATGGAAGAATGGATAATCTTCTTTTTTTTTTTTTTTTTGTACTTCGTCTTCTGTTGTTTATTTTTAAATGATAATGCATTCTCTCTTTCAGGGACATCAAACATGCAGCAACATTATACAGGGACTTCTGGGGGACTGGTCATTGGCAAGAGCACAGAGGATATGTCACACAGGTGTTGGAACAGTGTATTTATGGAAGATGTTAAAAAAGCTGACCACACTTGACTAGAGTTGTTATCCAGTAAGTGTGTCTAGTCCCAAGGCTACAATCATCTGGGAATAGTCATAAGGTTCATCAACTCCTATCCCTAGAAATTATACTTTCGTTGCTACATTACCAAAAGAAGGCTACTTATCTTCAAGATCAAGAAATGAGGTTAGTATCTCTTTCCATCTCTCATGTTCTACCAGACTATACTTCATCATGTTTGTGCAAATCTCACCTTGAGATATTTTCGGAAACTCATACCTTCAAGTAACACAATTCATTACTACTCATAATACTACAACCTGTCAAGCTCTAGGACTATCTCTTAATGTTCATAACAAATTCAGCATCCAAATGATAATTGTCTCCACCAACTGAAACTGTGGCATCTACAAAAATTATGCAGTACACTGGTTTCTTCTATATTGACATAGTAACCAACAATAAATTCAAACTTCACTCCACTTTAATCATCATTTCCATTGTTACGTGCTAGGTCTGATCTGTGTTTGCTTCTTCTCCACCTACGATCTCAAGTTTAGTAATTGGATAATCTTCTTCTATGCAATTAACTCCTGGAAGCCTGTTAGAAGGTCAACTATAGGTGGTCTCAATTCTGTGGTACACAACAACAACAACATTAGGATAGAATAGTCTACATTTCTTTGTACATGTTGTTGTTGCTATGTGCTGTCACATTGCCTGCTACTTATAGTGACACTATGTACAACAGCCCTAAACTGCTCTATCCTGTGCCAACCTCATTGCCTCAAACACACCTACCCCCATTACCCCAATCAGTGAATCAATCCATCTCATCAAGTGTCTTCTTCTCCTGCACTGTCCCTCTCCAAAGACTGGTACCTCCTTGCAACATGTCCAAAGTATGTCAGACGAAGCCTCAGAATCCTTGCCTCCAAGTAGCAACCCAAGTAGCATCTCCAGGACAAATCTGTTTGTTCTCTTAGCAGTCCATGGTATGTTCAGTACTCTTCTCTAGCACCACAGCTCAAAGGCATCAATTCCCCTTCTATCATCTCTAATTATTGGGGAGCTCTCTGACTTGTCTGAATGTAAATGTAAGAGATCTTAAAGTAATGATGCAATAAAGTCCTCAGTGCAATATATTTACAGGTAACTTCTATTCTCTTTTCAAAAATATTATATTTTCATTTTGCTACTCTAAGCAGAGTATTTGAAATTAAAGT
>NW_006399757.1:11758726-11773922 GCF_000299155.1 Elephantulus edwardii | reverse complement strand
TATGTTAAGAAAAAAATATTAAATTTGTTTCTTTCCTATATACTATGATTACTTTCTAAAAATTATTTTTTACATAAAATTTTTGAAAGCATTTCTTGTGTTTCCATTTTCATTTTCTTCAAGTCTTACATGTCAACCATGGACAAAAGAAGCCCTGGTGGCACAGTGGTTAAGTGTTCACATGTTAACCAAATGATGGGAGTTTGAATTCACAAGTTTCTCCTTAGGATGTGGTTTCCCAGAAAAATCTGCTTCTACAAAGATTATAGCCTTAGAAACATTTTAGAAAAGTTCTACTCTGTCCAAAAGATTTCTCTGAGTCAAAATCAGCTACATGACAGAGGGTTTGGTTTTGGTTTCATGATGGACACTCAGCAGGTCCCTGAAGCACGGAGTCACTTCTCTTCCTAAAAAGCCCAAGGATATTTCCAATAAAAATGCCAACAATCAGTAATCTATATGAACATGGCTTCTGGGTTCTTTAAAGACAAAAGTCTGATTTGGGCTTTGAAATGATTTGGTAATTTTATCTAAAACCATGAAAAAAAATATTCTACAAGAGGGTCTGTGTTTCCTTTCACATTCCAACCAATAATAAATTTTTTAAATGTTATAAAATATAATTTACTAGGTAAATTTTCCACAGGAGTGTAAATTACCATGGCTCTGAGGTCAGAACAAAATAAAGAAGTCAGGGGAAGCAATTATTATTATTTTTGTTTCCTTTTACTAGTCCATAATAATTGAGTATGTTGTTCATACAGTTACTTTGAATCATACTCAACCCAATGATGCCTAACAACAACATGATCGTGTATTTATGGTACTAGATAATGTCAACTAACAAGTAAAAGACTTGTATTACTTTGTATTAGTATTAATGGGCTGAGAGAAGAGACTAGGTGTTAAATATAAAGGTAGAAACTAAAATGACATACTGGAGAAGTTGATTTGTCTTCCTTTGTGCTTTAGCCTCTTACATCCAAAGTGATTGTATCACAACCTTTGGGAAAATGATAGTTTAAACGTTTCATTTTGTTCTAGGACTATTGTGAGGAGTTGTAAAGTCTGTGTACTTTACTAGAGTACCCAGGAGCCTCATTCACATTTTACTATTAACTACATATGATAATTTTCCAGGAGATAGGAATAGTTTGTTGTTGTTATTGTTATTCTATTATATTGCTACATTTCAACAGATGGGAGTAATGTCTCCAGGAAGGGATGTCTTTTTCTATTTTTCACATAGGCCCCTGAGTTAGGCTTCAAAGAGATTTTATAACATCCAATTCAATGCTAGAGGGAAAATTTTCTTTTATTATTATTTCTTTGATGTTAAATAGATTAAAAAAACCAAAATAGACTAGAAAATAATGTGGCTAGTTCAGCCTTGAAAAGCATAAATGTTAGAAAAAAAAGTTTATCATACTATCAGGGGAAATGAAGACATTCAGTCTCTTTCAGTCTTGAATGTGGCATTTACAGAAAAAATAATGCATGCTCAGGGGTAAAAATAATAAAAGAAAATGTATGTATTTCACATATATTTAAAATAAACAGTTGATTGTCAGGAGAAGTGGACTGAGAGAAACTCCCTGTTTACAGAAATTACACAGTGAACAATAAATAAACGTAAACATTGACAGAAAAATTCTAGGTGGCACCTGAGTTTTCGGAAAGTCAAATAAGTGCAGAATCAGAGGAAAGGAAGAACAAGATGGCATAGAAGCTGTGAGAACCCATTCTCTAACATTGAGAATGCTGGCCTATTGTAGCCATTGTGAGACAAGGCTGATTAACATCCAAAATAGGAATCATAGTAAAGGAGATAATTTGAAGACACTGTATAGCTGAAATTGCTTATGGGGATTCACAGGCTATGCAACTGGAAGACAAAGGGCAATCACAGCACTCTGACAGAGCTATTGAATCTTGGTAAGTCCAAGACAGACAGAACCACAGAAACACTAAGAGTAACAGAGACAGAGGAATGCTTTGGACTGAAGGACCAATGCCAAGGAAAATGGTCCACTTTGGAACATCACAGACCAATTGGGGCAGTAATAATTGTGAAGCCAAAACATCGAAACGGAGCTTTGGTGGCCTAGTGGCCAGAAATCCTGTGTGCTGCAATCCTGAAGGCCCGTGGTCCAAATAGTGATTTGGTCTGTGGAAGAAAGATGGGCAATTTGCTCCCAAGTGGTTAATTACCTCAGAAAACCCACAATTAAACAGTTTCTAATTTTGTTTTTGGGTCATTGTGAGCAGTTATAAAGCCTGTGTACTTTATAGGAGTCTTCCAGAGCCTCATTCACATTTTACTATTAACTGCATTTGATAATTTTCTGAGGGTCAGCTATGTGTCATTCTGACTCAATGGCACAAAACAACACCATTGCTACTGAAAAGTTGCTGTGCTAGAGAGTATATTACCACTAATTATAACTCATATGAACAATGGTTCTGAATCTTGCCCTTTCCTGAGTCATCTTCATAATTTCTAATAAACTTGGGCTGTTGTTATGGTCACCATATCAATCTATCTTGTTGAGGGTCTCCTCTTTATTTTACATAAAATTTAAAGCAGACAAAAGAAAGATAACAAAATGGCCCACATTCAACAAAAAATGGTAAAACACAAAATCACAAGAAAATGTAAGTTAAAAAAATAAAACCTGAAGAAAATGAACTTTTTCTAAGGAAGTCAGGATAATGGAAAGAAATAATAATTTCCAGTCTACAGTGCTAAAAATGTTTAAAGAAAGGGGAAAAAAAATCACAGAAATCCAATTAAGACAGTTCAGGAAATAAACAGAGGAATAAAATGGGGGGGACCCCTAAAGGATATCTTTCTCCTGCAGAGCAGCTAGTGAACTGCTTGCTCTAGTGTTGGCAATACAACTTTTTTTTCTTATTTTTTTTTATAATTTGTTTGCATATAGGCTGTTTTTTATGAATGTATATTGTGTTTTATACAAATTTTTATTTATATTGTGTTCTGTTCATGTACATTGTATTTTATGTAATTATTCATATACATTATTATATATACAATTTATTGCTATGACCTATGCCTATTATTACCCTGCCTTTTAAAATCCCCATCGAATCTTCCCTAGTCCTCCACCCTCCCATTTGCCCACTAACCTCTGCTGCTTTTCCTCCCCTTTCTCTGCCCTTTCACCATTTCCCATTCCCCTTTCCAACACACACACACACACACACACACACACACACACACACACACACACACATATATACATGTTTCTCAATTATCCTTCTATTTTTATCATAATGGTCTTATGCAGTGTTTATCCTTATGTGACTGAGTTATTTCACTCAGAATGGTGCTCTCTAGAGTCTCGCATGTTATATAATGTTGTTGTTGTTGTTAAGTGCCGTCGAGTCGCAGGCAACTCATAGCGACCCTATGAAGGAGAGTCCTCAATGCTTGGGTGCCTTTCATACACTCTCCAGGTTCATAGGGTTTCCAGAGGGAAGCTATTATGGAAGTGGATGCCACTCCTCTTCCCAAGCTTGTTTTCTTTCTTTTTTTTTTTTTTCATCGGGTTGCCAACCATTAACACATTTGACACACCAGTGTCACAGTGTTCAGCCTCACAGCAACCAAAAGTGATCGTGGTACGGCAACTTGTACACCAGGGCTATACAATCTAGAGGAATGCCTGAACAAAAACAATGACTGTCAGACCTGAGGGCCGCGTATTAAAAGTCACCTACCTTCGGCTTGGTATCATAGCCTTCTGTCCACCGGGCCAGCTGATCTCTCTCTCCATGTTGATGTTATTGTTAAGTGCCGTTGAGTGGCAGGCCACTCATAGCGACCCTATGAAGGAGAGTCCTCAACGCTTAGGTGTCTCTCATTTTCCCCTTAGTGTTTCATAGTATTTCATTGTAAATAATATCCCAATTTCTCAATTACAGTTTGTGGATGGGCGTTTGGGCTGTTTCCCATTTTCTTGCTATTGTGACTAATGCTGCTACAAATATCAGTGTACATACCTCCATTCGTGTCTTGATTTTCATTTCCTTGAGGTATGTTCCTAACTATAGAATTTCTGAGCCAAATGAGATTTATTGCTTTGTTCATCTTTTGGGAGAAAGATCAAATACTAGCAAAAAGAGAAACATTAGAATAAAAACAAAACAAAAGGCAAAATAAAACTCTTGAAAAGTGAATTTGAATAAGTGGACACTTTATTTTCCGTAATAACTTTGAAAACCAGGATGCAAGTAAGTAAATTAAGAAAATTTGCTTCATTACAGTATCCAACAGGTTGATAAAATATGTGATTGTGTGAATGGGTGGATATAAGGACTTGTCTAATAAGGATCTAAGCTCTAAAATCTGTGGAAAGCTGCCAAAATTCAGCAGGAATAAGACAAATCACAAAAAATGAGTAAAGCTCATAGACAGAAGACGACTAAGCAGCAAACAAACATATGAAAAACTATTCATACTTAGTAGCTATTTTGCACCACTGTTGTTGATTCTAACCCCCAGTAAGCCAACAGGACATAGAAAACTGTCCCTTAGCATTTTCAAGGCTGTGGTTCTTACCGAAGACAAAACTGTAAGAAGGAAATGAAAACTTTAAATCAACAGCAATTGACAGAAATTGCAAACTCATCTTCCCTGAGACCAAACAACAACTGGAACATACTTATCACCACTGGCCATTCTTATCAGGGTCATAATGTCGGTCTTGGATCAGATGGAGAAAACACAAAACAGAACTCAGTGTTACTAAAACAAATAGCAAGACAAAACTGGAGGAGTAGGCATCAGAGTACTCCTTGAGATTATTAGTACTCTGAGACTCCCTTAAACTTGGAATTGAGTCTATCTCTGAGATCACCTTTACAAAATAGCACAACAGCACATAAAATATACTATCCATAATATGTATGCGCTACTTAAAAACTATCTGTATGAGACCAAATTATGAATAATTACTCAACGGCAAAGGTAAGAAGATTAGGGAACAGGGAAATTAGACTACTGGAAAGGGTAAAAACAGCATAATTAAGGAGAAGGATACATGCCATTAAGATCAGAGACTAATGTCACTAGGTAAAAATTATCAAATAGAAATCTAACTTACTTTTTGTACTTTTACTGAAAACTCAGTAACATATTATTTTAAAAAAGGGAATGTATTGTGAGGATAAAGGTCTTTAGAAAATTCAACTAGTTATGATTACTTCCTATTATTCCCTGTTGTTCCTTCTCATTCCTAAAATCTTGAAGTTTCAAAATCAAGCATTGCCAATTTCACTCTGATACCTAGTGATTTGTCTAAATAAAGAGCAAGGCTGAAGGGACAATTCTGAGCTGGTGCCCCCTGTCTGGATACTCTCTCTGTTTTCATGGGATCAGGCTGAAAAATTTGCACTGCACATTTTAGCAAATGCGTAAGTTCTGAATTATAAATCAGATGGGTCAATATCCTTGAGGTTCTTTATCCACGAGTAGGAGTACCTGTAGGCATTTTTCATCCTGTCCTAACAGTGCTTGAGTCAGAGAATCTCTCTCATGATGGAACATTTCTTGTTGTACACTGTCTCCTAGTTGTATACTGTCTCTTGTCTGTATTTAAAGTGGATTTTACTGGTGTCAACATACATGTTTTGCATGTGTATAACTTGATCAGGATAAATGGAGAGAATGCTTAAAAAGTGATTGGTACCAGTGTGTGAAATTCTCATCCTAATATGCCGGAGAATACTTGGGATCTAGAGGCAGTCTGTTAAGGAAACCTATAAATATGTGTGGGTTGGACAAAAATGGTGCATAACCTTTTAGAAAGGGGACAATTCAAGTTTTTCCTTAGTCTCATACAATTCTATTTATGAAAAATTTTGGAATTATGAAAACATAGATTGTTGTCAAATAAATAATGTCATGGCAATATAAATATGAGGTACACTCCATGACCTTTTAATCTTTTAGTGATGTGTAAAAATTTATAGTGCTATATTTTAGTTCAGTGCAGCCCTGCAACAAGGAAATCATTACAAGCCCAGTGTTTCTGGAAAGTTTCTTTGCTTTATAAAAGTTAATCATCTTCCATTTATTTACATCCTATAAAGTATATAATTTATGGAACTCATGAGGGTAAACACTCTTCTGTGACATTGTATATCAAAGTACATCCATTAAGAGTTTTCTTTCCTCATTATATAGGCCATGTGGGTTTTTTGTTTTTTGGTTTGTTTGTTTTTTTTAATTCTCTTTCCTTCCTTTCTTTTTAAAGAATTAATCCTAAAAAAATAAGAATAAAATTAGGAAAAAGGTATTTGACTTGAGAAAGGAAAAGAATTTGTCTTTTATTTTAATCTTTTTGGACTCAGCCATCTTTGCTGGGTTAAAGAACTTCCACTTAATTAACAGACACTGCTGATCTGAATTAATGACAAGATCCCTAGCACCTGTTTCCAGCTTTCTCCAGGGAGCCAGGTGAATGGAGAAGGCAAATTGAGAGAGTCTCAGTGGGGCAACCGAATCCAGGAGGTAGCGTAGAGGCTAATTTCTACAGTAAGGCCTTCATTACTCATCTGTTGAATGTCAGCTACTGAGTCGGGAATATTGCTTTAGCAAGAGGTGAAAATACTTTCCTTTAAATAAATCTGCTCAATGTGCACGATTTAATTCCATCTGACAAGAAACACACTTAAGATTTCGAAGACTTCAATATTTCAGTTCAGTCCAGGAACAATGAAGTAAATGAAAAGGCCAGAGAATTTTTTGCCCTCAAAAATTTGATGGTGCAAAAATTAACCAAGAGGAAATCAATGCAGCTTAAAACTTATTTTTAGACTATTAATGTGACAGAGACCAAACTCTGACATAGCTTCCATTTTTTTATCCTATGTAATTCATTTCATAGCTGGTAAGGGCACACTCTTTCCTGTCACTGTTCTCTAACTTAGAAACCTTCACAGTCAAATGACTGGTCCTTAAATGACTTGGCAAACTGAAAATCATTTAAGACGCAAAAGGTATCTCAATTTTTTTTTGTGAGTACAAAATTTTTGACTACATTTCAATTTTAAATATGGAAGTGCTAGTGAAAAGGAAGTAATCAACAATACTCTTCTGAGGAGTTACCCAATACATGGAAAAATATTTTCTTGTTTTGGGTTCTTGTTTTCTAAGATGCCCTATCTTTGGGGGTCTAATCCATATGGAGTTGCACAGCTAGCCCAAACACAGTTCTCTGGGGGTTCAAATCCACCAGTCATCCCACGGGAGAAAAGAGCAATCTCCTCTCATGAGATTTACAGCCTTGGTAAGCTGCATTGCAGTCCTAAAAGCATGCAGTTTTAATCCACCAGCTGCTCCGTGGGGCAATCTTCTCCTGTGTGTTAAACTGCTTCTGGAAACTCACGAAAGGGTCAGCTGTGGGTCAGTTCTGACCCTGTGGTACTCAACAACAACTTTTCCAGCTCCACAAGTACTCTTCTGTCATTCTTAGTCATTGTCCAGCTTTTAGATGCATAGGAGGCATTGATTAGATTGTGGTTTGGACCAGGCACGTCTTAGTCTCTAAGTTTGTGACATGCTTTTTTGTTAGCAATATTTCCCAATGCAATGTGATAATGGTTACTCATGGTGGGCAGTGTTTGGTGGAGCTCTCAGTTTAAAACAAGCTTGGAAGCAAGAGTGGCATCCACTTCCAAAATAGCTTGCCTCTGGAAACTCTATGAACTTGGAGAAACAATGAAAGTTATACAAGAGTTCAGGTCTTTCATTTATAGGGTTGCTATGAGTCATCTATGACTAGACGACACAACAACAATAACAACAAACCATCAATATGCCAAGGAAGAATAAACATATTAAATATTTATGCACCTAAATGGCTAAGCTTCAAAACAGATAAAACAATCTAATGGAATGAACAAGGAAAATAAAAACTGAACTTTGAAGAGGCCATGGAACAAAGGATACTATTGCTTATGTAAAATGGATTTTGGCTAAAAGTAGAGAATAGCAAAAAAGACCTGTACTTGAAATAATTGACTTTGCAAAGGCATTCATGCAGATCACAACACACTATTGATAACATTGAGAATAACGAGGCATCCACAAGCTTAATTGTGCTCCTAGGGAACCTGTTCATGGACCAATAGACAGTCATTTGAATAGAACAAGGAAATACTACATTGCTTAAAGTCAAAAAAAGGTGTGCTCAGAGGATAAAGTCAAAAAAAGAGTAACTTCTTTTTATGAGACCCTTTGATATATATGCTGAGAAAATAATGTGAGAAGCTTGAATGTATGAAGAATGTGGTATCAGGAATGGCAGAATACTCATAAACAAATTATATTATGCAGAGAAACAATCTTGCTTGCTGAAAGTGGAGAGAACTTGAAGCTCTTAACTGATGAGGATTAAAAACTAAAGCCAGCAGCATGGATTAGAGCTCAACAACAAGAAACAAAAAGCTTTACAATTAGGCCCAAAGAATGGAGAATGGAGAAAAGACTGAAGTCATAAGAGATTCGATTTTACTTGTGTCCAGTATCAACAGCCTTGAAAACAACAACTAAGAAATTAAACGAAGTGTTGCATTGGGCAAATTTACTGTGAACAACATCTTTAAAGTGGTGAAGATCAAGGATGTCATCGTAAAGACTACCGAACGATGGACTCAAGTCATGGAATTTTCAATTATTTCTTATGAATGGTAAAACTGGAATAAGGAAGACCAAGCAAGACTCGATGCTCTTGCATTATATTGACAAAGAGTATTAGCTTTACTATTGACTGTCAAAGTAACAAATAAATCTGTTTTAGAAGAAGTGTCATCCTAGAGAGGGTTAAACCAGGCTGCTCCTTGGAGGCAAGGATTCTGCAGCTTCATCTGACATACTTTGGGCATGTTGAAAGGATGGGCCAGTCCTTGGAGAAGGATGTCGTGCTTGGGAGGCTGGAGGGATAGCGCAGGAGAGGAAAACCCTCAATGAGATGGATTGATTCAGTGACTGGGGTAGTCAGGGTCTGTGTGTTGGAAACAGTGAGGTTGGCACAGGTAGAGCAGGGTTTATGGCTTTTGTACATATAGGGTCCCTATGCGTTGCAACAGCACATAGCAACAACATAACTGTAATCAGGGTACTCCTTAGCAGCAGGGCATATTCTGAGCATGTTGCCCAGAGGTCTAGTCTTTGGGAAAAGACATTCTGCTTAGAAAAATAGATGGTCACCAAAGGAGAGGAGAACTCCCAGTGTGATAAATTGGCACATTGATTGCAGTAATGCATTTGAACATGATGGAGAGTGTGAGAATGGCACAAAATCAGGCAGAGTTTTGATTTGTTATTCATAGAATTAACTTAGAGACACTTAACAACACACATTCTGAGTCACATTGGCCTTCATCTTGGTCCTGCTATAGATCAAAACTATTCTTTCCTCAGTTTCTTTCAACTAGCGCTTTTTTTTTCTGTATCTGACTGGCTTTTTCTAAGATACTCAACTGCTTGTTATTATTTGTGTCTTTGCTTAAATATCAGCTGCTCAAAGGATAAAGTTATTCTTTATCCATAAGAATAAAATATCTTATTCATAGCACTTATCATTAGCTCAACTTCTATCATTCTATGAACTTAATTTTGCTATCTTCGAGTGAGAACCAACTCACAGCTGACTCTCCAAGCAGGTTTTCAGAGGCTGTAATATGTATGAGAGGAGATTGCCCATTTTTCTTCCTCAGAGAGGATGGCACATTTCAGCTGCCAGAGTCATTTCTATTTTCAGTTAGCAGCGCAACTCCCTGCAGACTATGCAACCTGAACTCATTACAAAGTAACATTAATTAGATTTCATATTATTGGTGCTTTACTTTCTAGAAAAAAAGCCCAATCTTGGCTAAATTAGCATTATTACTATTTTTATTATTGTCATGTCATTGTTCAATGACAGAGGAAAGTATAGTAAGTCTGCCACTTGACTCTAAAATGTCACAAAGTTCTCAATAAATTTATTGTCTGCCTAAGGCAAAGGAGAGGCTTATTGGTACTTATAATCCCGCATTTCTAAAATGTCATTTAGATTTGCCAAATATCTGAAAATAAAACTTGTTTTCCCTGTGCAAAACAATGATATTGAGACAGAGTCTCACTGTTTTCCATAAGCCTATGTCCTTGAAAAATCAGAGAAAGAGTTGGCAATCCTGCTAATAAAGGTGCCCTAGAGCACCTTGGCAATTAGGCCACTCAAAGCTGAGAATACAGTGAGAGCTGATTGATTCAGCAGGATACCACTCTTTCTGAAAAGGGCAGGTGAGACTTTAGGAAGAATCTCTGCAGATTTGCTAAGAAAGATTCAATTTTGGTTTTGAATGGCTCCATCATCTGTTTTACTCAATGAAGAGACATACAAAGAATTAAATATGCTAGTTAAATAACAATGGTCTGTCACATTGAGTTAACATATGTATAGTCATGCTAGAAAGTGGTTTCCTGTATTTGAATTATAGACAATGAACACTGTAAGGTAGATAATTGACAATTCAACTCATCAAACACACATTTCATAGAACACAATTTCCATGTTGCTCAGAAATACATAATTTATACATTGGAGAAGCAGACATTTCAATGAGCCTGAAATTTTATTTTCGTTATTTTTTTCAGTTACCAACCCTCTATTGAGCATTCAGTACTGTAGACATTGAGCATACAGCGGTAAAAAAAATATGATATACTTCCCTGTGATAGTTATCTAAAAGGAATCATGGAAAGATTGTTTTTAATGCCTCAAGAAATAATGGATCTACCATAAAGGGCTCAAAAAAGGAACCTTGGAAGAATGGATTCATGAGATATGTACAAAGCTCAAGAAATCTTAATATCACTGAACAAAACCATGGCATTGAGGCTTAAACTGACAAAAATGAAGAGTGTTACAGGAAATGCAAAAACCATGAATTGCCCTGATGTGTGGAAGGTTCGACGCTGGAGAAACTCAGGCCCTCATATTGCAGGAGTATAGTGATCTAGGTAGAGTTTAAAGAAACTTAAGGCCTTGACTATAATTTGAGGACAGGCCATGTTCCTTATGAGATTAAGAAACACAGTGAGGATAGAGATCTTGTACACTTGGACCACCACTGTATAACCAGAATCTAAAGAAACACTCAGCAAATTGCAGGTACTCCAGTTCTTACTGGAGTCATTGAAAGAATTCCTAGAGATTTGAAAGGTGATGACTGAAGGATTATGAAGTCAATTATACTTCCAGTGGACATGGACATTTTATGAGAGGAAAATATATCTGCATTAGATATTACGAAGATAGATAGGAAATAGAGGTGGCCTTATGCTGCTGTAATAGCGTGAAGGGCCAGCATTGCTTATGCAGATATACTGATTTTCACAGATGTATGTTTTCTTTCTAACATACTAAAGTCTGGGTATAAATGAGAGAGTTATTTTCATAGGTGCCTTAAACTTGATTATTTAGAAATTATTTTAAAAGTCTGAAAAGTGATTACAACTCACATTTAAACTTGAAAACAATTTGTGTTTCAGAGTAAGCAAATAACACAGGGAAGAAAGTATAATATTTGTATGTAAATTATTTTCTTAAAATAAATTTCATGGTATTTTCTTTGTGCTTTAATTTTATATTTTCCCTGTGGTTTTATGTTTTACAAAATAAATCTCTAGCTTTATTCTTTAGAATGAAAGATAAATATGTCATTGCTAAAAAATATTAGGAATAATGTTGCATGTGCTAAGTATCCAAAATTTTCCCTTGAATTTTCCCATATACATCTACCTATGTATAGTTTTTTACATCTTAAACATATTTTTGTTTAATATACAGTGACAGTAATTCATAGTATGAAATATTTATATGAGGTTTGTCTATCTTTCTATGCAGTTATGTTTGTGCTTTGGAAAAGGCAATGATAAGTTCAAAAAGTTTTCCTGTGGCTTACTCATATCATAATAGTGAATTAATCATTTGTACACCAGAAGAAGATGACTTGATCAATATCAGAAAAATAGTCTCAACCAAGGCAACATTTTTGATAAGTACACTTTGAATAAACCTCTTGATGAACACAGTCATGTTTCTTAAAACACTAAACCAATAAGCATTAGATTTGGTTTGGAATAAGAGTGATCTCAGAATCACATCTGACCAGCATAACCCAAAGTGTGCCTATGTATACATCCATATCTATGCAATAAGCTCATCTAATACATTATTAACAGAGGATGAAAATAATAATGGACCAAGGATTAATTTTTTATGTGCAATATGAATCCTTGATCTTATGCCTCCTAAGAAGCAAATGAATTTACCTAACCCAGCCAAGAGCTTGGAGACAGAACTAATAATAAATATAGATATATAAATAATCTAATTTCAAAAGATTAATTGGTGCAGTCAAATGATTGAAAGAGTACAGAGCCATAATGCCTTTAACAAATTAATAGCCAATGGTACAACATGCACAAAATATCACATTAAGACATGTTTGTTCTTTGAGCAGTTTATTATTTTGTGTTTATTGAATGAATCACCTTTCCAATAGTGTCTATTTCTCAAAATTCCCATAAAAATAAAGATAGTTAAAGGAAGTAAAATATTTACAACTGAATAGTTCTTTACTATTTTCAAATCTACTGTGACTGAGACTGGTGAGTGTTCTATAGCATTTACATACCTGGCTCCACTGTCCCGTGAGGAAAGACTGGAGTACGTGCAGCATCTCCGAGTCACCACTTTGGGACAGTTCATGACACATGATCACTTCTTGCTTTATTTATAGAACTGAAAACTACCTCCATTTTTACATTTCTTTATAAACAAGGAAAAGAAAACTCACATAGGTACAGAACTTTTACAGGCCTGTTTGTATCTAAGTAAACACTTCAGAATTTTTCTATATAGTAACAAAGACTATCAACGTCAATAAGGGCAAAAATTTGTCATATTTGTAATGTGTGCTCCCATTCCTTGCAATCATGATAAGAACAATACAGCCTATTTATAATTTGATGAAAATTATTTAATATTCTTTATCTGGATGCAAAAATCTGAAAATCAGACTGACTTACCTAATTATGTTTGACTTAATATATTCAAACATACCAACAATCATGAAATGACACATCATGAAATGAGCAGGCAAAGTTTCAATTTGTTATACAGAAGATCCCATTGAGTAAGAGCTGATTCGAGGGCAAGTAACATCTCCTTTATACAATCCAAAGTCTTTGCAATTACTTGCTATGCATCAGAAAGCTGAACAATGACTAGGGAGTATAAAGGAGAATTGATGCCTTTGAGCTGTGGTGCTGGAGAAGTATGCTGAATATACCATGGACTGCTAGGAGAAAAAACAGGTTCATCCTGGAAAGGGTGAAACTGGGCTGCTCCTTGGAGACAAGGATTTTGGAGCTTCGTCTGACCCATTTTGTATATGTTGCAAGCAAAGACCAGTCCTTGGAGAGGGACATCATTCTTGGGAGGGAGGAGGAACAGTGCAGCCAAGGAAGACTCTCAATGAGATGTATTGATTCACTGACTGGGGTAATGGAGGTAGGTGTGTCAGAGACAATAAGATCGGCACAGGTTAGGGCAGCGTTTAGGGCTGTTGTACATAGTGTCGCTATGAGTCACGGGTGACTCATTGGCACATTACAACAGCAACAACATCTCCTATTTGCTAACCCTCATCATAAGTTCCAATTAACTTTTTGAGGTGTCATGCTCCTCATTTGTAAACTAAAAGACCCACTGCCATGGACAATTACATTGCCTACAGGAATTATAATTGCCATGGACATTACAACTTACTACAGAAATCCCCCAGATTATGTGTGGTGTTACCAGTTTATTGTTCATCAGAGCTTTCCTAGCCATTGACTTTGACTTTGCCATAAAGATGGGCAGGAATATGAGAATAGAGCATGTCAGCCTATTCACAAAGGGACTGGATACTCTTGCTACTAAACTGAGCAAATTCAGTGATAGATCTCGAGAATCCCTCTACCAGCAAAGAAAAAGCAAGAGAATGTAACATGCCTTTCAGGATCCTTGACCAAGACCTACATGACACCAGCAGCATTCAAAGCAAAAACCACAGACCTGAAATGAGACAGAGCGGGCATTGGAACTGCTACCCCATGGAACCAGAGCTAACAACATTTGACCAATATTGTTGAACCACACAGAGGATGGAAGAGAAAGTGATTGCAACACTATAAGAACTTTGTAACACTTGCTTAAAGTCAGAGGCTCAAGGTTCAAAGCTCAGGTGCCTGTAATCACAATTCAGAAGCTGTCCTCATTGAGTGATTGTATCTGCTACCAACCTGAATTATGGCCTTTGACTTCCTTAATATGATTCTGTGTGGTCTGTGAGCTATTACAGAGGATTTTGAACCCAATAAAGCAGTAATATTGCTATTACAATGTTTAAAAAGTGATAAGGAGCATGTGGAACATGTCTGACCTCATGGGAGTTGGTTTTGTGTTGTGTTTTTGACAGAATACAGTTGCCCTTTATGGTTTTGACAAAGGTCAGATATGGTTGTCCCCCCATGGTCTTTGGGTTGTTTATTTTGTATTATGACACTTAGATATCCTCCAAGCTTTAAAGAACTCACCCTCATATACTGCCTGTCAAACAAATAATGTTATTACGTGCTGTTGAGTTAGAACTGGCCAATAGCTGACTCTCCAGTGAGTTCTCAGAAGCTGTATATCATTCTTGAACAGACTGCAACAATCTTCCAAAGAACAGCTGCTGAGTTCAAACTGCTTGTCTTCAGTTTGACAGTGCAATCCCTTGACCCAGGGGTACTGATCAATAATAATAACCTTATCTTCAGAGAATTATTTTTACTATAAAGAAATTATAGATGGCATGCTCTTCACACAACTTAAAAAGGAACATGTAAGCTATTTTTTACCTCCTGTTGATTTAGGACGTGAATTTTCATAATATTTAGTGGTTGTTATTGCTGTTGTTATGTGCCATCAAGTTGCTTGTGACACATAGTGACCCTATGTACAAAAGCCCTAAATGCCGTTCTATCCTGTGCCAAATTTACTGTCTCAAACACACTCATTCCCACCATTCCACTCACAGATTCAATCCATCTCATCGAGGGGTTGCCTTTCCTGTGCCGTTCCTCCACTTT
>NW_006399757.1:11757222-11757744 GCF_000299155.1 Elephantulus edwardii | reverse complement strand
GGTCGCTATGAGTCGCAGGTGACTCGACGGCACATAACAACAACAACAACAAGGAATCTGGAGGTATGTTGGGATATACTGTTAACCCAAAGTAAGTTACTTGAATATACTAGATCCTTTTTTAGTTAAAAGATGGACAGTATACTCCTGTTAAGATTTCCAGTTTGGAAAACCTGATGGGATTTTGCTGAGTTGGAACTGACTCCACTCCACTGGGGTTCTGTTTGTTTGCTTATGTTGTATTTTATTCTAAGGAATCCTAGTGGTGTAGTGTATGATTAAAGGTTCGGCTGCCAACTAAAATTTGCAAGGTCAAATCCACCAGTACTCTGCAAGAGAAAAGTTGGGCAGTCTTTTCCCATGGAGACTTCTGAGCACCAAAAAACATGATGTAGAATTATAATGAGTAAGAATCAACTCAAAAGGAATTTACATTTCTTGTAGTGATTTTATGGCTTATTTTCTAATATTTAAGCTCTTATGTTCCTAAAAGATTCTTAGTGTGATTATTATATTTTATAT
>NW_006399757.1:11746755-11757122 GCF_000299155.1 Elephantulus edwardii | reverse complement strand
AAGCAGGGTTGTATCATCTGCATAACGTAGGTTGATGATTCTTCCACCAATCCTGATGCCACATTCCTCCTTGTACAGTCCAGCATCTCGGATGATCTGTTGTTCTGCATACAGACTGAAAATGTATGGAGACAGAATATATCCTTAACGTACCCCTTTCTTGATTTTGAACCATCCAGTGTCTCCCTGCTCTATTCTGACGACTGCCTCTTGGTCCAAGTATAGGATTCGCATTAGCACAATCAAATGTTCTGGGATTCCCATTCTTCTCAGAGTCACTCATAGCTTTTTGTGATCCACACAGTCAAAATCCTTTGCATAGTCAATGAAGCACAGATAGACATTCTTCTGGTATTCTCTGCTTTCTGCCAAGATCTATCTAACATAGCTATAATATTCCTAGTACCATGACCTCTTCTAAATCCAGCCTGCACATCTATCTGACAGTTCTCTGTTGACATATTGTTCCAAACGTTTTTGGATAATTTTCAGGAGAATCTTGCTTGCATGTGATATCCATGATATTGTTTGATAATTCCACACTATGTTGGGTCACCTTTCTTGGGAATGGGAACAAATATCGATCTCTTCCAATCAGTTGGCCAGCTGGCTGTTCTCCAGATTTCATGGCACAACTTAGTGAACACATCCAGGACAGTGTCTGTCTGTTGAAATAAATCAGTTGGTATGCTGTCAACTCCTGGAGTCTTGTTTTTTGCCAATTCCTTCAGAGCAACTTGAACTTCCTCCTTCATCACCATAGGCTCTTGCTCATATGTTAGTTCATGAAATTCCTCTGTGTCAGCCAATTCCTTCTGATACAGTGACTCTGTGTACTCCTTCCATCTTCTTTTGATAATTCCTAGATCATTCAACATTCTACCCAAACTATCTTTAAGTATTGCCACCTTTGGCTTGAATTTGTTTTCATCTCCTTCAGCTTAAGAAATGCTGAGTGAGTCCGGCCCTTTTGATTTTCTGACTCCAGCTCTCTGCACATTTCATTATAGTATCTTGCTTTGTCGTCCCACACTGTCTTTTGAAATATTCTGTTCAACTCTTTGATTTCTTCCTTTAACTTTGGCTTCTCGGCCCTCTAATGCACTACTCAGAGTCTCATCTGACATCATCTTGGTCTTTTCTCCTTCTTCCGCCTTTGTAATTATCTTTTGTATTCTTCGTAGACTATTTTCTTGATATTCTTCCAGAGTTCATTTGGTCTATGCTCTTTGGTGCTCAAGGCATCAAACCTGTTCCTGAGATGATTTTGAAATTCAAGTGGGACAGACTTAAGGTCAAATCTTGGTTCCCGTGGACTTGATTTAATTTTCCTCAACTTCAGTTTGAACTTGCATATGAGTAGTTTGCGTTCTGTCCCACAATCAGAACCTGGCCTGGTTTTCACTGCTGATATTGAGCTTCTCCAGCGAATCTTTCCACAAATGTAATAGATTTAATTCCTATGCATACCATCAGGTGAGATCCGTGTGTATAGCCTCCTTATATGTTTCTTATAAAAGGTATTTGCAATGAATAAATCATTGAATGTGCAGAACTTTATCATTCTATCTCCAGCCTCATCTCTCACCAAGCCCGTGTTTTCCAGCTACTGATCCTTCTTCCCTGTTCCCACCTTTTTCATTCCAGTAACCCATTTTATTAATGCACCTTGATTGCATGTTTGATCAATTTTTGACTGCAAAAGTCTGTAGAAATCTTCTATTTGCTCCTCTTTGGCTCTAGTTGTTGGTGCATATATTTGAATAATAGTGGTATTCACTGGACTTCCTTGTATTCCTTGTATGGATATTATCCTGTCGCTCACCACATTGTATTTTAGGAAATATCTAGAAATGACTTTTTAAATTATGAAACTAACTCCATTTTTTCTTCACCTTTTCATCCCCGGCATAGTAAATCATATGATCATCTGACTAAAAATGTTCCATGCCAAGCCATCTCATTTCACCAGTACCTAGTATGTCAATATTTATGCGTTCCATTTCTTTCTTAACAATGTCCAATTTTCCTACATCCATGCTTCTCATTCAACTGGCTTTAAACATTGAAATAATATGTTCCATAATAGACATTCAAATATATTTGGGCTATCTGAATGAAATTCATATTTCCACCTCTTCTCACAAACCAATTAAGTGACTGCCATTCAATTGTTTTGAATTTATGGGTATAGCACTAAATATTTTTATGTTTTAGACCTAGGAAAAGTACCCATCTCTCTCCAACAGAAAAAAAAATGGGCTGCAGAATATCAGAGATGATGAGGATGACACAAAATAGGGTAATGTTCAAATCTATTATTCATGGGGTTGCTATGAGTCATAGTTGAGTTGACAGCACCTACCAACAGCAGTAGTATGTATGTCTAGCTTTCCAATATCATGCAAACATGAGGGTCACAAAGTCATCTGAGAACCTAAGTTTGAAGTATTAATTAAGGTGTATGTATGACCTAGTTCTATCTCTAAACACAAGATACAAAACAAAAGACCACACTGTAACTCGTACCTTAAAATTGCCTGTTCTAAAGTACTGTCCTCTACTCATTGCCTATCATGGCTCACTTCTATTCTCAAATTCAGGCATCTAACTGCACTCCAGTTTTTACTTTCTCCTTTTGAACTAAGGATTTTAATTTGGCCTTAACTTTTAATTAGATTCCTCTTCCTTCTAGTACAGAAGGCTTCTCATTCAGCTTTTGGCATCATGCATGTTACTTATGTTGATGTTCTTTGTGACCAGGTGAGATGCAGACTCCTTCAACAGTCTGAACATATTGACTTTTTGGCTCCTTTCCAGTAGAAGAAACTGAAATGGGAATGAGTGGGAAGCTGTGATGACCAGAATAAACACCATCTGGTAATGATTCATAGTGAACTAGTTATATCTAGTTATCAGAATTCAAGGAATTTTAAAAAAAAAGAATAAAGACTGTGTCTTGAGAAGTAAAAACTTATTATGAGGCCTAGACAATGATTATACATAATCATATGTATGTAAGTAATGTAAGGTAATATAAGGATTTCTGTGGGGTCTTGGTAGACTACTGCTAAAGAATTGGGCTGCCAATCCAAAGGCATGAGTTTCAAATCTGCTAATTGATCTATGGGGAAAAAAATAGATCATCTCCTTACATGTGATTAGCTACTTCAAAAAAACCCATTGGAGGATCAGTTATCAGTCAGTGTTGACTCCATGGTCCACAACAACAATGAAAGGAGTTCTGGTGGTATAGTTTTTATATGTTGTGCTATAAACTGAAAGATCAGTAGTTCAAACCCACCAGTTGCTGTGAGGAAATTGTTCCTCCCATAAAGCTTCAAGTCAAGTCAAGACAAGCCATTGCTGTGGCATTGGGATCAACTCATAGCTGATGTTCCAGCAACCAGCTATAAATCACAAAGAAGGATACTGTCCATAATTCTCCATTGGAGTAACTGGTGGATTTCAACAACTAAGCAGCGTAACTCCTTATGGGCTATGACCCCATAGCATAAAAATCAGAGCTGTAGAAAACTAATGGAAGGCTGTTGTAAATGGAAATCAACTCAGGAGCCACAGGTTTTGTTTTGACGTAGTATTCTATATTTGTAATATTTCTTCGTTCTAGAGAATTGAGTTGAGATTAGTTAACTAGGACTTGTTTACACAGACCCATGAAAGTGTTTTTGACAAGGCTCATTTAAATTGAGAACAAGTGGAGAATGACAGGGAATGTAACAGGACTTGTTAGAGATGAGACATGGTGTTAACACAAAGCAAAGATGACCAGTCTTCTGTGAAATGTTAAGGTAATTGTGAAAATAATTTGAAAAGCATAAATTATTTCCAATTCCCAAAATACAATGACAGAATTGTTGAATGTATTATTTTAATTACATTTCTATTTAATAATTTAAAGAAGGATAAGAAAGGGTTACCAGAAGGAAAGAAAAAAAAATTAAAAATCTCATCAATCTATTATGTATCTTCCAGTAAGAAATAACACATAATTGACCCTCCAGTGAGTTTGCAGAGGCTGTCAATTTCACAGAAGGAGACTGCCTTTCTTTGTCCTGCATAGTAGCTGGTTGATTCAAACTGTTAACCTTTTGGGTTGGTAGTGCAACTCCTTACCAATAAGCCACCAGAGCTCATTACTATGAGCCAGATAAAATGTAAATAAAAATCATAGAAAGAAAAATAAGTAATAGTCAATTTTACAAGCATGTAAATTTATAGTTGTTGATTGCCTCTGAGTTGAGCATGACTCATAGCGACCATATGAACAAAAGACCTGAAGCCCCTCTACAACTTTCGACATTTATCAAAGTTCTAGAGTTTCTGGAGGCACGTTATTTAGGAAGTGGATGCCACTCCTGCTTCCAAATTTGTCATAGAATGTTGTTGTTATGTGCCATTGAGTCACCTGCAACATGTACAGCAGCTCTGAACTACCTTTCCCTGTCCTGAGCCAGTCACTAATTCTGACACATCAAACCCAACCCCACTGCCCCAGTTACTGTATCAATCTATCTCATCTGGGGTCTCCCTGTCCTGCACTGTCTGTCCACCCTTCAGCATGATGTCCTTCTCCAAGCACCGATCTCTCCTGGCCACATGCCCACAGTAAGTGAGGCAGAATTTCAGAAAACTAGCCTCCAAGGAAAAACTTGATTTCATCCTCTCCAAAACAGACCGATTAGTTTTCTGGCCATCCACAGTATGTTCAAGACATACATTATGTCCAGCATTACAACTCGAAGGTATCTATTCTTCCTCTGTTGTCCTTAGTCATTGCTCAACTCTCTGAAGCATAACAAGTAATTGAGAAAACTATGTATGGCCTGGATTAGATGCACATTTATATCTAGGCTGACATCGTTGCTCCTCAGCATTCTGGAGAGGTCCATGACAGCAGATTTTCCCAATGCAATTTATCTTTTGATTTCCTGACTGCTGGTGTTGATTATGAATCCAAGCAAGCTGTAATTGCTAATAACCTCAATCTCTTCTCCATCTAATATGGTGCTGCCATTTGGCCCTGGAGTGAGAATCTTTGTTTTCTTGGTGTTGAGCTTCAATCCATATTGAAGACTGCAGTCCTTGACCTTTTGCAGCAAGTACTTCAGATCTTCAGTTTCAGCAAGCAAGGTTGTGTCATCTACCTATCATAGGTTGTTAATGAGTCTTAGCATTAAATCACTATGTATTTAGAAAAAATTAAATATCTTAAATATATGTAAAGGCTTGTGTAATTGTGAGTGCTGCAACCTTCCAACCCAAGAGCAACAGTTTAAATCCAAGAGCTATTGTTCAAGAGAAAGATGAGAAATCTGTTCACATGTGACTCATAGTCTCTGAATACACCCTAGCAGATCTATGAGTCAGTTCCAGCTCAATGACACATAACAAAAACAACATGTAATAAAGCATACAAGGGACAAAAGCATGAAAACTTCTTATTTGTAACTACACACAATGAAGACTGAATAACCAGACTAGTAGATGTAGAACCATACCCTCAGGAATATCTAGATCAATTTGTTAGTAGTTTTTCTCACAAATAAAATGTTCCCCATCCAAATATGGTGATTAAAAACAGAGGATTAAAATCCCAAGATGAAACTATTCATCTCTTGTTGTCTGGATAAAAAGATTAAAAAGGAAAGAAAAAGTTTGAGGAAACCGTTTAAAGCACTAATAGACCACATGAATTATAACCAACATCCAACACTAACCTGAGACCAGAAGAATCACCTGGTGGCTGGATACCACTACTGAGCACCCTGATCAGAATCCTAATGCAAACTCCTGCACAGAGCAGGAGTAAAATGTAGAATACAATTTAAAATTCTACGACAATAAGGTTGATAGAAACTAGTGGAACCACTGAGGCAATAGACCTTAGAGAAATCTCAAATTCTAAAGTAAACCCATTGCCAGGCGTTTCCTTTCAGTCAAGCACTATGCAAACCTGCAAAGGGAGCAAAAACACTAGTTAGAAAGGTGCTTTTCTCAACAATTAATTATGCTGTTGTGAGAGTTGAATAACCTGAAATCTACCTCTTCCTGTGCCATCTTCATTATCTTAGAGACAGTAGTGCCCATTGCTGAAGTCACAGTGTCAATACATCTCATTAGAAGTCTCCCTCTCTTTCACCAAACCTCCAGGATGTCACTTTCCAAGGAATAGCCTCACCTACCTACATGCTAAAAATACAAAAAATAACTCTGTAATACTTTTTATATCACAATTATTGTATCCAAGGACCACTCTTGGCTGCACTTTCCCCAAGACATGTCTAATACTATAATTTCCAATGTTTCTCTGTTCATAGGGTTTTCAAAGGTCCATTTTTTATTTCCAAGGTGGCTGATCAATTTTACTTCTTAGACTGTCTTAATCGAGGAGCTCTGTTGCAACCTCTCCCCTATGGGTGACTTTCTGGTGCCTGAGACACTGGTGGCACAGATCTCATCATTAGAGCACCATACAAGCTACACCAGTATAGAAAATTGACACATAGTACCAAATAGGAGCAAAAAATAACACCCAAATTTATAAACATGCAAGATATTAAGTAATTGGCAATATACAAATCATTTCCCAATAATCAAACTGACAGACTGTGTACCTCTAAAATCAAACTGTAAAGACCACCAGGCATCCACATGACATGGTACAGGGTACTCTTTTCAGATCATAGTGGAAGCCCATGACAATGTGACAGAATAGGTCTTAGATGGGGTATTAGCACAGACCACGGCACAAATCAATCTTTAGTGCTGGTTCTTAGCACAGGCCTGATGACCACTAGGTCTTGGGCCTCAAGCACCTAACAGTACCTGGCCTGGCTCTCTGTCACCCATAGACTTCCACTTTACTGCTCAGGATCCAATCAATGCAGGACTTCAGATTACCCTACTGATGCCTACAGAACTTTTGTGGCACCTATGGACCCAGACAGGTTAAACCAAAGGAGATCCATAAATAAAGTTTTAAAAAGAGGAGAGGAAAGTACACATAGGAACAGGAAATTAAGAGAGGAAATAGGAAGACAATAATTACTATATTTAGAGGATTGTAATTAATGTCACAAAACAAAGCATGTGGACACAAAGAAAACTGATGTGCTCTATAAACTATCACCTAGACCACAGTAAAATGAAAGTTTAAAAAAATATGATCATTTAATAATGGGACTACATATAATTTCTTCTATTTACAAACTTCCTAAAATATGTTTTTAATGCATAACTAGTATCTTATACTGGAAAATGGGGAGCTCTGGAGATATACTCCATATTGAGTTGCAATTTTAACCATAAGGGTGGGTATCTCCAGTGGTTGGAACACACAAGAAGCAATGTGGAAGAAAGAAGAGTCTGATTTCTTTGTGATTGACAGCCTCAGAAATGATGAAGGGTTGCAAAGAGCTGGACCCAACTCAATAGGCTGCGAGGACAAGCACTGAGTGACTGGCTTACAAATATTCATGGACCTTATAACTTGTGAGAGTCCAAAGTACTTTATAAAAGAGCAGTGGTGACTTAGTGGTAAGGAGTTGTGCTGCCAACCCGAAAGTAACAGATTCTAATTCACCAACTGCTCAGAGGGAGAAAGATGGGAAATCTCTTCTCATATGATTTACTGTCTCTCAAAACTCATTGGAGGGTCAGCTATGAGTCAGTTCCACCTCAATGGTAAATAACAATGATAACAAATAATCTATACAGCAAGACGTTCTAGTGGATAAGAAGTTGTACTGCCAACTCAAAGATGTTAGGTGCTATCAAGTTGAGTATGACTCATAGCAAACCTATAAATAACAGTTCTAAAAACTATCCTTTCCTGTGCCATCCTCACACCTTCAGATACGCTTTACCTCATTACAGCAATCATTGTGTCAATCCATCTTGTTGGTGGCCTTCCCCTCTTTCGAATCATTCACCTTCCCAAGCATGATGTGCCTCTGCAAGGACTAGTCTCTCCTTGTAAAAGGCCCTTAATACATGAGTTGAAGCTTTATCATCTTTGCTTCCAAGGAGCTTTCTGGCTGCACTTTCTCCAAGACATATTTGTTCTTTTCACAGTCTATGGGATATTCAGTACTCTAACACCACAGCTCAAAGGCATCAATTCTTCTGCCATCTTTATTCATTGTGCAGCTCTCAGATACACAGCAAGTGATCAGAAAGAAGGTGGCCTGAATCAGATACATCTTAGTCTTAAAATAGACATCAATACTCCTCAATAATTTGGAGATATCACTAACTGCAGATCTTCCTAGTGCAGTATGTCTCGATTTTCTAACTGCTGGTACCAAGGGTGTTGAATGAGGGTCCTAGTAAGATGAAATCATTACAATTTCAATCTTTTCTCCATCTATCATGATGTTGCCTATTTGGTCCAGTGGTAAGAATTTTTGTTTTCTTAGCATTGAGACGGTAGGCCTTTTTGATCACCAGTAATTTGGTAGTTTAGGGTCTCTTCTTTAATGCAGTCGGGACCTAAAATATGGGCCTTCTGATCAATAGTTATCTAGCAGCTGGGCCCTGTGGCCTTTAAACCTTAGGTGAGTCACCAGCAACAAGGACTTAACAGAAAACTCAAAGGTAGGTCACTGAAATCTAGCAAGATATCCACAAGAGAACGATGAATATTTCCTTTTGAGAGGTTTATGAATGCTAATATTCCACCAGAGGTTCAGTCATGAATCATTTCCATGGTCTTTGCAATTATTTGCTATACATCAGAGAACTGGACAATCACTAAGGATAACAAAAGAAGAATTAATGACTTCAAATTGTGGTGCTGGAGAACAGTCTTGAACATATCATGGACTGCCAAGAGAACAAATAGGTCTGTCTTGGAGAGGGTGAAACCAAGTCTCTCTGGAGACTAGAATTTTGAAGCTCTGCCTCATATACTTTGGGCACGTGGCCAGGAGGGACTGATCCTTGGAGAAGAACATTATGTTTGGTAGGGTGGAGTGTCAGGACCTGAGGGAAGATCTGGAAGACATGGATTGATGCAGTGACTGGGACAATGGGGATTGGTGTGTCAGAATTAGTGAGACTGGCTCAGAACAGGGCAGAGTTCAGAGCTACTGTATATAGGGTCGTATGGGTCTCAGGCGACTCGACAGAACATAACAACAAACAATGTGATTTTATAATACTTTCAGAAATGTAATAGGATTTCCCATGCTCGCTGGTTTTGTCTGAATACCAATTTTTTAAAAACTGATATATTAATAAGTCAAAAATTATATATTTATCCTAATTTGAACTTATCTGATTATCAATGACAATATTTTATACACACACACACACACACTCAAATGAACTTATTCTTACATTATTTTTCTTAGTAAATATAATTTATAATAAATTCATAATGTAAGGTTATTAAAATTTTGCCTGCTGTGTTCTTTAAAATATAATTTTTCATTATCTTTGCTCTTTTATGTATTTAATTTTTGGAGAATTTTTTTTTAGTGTGGAAAGGTATATTTGTTTTCTTTTTCTTTTAATGTGTCCAATTGTAATAATCTTTTTTTACAACATTTCTCCCTTTATATTTGGAATAACAAATTTTAAAACAACTCAAAGAATGTATTGTTTTGTGCCAGCAAAACCCAACACTCAAACCCAACTCATAGCTGACCCTTCAGTGGATATTCAGAGGAAGTTAATGGGAAGAAATATCAAATGGAGCAGGTGGTAGATTTGAACCATGTTCTTTTGAGATTACAGCCTAGTTTCTTACCACTAGGCCACCAGTGTCCTAGACCAGTGTCCTTGAGTGTCCTCAAGGTATTTGTTGCTGTTGTATGTTGTTGAGTCTGAAGAAACCCATAGCTGACTTTCCAGTGTGTTTTCAGAGGCAACAAATCCTATGAGAGGAGATTGTCTATTTTCCACCTGCAGAATAACTGGTGGATTTGAAATGTGTAACTTAAGGATTGTAGTGCAGTCTCTTAAAACTAGGACACTAGAGGTCTCGTCAAGATGCTCCATCTTTTATTCTACCTGAGCTCTTGTGGCATAGTCCAAAAGGAGTTACATTCTAATCCAAAAGTCAGACAACTTACTGGTAATTTGAATACACTAGCTGCTCTTTGAGCAAAAAAGGAGGCTATCTTCTCAGTGATTTATATCCTCCAAAATACCTCTATGAGTGAGCTCTGAGTTAATTTCAATTTGATTGCAATGATTGTGATTTTAAATTTTTTTTTCTTCTAAGGAATCTGGTGAATTTTAGTTTTTGATAATAATGGGTGACTGGAATGCAAAAGTCGGGAACAAAGAGGAAGATTCAGTAGTTGGAAAACATGGACTCGGTGACAGAAATGGAGCTG
>NW_006399757.1:11737932-11743976 GCF_000299155.1 Elephantulus edwardii | reverse complement strand
CTATTGTATTTATAATATTCTTTTTTAAAATAGTAGCTGTTCTAATCTCTCTAATACCATATTAAGAAATTCTATTTTCCCATAAATTTGAAACTACATCTCACTTACTTTGGGTGTATTTTCAGGAGGAACCAGTTTTGGGAGGGAGGCATCTAACTTGGAAGAGTAGAGGATCAGCCATAAACAGAAGACCTTCATGGAGATGAAGTGACCCAGTGACTATCCCAATGGGATTGAGAATGACAGACATCATAAGAATGGTGCAGGAGAGTGTACAGTTCAGATCCATCATTCACATGGTTTCTATGAATTGTGATTCGCTTGATGACACCTAACAACAAAAACATAAATTTGAAAGGTTATCTTTTCCTATAATAATTCTTTAGAATTAGCTTCAGTAAGATTATATTTTTTTAATATTTTATCCCTTTAGCAATGTCTATGTTTGGTATATACTGTTACAATTCTTGTAGCTATTTATACTGTGTTAGGACATGTTTTTCCCCCCTCAATTCTATAGATCAAATGTATTTAGTGCCTTCTGTGCATTTTTTCTTGAGATGAATACATTTATTCTAATAAATTTTAACAATTTTTGTTTAATTTTCATAGCATTATGGTACAGTTATATATATTATTATTAAATTTACATCTTTATCATTACTTTGTGTTCTTTGAAAGAAAAAATTAACCTAGCTTTTCCACCAACCTATTTTACACAGTTTGGTTGAACACAGACTTTTAAATGCAAATCATTTTGAAATATTTTAATTTAATGAATACTCCCTTTAGAGCTCTGGTGACCTGCTGTTGTTGTTGGTGTGGAGTCAAGTTGGAATCCACCCATAACTGCCCTTCCAGTGAGTTTTCAGAGACAGTCAATTACACAAGAAGAGATTGCTCATCCTGTGGAACAGCTGATGGATTTGAATCACATGCCTTGAGAATGGAACTCAGTTTCTTTCCACTTAGTCACTAAAGAATTATTATTTCCTTGACACTATCTGATTGATACTCATTAATTATTTCTAACTCAGATAAATTTTAAAACCAGGAGAAAATGGACAAATTCCTTGAAACTTATGCTCTACACAGATTGACATGGATAGATGTAGGACACTTGAACATACCCATGGCAAAGAAGAAATTGAGCAGGACATAAAAAGACTCCCCACAAAAAAAAAAACAACCAAACAAACAAACAACAACAACAACAAAAAAACAACAACTAACAACAAAAATATTATATAGCCTGGACCAGATGGCTGAATTCTAACAAACATTCAGAGAAGGTTTATAACCAATTCCACTTCCATTTTATATTGTATTGGAAGTGCTTGCTAAGGCAATATGACAAGAGAAGGGAATAATCACTATATGCAGATGATATGATAGTGTAAATAGAAAACCCCAAAGACTTTATAAAAAACTGTTAGAAACAAGTGGGCCAACTTAGTAGAGTGGTAGGATACAAGATCCACATTAAAAAATCAATGGGGATTCCTCTATAGTAACAAAAAGAACTCAGAAAAGGAAACCAAGGAAGTAATATCATCGAAAATAGACACAAAAGAACTGTATAAAGAAAACTACAAATCATTTCTGCAATACATGATAAAAGACCTAAATAAATGGGAAATGTGCCCTGTTAGTGGATATGAAGACTCAATAATGAAAATGGCAATCCTACCAAAAGAAACTTACATTCCACTGCAGTCCCAATACAGATACCAATTTTCTTTTTCAAGGAAATCAAAACTGAAATGGTGAAGTTTATTTGAAGAGAAAAGAGACCCTGAATAAGCAAAACACTTCTGAAAAACAAAAATTAAATGGGAGGCATGGCACTCTCTGACCTCTAAATCTACTACACAGTGGTAGTAACCAAAACAGCATATTGGTATAATGACAGGTATACAGACCTATGGAACAGAATTAATAACCCAGAAATAGACCCAGCTATCTACAGGCAACTGATATTTGACAAGGAGATCAAACCTATAAAATGGGAAAATGACAACCTCTTCAACAAACAGTGCTGGCAGAATTGGACTGCTCATGGCAGAAAGCTGAAATATGATCCACATCTCACATCATACATAAAAATCAATTAAAGGTACATCAGAGCCCTGGGAGTAAAGCCCAGAACCATAAAGTCCATAAGGACAAACTGGGACCAAACTTAGAATTCCTAGTCTATGGTACAAATAAGCTGCCAAATCATACAGAAATGCTCAGTGGGACTCTCTAAAGATTAAATCTCTGTGTTCATCAAAACCTTTTCCCAATATGGTGAAAAAAACAAACAAACAAAAAAACACACCATACTGACTGGAAGCAAACATTTGACAATACTAACTCAGACCAGGGTCTCATAACAAAAGTTTACAGAATACTACAGGTCTTTCAGAAGAAAAAGACTGATAACCCAATAACAAAATGGGGAAAAGACATGGAAAAACTTTTCTCAGAGGACGATAAAGATGGCCAACAACACATGAAGAAATGCTCAAAATCACTGGAAATAAAAGATGCAAATCTAAACCACAATGACATACCATTGTTACAGAACACAAGGGGTTCTTTCTGTAGTCAATTGCCCATAAGACTGACGGATTGCAGTATTCATAGGCACTTTATTACTGATCTGGGAAGAAAGGAGTTCCCATCAAAAACTGCCTCCTCCTCTAGGAGTGGTCATTAGCCTTTTATACCAGGGTAAGACACCGACTCACTTAACAATGCACTTTTGTTAGTAAAATCAAATAACTTCTACATCTGGAAAAAAAAAATCCAAACAAACCCAAAACAACCATTCACACTGATACCAGTAAACAGGCAACCTGTCGCTGTAAATCCACCAGCAACTTAACAGCGACAACCTGATGGGGGTAAGTACAATGGAGACATTACTCCAGGAAAGGATCAAAGAGAATCAATCCAGCTCAACTTTATTAGGATAAGCACTGCACTTATATACACAGAAAGACAGGATAGGGTGGGCTTACAGACGTGGGACATGTGGATTGGTCAGGAGAACCTTAGCCTCGTACAGATCACTCCCGGCTCAACAGACACGCTGCCGTCTTCGCAGGTGGCGAGCTTCCTCTACCTGGTACAGCCAAACACAGGGGAACTTTCTCTACCCATATTAAAGGCCGTTGGGAGGCTTGCACCTGTCTGAAGCTCAGGCTACAGACAGGTCCTGGCCAGAGGCCTTGCCTTCCTCCCCAACATTCCACAACAGCAACCCACAGGAGTTAATACATGACTGAGGGAAAATAAAAGGAGGGGGGCTGGAAAGATAAAGGCTAGCTCAGGAAAGGCCCACCTTCCCTCCTAGCAAACAGGCAGATTAAGATACAATTTACATATGACTAGGAAAAAAGAGTTTCAAAGAGGTAAACACTGCTCTAGGAAAGAAGCATTTCTTCTCCTAGAAAATAGACCACTTAAAATACTTTTACACCACTAAAGAATGGAAACAAAGAATTCTAAGACAAGGTAACTAGTTTTTCAGACTAGAGAAAACTGATGTCCATTTAATAACTATGTAACTATAGTTTTATAACTGATATGTATTTGTTGTTGTTGTTGTTATGTGCCGTGGAGTCGCTTGCGACTCATAGCGACCCTATGTACAACAGCCCTAAACTCAGCTCTGTCCTGTGCCAACCGCACTGTCTCTGACACTCGCATCCTGATTATACCAGTCACTGAATCAATCCACCTCGTAGAGGGTCTTCCTCTCCTGCGCTGTCCCTCCACCCTCCCAAGCATGATGTCCCTCTCTAAGGACCGATTGTACATAGGGTTTTCAGAGGCCTGCTATTTCAGAAGTGGATGGCCAATCTTTCTTCCTAGTCTGTCTTAAATGTGAATGTTCAGATTTAGAGAAGTATCAGACAGACCAGCAAGTTAAAGGTATATCCCTTATTGCGGAGTTAACTTTAGTGTTAGTGTTGTCCCTGCCTTTCTAACACGCGTCTTTACCCACTTATTTCCCTGCTCCACCATCCACCAGGATACCCATCTACTTCTACCCCCTCTCTAGAGAATTCTAAATTTACTAATACCACCCCATCACCATCTCACCCCAATAGCAATAGTAAAGTTTAGCAGGGCAACAAGCAATACATGTTGAAGAGGATGTGGAGAGGTGGGAACTCTCATACACTGTTGGTGGGATTATAAAATGGTACAACCACTCTGGAAAGCAGTTTGGCATGTCCTCAAAAAATGGAACATAAAACCTCTGTATGACCCAGTTGTTCCACTTCTAGGCCTATACCAGAAGGAACTTAAAATTGAGACACAAATGAGGATTTGTACTTCAGTATTCATAGAAGCATTATTCTACTATCTCAAGAACATGGAAACAGCCCAAGTGTCCAACCACAAAAAAATGGATTGAGAAATTGTTGTCTATTCACATAGTGGAATACTATGCAGCACTCAGGAGCAACAATCTTGAAAATACCTTACTTGAGAGAGACTGGAGAGCATTATGCTGATAAATTAACAGTTTCAAAAGGACAGATACTGAATAATATTACAATTGTAAAAACAGAAGGATTACTAGTAAACTATATGTGGGGACACAAAGGAGGAAAGGGTGGGAGCAGAGAGGTGAGGATAGGCTGGGACCATTGCGTTCCACAATTAGTGGAGAGAGGAGGTAAAGAAAATGGGAAGGATCTGGCAGGGATCCAAAAAGACAGAGTAATGATGGGCATAATCCAATAATGATGAATCTTGTAAGACATAATACATGGGAATGATTGTGTGAAACAATATGAATGAAGGATAGTGTGAAACACAATGTATACAAACTTTGAATTAAACCAATATAAAACATTGCTGTTCTATGTCGTTGAGTCATAAATTTAAAAAAAACACACAAAAAACAACCTATCATAAAGTCTTTATCATTATATTTTCCAGACACACTTGTGTCTCTTGGTTCTAACTGTAATTAAAATTAGGATTAAAAGAGAGGCTTTAGTGACCTGATGATAAGGAATTATACTGTCAACCAGACAGTATGTGGTTTAATCCCCACTTGCTCCAGGAGAAAAATGGGCAGTTGACTTCCGTTTGATTTACTGCCTCTAAAAAGATCCGGGAAGGTCAGCAATGAGTCGATCCCAACTCAATGGTCCACAACAAGAGGAAACTTAAAAAAAGCAGGGGGGAGTACTACTTTTTTTTTTTGTCTCTGTATTTTATTGAACAGGTTCAGGGTGAACATGAGTATTGTATTCAATAAATTTTGTTTCCAAAACAAACATTTTATAAAGAAACATTTGTAATATTTTCCCAAGAAGTAAAAATGTACATCTATATTTAATAGTATTTAAGTTAAATTGACTTAGCAAACTAAAGCATTTTTTGTGGTAAATATATATTTACCACAAAATATTTGTCACAAAACCTTCTTAACATGTTAAATTAAATGGCATTAAATACGCTTATTATTATTGCAGGAAGACGAGACCTGAGTGAGAAAAAGAGTGAAAGAATCACCTGAATACCTGTGTTTGGAAGAGGAAGGGGCTTTATTTACTGCATGAACCTCAGGGAACTATTATCCAAAATGGCCAAAATCTCTAAACTGCTTTGTCCTGGGGCTTTTCTAGAGTAGTGGGTGGAAACAGTGTGCTGCTCTCTCATTGGTGGTTTTGATGCATCAACATCAGTGGAAGTTTATAGAAATAGAAGCTAGCATTAGTTTTACAGTCTCAGGAAGGTAGGAGGTTGTGAGGTTGAACATACCCTGGCTTTCCAGATGAGGGAATGTTCTCACAAAGTCATAGATTATCTAGCCCAGTTGAAAAAAGAAACATTCTAGCAGGATTGCAGCCTCCCTGACTTTTCAGATAAGGAAGCACAGCCTCTTTTCTCTCTCCCTAGGAGTTTAAACAATCTTACACAATCTCTCCTTTTCCTTTTCATTAACTTGTTTAAATATCAATATTCTTTTTCCAATGTTTTGTATTGCCTTTAAACAGAGATTGTGTGCCCTAAGTACATTTTTAAAAATA
>NW_006399757.1:11734296-11737832 GCF_000299155.1 Elephantulus edwardii | reverse complement strand
AATACAATTATTTTTAATTCTTGTTCCAGTAAGAATTATGGCTTAAGATGTTTAGTTACATGCTATTTAAGATATGTTCTAACTAGTTTTTTAACACTCACTCTAGAAGACTTTTGACCTAAAAGATTTAGTCTGATTAGTATCCATGATCAGTATAATCAATAATACCTGCATTAATGAAAACTTCAAGCTACTTACAAATCATGTGACAATTTAAGTGGATATGTGATAAGCATTATTTTACGGAAAATTGTAATACAAATTATTTGCCAGTGAACTTACCGAAGAGCATTTGAACATTGTCTTTATTCATTAATTTCTATCCTTAGACCAACTCTAGAAGCAAAAAGATAAGCAGGGATAATTTCTATAAAGGATTTGTTTCACCTATATTTTTTGTATTTTGAGAATTTCTTAATTTGTATTTCTAAGATAAGTAAATTATTCTCTCCTTGATACTATATATAATTCATTAATTATTTCAAAACACTTGGTTATTACATTTTCCAGACACACTTTTGTCTCCTTGATTCTAATGACAATTAAAATTAAGATTTAAAAAAAGTATAATATATACAAATCAACTTGGGGAGCCTATATAGCAGACTACTTCCAAATACTTTCAGAAAATTCTTTTAGTTGGAGAAGTAGATATAATCAACTTCATTAAGTAGACATACCAACTTAATCTCAAATATTTTATACAATTCCAAATTTGCTTCCATGTAGTCATTTTAGAAGATTGTGCCGAACAATATTGTTGCTGCAGATTTGGATTCACAAGCCACTAAGTCCTACTAAAGTGAAAATGTATTATCACTTCATAAAACTCATCCCGCTTTATCATTCCTATAAAGATATGACAAGGCTGTTTATCAATAGGTAATAAGACAGATAATTTAACTGTACAAGCACTAATTGGTCTAATTCACTAACTGACCTCTCACCATTTGATTCACTAGTACAATTGAGCTCTGATAAAGCCTTTAATTGTAAATTGCACACAGCTGTGAGCGGCTTCTCACGCTGGCACAAAAAAACTATCATCGACTGTTTCATCTCTGCGACCTGCTAATTTGGAGCATATGTAACTGTTTTTAATGCTGAAGGCTTGACATACCACAAACAGCAGATGTTGCAGCTGCCCCTGAGACGCTTTATTTAATTCAATTACGTCTTTTGGAGATATGTAAAAAAGCTAGGCAAGATGAGAGAGGGCAGGAGAATGTTAAAAATGGAGCCCCTGGTTGAGGCCCAGGTGGCTCGATAGGCAAATGATTGGGTGAATGTCTAAATGATCTTTTTAATTGAGTAGACTGACGGCTAATCAGGGTCATGAAGTGTTATCACACTGATGAGCTGAGTGGAGCCCTGGGCTGCTCTGCAATTAATGCTGCTTTTGTGAAAGGAGAAAAAAGAAAGATAATGTATACCATCTGGCAATTGTTTATGATAAAAGCAGCAGTTTGCTGCAAATTCAAGTTAAATGCTATTCATAACATTATTTTTGCTGCTGCTGAGGGCAAGGACACTAAGCCTAGGCCTTTGTCTAACTTCTCATTCTCCTTCTCAACCAAAACATTCATTTTCTTCCACGTGTGTCATTATTAATTACTTGGCCGCTTGCTAATGTATGTCCTGAATGATTCCCTGTTTGATATGCCAATAAAAAGCCCAGCATATACTTCTTGGAATCAACTTCAGCATTCATGCCAGTGTATCCGATTACAATAAAACAAAGCAACGGTTAAAATCACAGCCAAAACCCAAAGAAAACAAGTCAATTTTTTTTTCCTTTTTGCCCTAAAGTGAGTGGTGTCCCCTTGGCATCATTGGGATTTAAAAGAAGGGGGATGGTGTTCTTAGCGTCAGTCAAGGACAAATTGCCTGTTTATTAATGACTTCTTTTTCTTAATGCCTTTATAAGATCAGTATTTGCAAACTTGAGTTTTAAAACCTATGGCCCAGTATTTTCACTTCTGCTTATCACTTAAGAAATTGTGTAACAAGAATATCTTCAGAATTGAAAATAAATATGAAATGCTGATCATATTCTGAACTTAATGTGTGTGAAGGCTGTGTGACGGTTTCTCAAATACACCAATACATAAAAAAACAAACGTGTCTTTTATCTTGTGTTACTAAAAAGAACAAAAAAAAATTTTCTAGTAAAACTTTGACAAATATCCAAATGTGATTTAAGAGTTAAAGAAAATAACATTTAAGTACATGAAGACAAGAATTTATGTCACTGTAACTCCAAATTATCAAGGAATATAAGTGAAAATATTTAGGAGTAAAATGTTATTAAAGAAAGCATATCCTAATTATGAAACAATTAGCTTCACGATTGTTGTTGTTGACTCACAGCCAACTGTTGTTCAACAGATCTGCACCCCGCGTGATCCTGTACCATCCTCACACTCTCGGACACACTTGAAGTCATTGCTGCACATACTGGGTCAAACCACCTGGTTGGGAATCTTCCTCTTTTGCCATCCCTCCACCTTCCCAAGCATGATGTCCCTCTCCAATGAATAGTCTCTCCTATCCACTTGTTCAAAATTTGCAAGATGAAATGGCATCATTTTTGCCTCCAAAGACCACTCTAGCTGCACCTTCTGCATGACATAGTTCTTTTGGCATTCACTAATCCTCTCCAACATCACAGTTCAAAAGCATCAATTCTTCTGTCATCCTTATTCACTGTCCAGCTCTCAGCAGTACAGCAAGTTAAAGAAAAAGACCATGCTCTGAATCTGGCATACCTTCTTTTTCAAAATGCCATCAATCCTTCTCAATAATTTGGAGTGGTCCTTCACTGCAGACTTTCCCAGGGCAGTACGTCTCCTGAACTGCTGACTGCTGATACCAAGGGTATTGATGGTACGGCCAAGTAAAAAGAAGTTGTTGACCATTTTAATCTTTTCTCCATCTATTTTGATGTTGCCTATAGGTCCAGTTGTGAGGATTTTTTCTTGCCATTGAGATGCAATTCGTATTGACAGCTGTAATCTTTGATCTTTTGCAGCGAGTGCTTCAAGTCCTCCTCAATTACAATTAAAAAAAAACTTTGTCAGATTCCATTCTTTTCAATTTCTTAGTTACCTTATATTTAGTTGAGTAAACACTGGCTTTAACTATTCTGAAATTAACAGTAGTTTCTGACTCAGAATCTACTTTCAGAAAGACAAAGAAGGTCACTAACTGCTATTTAATAAGTATTTGTGGATATCTTTCATCTAGTTTTAGGCACTGGGATTAAAAAGATAAAGACACAGAAATTGGCCCAGAAAAGGCCTCTGAATGAGTGGTCTGAGAACAGAAAGATGAAAAACTCAACCTAAACTTTTAACTAGTTAGGAATGACATTAGGAAAACATTCTTCTAGGAGACAACAATGTAGAGCTAAAAAGATTTTGCAGAAGTTTGAGTTTTCTTCAGAAGTAAGAAGTTGACAGCAAATTGCTATAAAAATATCAGAACTGAAAAGGCTCAATACATATTGAACAAATAAATACATGAATACAGTTAAT
>NW_006399757.1:11705314-11734196 GCF_000299155.1 Elephantulus edwardii | reverse complement strand
AGTTAATATATATATATATATATATATATATAATGCATATGATTTGTCAGAGAGGTTCTTAATATCCAGTCTTCATCTGGTGGTACAGAGACTTGTCGCTTACAACTTTGAAAGAAAAGATAAAAATAGAATAGTATTACTTTGCATGAAAAGATACTTTCAAATACGCAGTAAGATTTCATTTCATACTCTCTCCTAATTTTGTTACCATTGTTTCTAAAACTGACCTCCATGATGTTAAGGTGGAGATACGTGGTACTAAGAACTTAGTTAATGATGAAGGAAAACTACAAGTGTGACTATGTAAGAGTATCTACTTCAAAACAAGGATTATTATATGATAGTGCACATGGAAAAGAATGATGAGGAGAATGGAAGCAACAATTATACACCAGGCCCAAAGTTGACTAGGACCAAAAAGAATTATACTGAGAAAACCCAAAAGTCATTTTGAGGAAAAAGAAGCAACAGAACCTCCGTATTATACAATCCAACTCAACTAACTATTGTGAGTCAGAACCAACCTCTTGTTGACCCTCCACTGGTTTTTCAAAGGCTATAAATCATTGGGAAGGAGATTATCTATCTGTCTCTTTCTCTCTCAGAGCCCTGGCAGATTTGAACATCCAGAGAGGCTCTACCTTTGGATTATCAGTGCAACTCTCTATGGGCTATACCATCAAAGCCCTCTATGATATTATACAAGGAGATTGGGAAAAACCACCCGTAATAGAAAAAGAGCAACACTTGAAAATCTATTTTCTTCCGGATAATATACATGCTTAACAGACACCAAATAGTGTTAGTATATGCAGCTGGTGAACTTAGAGGGAACTCTGTTGACATAATTGGTTAAGGATTTGTGCTGAAAATCCAATGGCCAGTGTTTCTAATCCACCAAGGGTTCTTTGGAAGAAAGACAGGCAATTTCCTCCCTTACACAAAGAAAGACAATCCTCCTGTGATCTTTATAGCCTCTGAACAATCTGCTAGAGGGTCTGCTCTCTGTCGGTCCTGACTCAATGGCAGTGAGTTGTTGAATTGGTTGATTTAAAGCACAAAAGTGGAGAGTAAGAAGGCAAAATAAAAGCTTTCAAAATCTTCATTGACCAAAATTAATGAAATAAATTTATTTTAAATATTCTGAGAGGACATTTTTTTTAATAATAAATAGCAATTATTATCAACACAGAGAGGTTCTGTGCCTCAAACTTAGGAGGGTAGTAAGGGAAGAATTCAGGTTTATTTAAAGTCCTGACTTCCCAAGCTTACCTTCTTCAATATATTTTATTGCTCTTTGTGTGGAAGAGCTTAGTGTGATGAGAATTATACTTCATTTTCTAAGTTGATATTTTGTAAAATATTTTAATGGTATATTTTTAATTTTCCTTAATTAAATAACTTAGAGTTCTTCTAAGATAACTGCCGAATAATTGTTTACGAGAATTGAATATTCTCAGGTTCTAAGTATTTTTTTAAAATTCTGGGCCAAAGGACATAATTGTTTTTGCACTTATAAAATTATGTTTTTGTCTAAATCATTCCTTAAAACTCATATTAATGAGATATGTGTTATGTGCTTAGTACAATGAATGCAGAAAGGAATTGCAGGAGAATTTAGAAAACTGATACCTGAAATAATAATTACAAAGATAACAAACATAGTAGATATTGTTCTTGCTCTTCCTCCAAAGTCTTGAGGACTGCTTAAAGACAGAGCTGTACTCAAAATGAGCATTTAGCAATGAACAGATCCTGTAGAAGGAGAGAGAAGTTGGGCAACAGTCTCAGAAAAGCACCAACGGCAAATAAGAAGCCAACCTAAGGAAGATTATCTAGGAAAAGTACATGTAAACAGAAATCTCAAGGTCAGTCAGCCTGGAGAGAAAAAGGAAGATGGATTTACACAACATTTTAGTGTTATAGTTCACTGCAGAGCTTTGACAGGGGAGTTCATTACCAAATGTTGCAATTACATGTCACAATAACAATAGAGAGTTTATGAGAAAAATCATCTAAACCAGAACCCAAGGACAAGAAAGCTCTTCCTATACTCACTTACATTAGCTTCTTGTTAGTTTCTTGGCATTACATACCTTGACTATTAGGACTGGATGTCAATACTTGCATTATGTTCTGACAGTGTAGGACTTCTGGCTCTAATCTTGCCCTGTTTTTCCTCATGTTATTTCTTTGTTAATCATTCCACAAATTTGAAATGGTCTCTAAGAATTGTGTTTTTATTTAAAATACCATGACAGTCAAGTATCAATTCTGATAGGATAATCCAGAATTTGGGTGATAAGTTTCAGGCTATAAGCCTTGTGGCACTGAGAAGAAAAAAAAAGAAAGAAAAAAAAGGTGAAATGGTTGCAACACTGTTGTTACTGTTGTCAGATGCCACCAAGTCCAGTACAACTCATAGTGACCTTAAGAACAGCAGACCTGAATCCTGTCCTATCTTCAATATCTCTGATGCACAGTAACAGTTTCAATCCATCTCTCTGCAGGTCAGCCTTTCTCTCACTGACCCTCCATTCTTCCAAAGTTCAAGGAAAAGATGGGCATTGGATTGAGTTTTGAATGTTGGCAGTATAATGGGACAAACCAGGGCTAAAATGCTCCTTTTTAGGTTACCATTTACACTGCTACATATATTATGGATAACCTTAAATGTATTCTTTTTATTTTAACTTCCTGATTTAAAAAGCAGATAAAAAATATTTCCCTCATAAAATTGTTTCAATGATTAAAGGTGCTGAAATATAGAATCATTTGCTTAGTATAATGCCAATAACCATTAAAAATAAAAGTTAGTAATCATTTTTACCTTTAAAAATATTAAAGAGATAACAAAGGCTAGGTCAGGTGATATGAACGTTACATGCAAAATTGTTAGTGTGGATGAAAATAAGGTCTATAAAGGGAAGAAAGGAAATAAAAGAATGTAGTAGATATTCTATACATTGAAAATGATAAGAAATTACAGAATAAAAAGCCAGCAAGTATATTGAAACTACATTATTAATCAACTTAAAGTCTTGACAGTGCTGGTAGATTCTAGGGACTCGTTGCTATCACTTAAGTAGAATACCAAAATGGAAAAAAGCAATAATCAATGGGAAAGAGAAACACTTGGATCCTTGAAAGGTTCTAAAGGATAATGTTGTTGTTGTTGTTATGTGCCGTCGAGTCGCCTGCGACTCATAGCGACCCTATGTACAACAGCCCTAAACTCCGCTCTGTCCCGTGCCAATCGCACTGTCTCTGACACTCCCATCCCAATTATCCCAGTCACTGAATCAATCCACCTCATAGAGGGCCTTCCTCTCCTGCACTGTCCCTCCACCCTCCCAAGCATGATGTCCCTCTCTAAGGACCGGTTTCTCCTCACAACATGTCCAAAGTAAGTTAGACGGAGCCTCAGAATCCTTGCCTCCAAGGAGCCACCCGGTTTAACCCTCTCCAGGACAAATCTATTTGTTTTCCTAGCAGTCCATGGTATTCTCAATACTCTTCTCCAGCACCACAGCTCAAAGGCATCAATTCTCCTTCTATCCTTCTTGGTCATTGTGTAATATTTGTGATATTGTCTTAAAGAATATCCATTTTAATCACCTCCTATACCTGGCAAGTAAATATGGCTCTCTTCCATCAGTTGGTCAGGTAACTGTCCTACAGCTTTCTTGGTACAACCTGGTGAACATATCCAGGACTGCATCTATTTGTTGAAATATCTCAATTGAGATTCCATAAATTTCTGGAGCCTTGTTTTTTTGTAAAATCCTTGAGGGAAGGTTGAATTTCCTTCTTTTTTATTATTGTTTCTTGATCATATGTTCCTTCCTGAAAAGGTCTGTGTCAATCTATTCTTCTTAGTACAGTGACTGTGTATTCTGTGTATTCCTTCCATCTTCTTTTGATGTTTTCTGGATTATTCAATGTATTGCCCATAGCAATTTTCAAGTATTATAACTCATGGCTTGATTTTTTTTTACATTTCTTTCAACATGAGAAATGCTGAATGAGTTCTTTCCTTTTGATTTTCTGACTCTAGCTTCTTTGCACATTATAATACTATTAATTATCTTCCCAAGTTGACCATTGAAATCTTTGGGTCAACTCTGACTTCCTCATTTCTTCCCTTTGTTTTGGTTTCTCGGTGTTCTAGTGCACTATTCAACATCTACTCTAACATCCATCTTGGTCTTTTCTTCCTATTCTGTTTCAATGATGACATTTTGCCTTCTTCACAGATGATATTCTTTATATCCTCCAAACAGCTCTTCTGGCCTTTGTTCATTAGTGTTCAATGCCTCAAACCTGTTCTTGAGATTGTTTTTAAATTCAGTTTGGATAGATTCAAGGTCGTATTTTGGGTTTTGTGGATTTGTTTTCATTTTCTTTAGCTTCACCTTTGCAAGTAAGTAGGTGATGGTCTGTTCCATAGCCAGCCCCTGCCCTGGTTTTCACAGCTATTGAGCTTCTTCAAAAATTCTTTCCACAGATGTAATCAATCTGATTCCTATGTAGTGAATCAAGTAATATCAATGTGTATAGTAATTTTTTTAAAAAATAAGTTTGCGATTAATAAATGAGTGATTGCACAAAATTCTATCATTCTGTCTCTAGTCTCATTTCTGTTACCAAGTCCATATTTTCTGACTACTGGTGTTCCTTATTCCCAACTTTTGCTTTCCAGTCATAAATCATTACTAATAAAACTTAACTGCATGTTTAATCAATTTCAGATTACAGTAGTTGGTAGAAATCTTCTATTTCTTCCTTTTAGGCTTTAGTTTTTGGTGCATATATTTGAATGGTAGTGGTATTGATAGGTTTTCAATGTATGTATATGGATAATGTCCTGTCAGTCACTGAGTTACACTTCAGAATAGATCTAAAAATGGTCTTTATCACTGTGAATGTACCCTCATTTTCTCTCCTTTTTCTTTCCCAATATAGTGTGTCATATGATTTTCTGATTCAAAGTAGCCTAGGTAAATCCATCTCAGCTTGCCAATGCCCACGATAACAATATGTATGTGTTCCATTTCCAGGCCATGAACTTCTCAATTGCTTGCTACATCTAATGGCTGGAAATAACAGATGATGACAGGAAAAAAAATAAAGTGATTCCTTTGAGTTGTGGTGTTGGAGAAGAGTACTGAACATACCATGTATTGCCAAGAGAACAAATGGATCTGTCCTGAAGAAGGTGAAACCAGTTTGCTCATTGGAGACAAGACTTTTGAAGCTCCATCTCACATACTTTGAACATGTACCAAAATGGAACAGTCCTTGGAAAAGGACAACATGCTTGGAAGGGTAGAGGATCAATGCAGAAGAGGAAGAACCTGGGTGAGATGGATTGGCACTGTGATTGTGTGTCAGAGATGGTGAGGTTGTCTCAGGATAGGGCAAGTTTCAGAGCCATTGTTCAAAAGGTTGTTATGGATCATACTTAACTCGATGGCATATAAAAACAACAGCCTGGCAAAATTTCCCGGAAGGCACGATTATGTTCCTTCTCTATTATGTTCCAATCTCTCAGGTCACTTATTTATGCCAAAAAGGGAAATAAAACCAACAAATCCCAAGACTAACAAGGGGTTTTTTATTAATCGTGCATGGTGCACAATATATGATCAGGCTGTCTCATAAAGTAACCAAAATTCAGCCTTAATTTGAAACAAAAAAGAACAAGGATATACTCATGACAATCTGTGTATCATTAATCATTACACAGGGGACTATTTGTATTGATTGTGGGAAGTGTGACAAACCTGCAACCATATGCTATCAACAGTGTAAAATCATTTTACCTACTATAATCACATGAAGAATAAGTATGAAGAGATGGTTTTACAGCTTTCAGGATATCAGAAGTTCAGTTATTATTGTTCACGGATACTAGTAAGGACTGACTTGTCTTTCAACTTTCTTATTCTTGATGCCCTAAGAATATAGTTTCAATAATGGTATTTCTCATTAAAGAAATAACAGAAACAAATATTTATTATTATCCCCTCATATGGAAGCACGCACATTATACTGTATAAAGATTTTACAACATGCTAACATAACCAGTGGCTTAGCCAGACTGGCATTTCCATGATCGATGACACCCTACTTTCCAATGACAGCATATTGGGCAGCTCTAGCCAATGTTATAATAACTATGCAAAGGAATTTATGTAGACAAATTGTGGTTAACCTTGAGAAGAATGGGAATCCAGAATACTTGGTTGTGCTCATGTAAAACCTATACCTAGAAAGAGTAGCTGTTGTCTCAACAGAAAAATAATAGTTCATGGTTCAAAATCAAGAAAGGAGTGCATCAGAAAAGCATCTTTTCTCCACACCATTTCAACCTATATGTTAAACAGATTATTCAAGATTCTGGACTCTATGAAGAATGTGGCATCAGGATTTGGGGAAAAACACCTAATAAAAATTTACATTATGCAGATAAAACAACCTTCCTCATCAAAACTGAGGAAGACTTGAAGCATTTGCAGCAGAAGGTCAAGGATTTCAGCTTTCAAGATGGCTTGCATCTCAAAATCAAGAAAACAGAAATCCTCACCAGTGGGCTAATAGTCAGCATCATGATAGATGGGGAAGATTTTGACATGTTTAATTATTTCATTTTGCTCAGATACACAATCAACACCTTTGGCACCAGAAGTCAGGAAATCAAAAAAGGAGTTGCAAGGAGAAAATCTGCTGTGAAGGACCTTGCCAAAGTGCTAAAGAACAATGATGTCAGTCTAGGGACTAAGATGTACCTGATCCAGACTATAGTCTACTCAGTTGCTTGCTCTGTCTGAGAACTTGACAATCAATAAGAATGACAGAAGAGGAATCGATGCCTTTGATTGTGACGATGGAGAAGATTATTGAACATAGTATAGAATGACAAAACAATAAACAGATATGTACTAGAAAGGGTGAAAGCAGCCTGCTTCTTGGAGGAAGGATGAAGGGTCAGCCCAGGAGGGGAAGATCTTGGATGATATGGATTGATGTTGTAACTGTAGCAATGGGGTCTGGTGTGTCAAGACTATAGCAAGGTTCAGAACCATGATTCATAGGGTTGGTTTGAGCTAACTCAAGGATACAAAGCAACAATAGCAATCCTGCATTTAAAACTCTGAGTTCAGGAGAATTACAGTGTTTTAGTTTCATATTTCTCCTGCCACAATAAGTTAAAACTCTTGATATTGTATACTTATGGACAGTGCACTTTTGTCAGTCAAGTAAATTACTTTGGCCAAAAGGTAACACCAAATGTATCATAAGTGGACGTATATATTTTCCTATTGGAATATTGCCAGCTATATGTGAAGAAATCTGGGTAGTCTTAATCAAGATGAAAGTTTTATTAGTCATTAAATATAAAGTACATCATGAGATCATAGACTTAGAGCCCAGCCAAGTGATTGAATTATAAGAAATAATAAATTACCACTGTTTTAACGACCATGTTTTGTGGGAATACTTGTTAGCCAACAATAATCAATTAGCAAAAGTGGCTTCTTCATTTTTTTATATTAATCTCTATATTTCCAACTGTATAGGTTAAGAACTTTTAATTGGTAGATTTGTGTTATTTTTCTTAACAAATATATAATTTTCCAGAAATACTGAAAATACACTCTTTCTTCCTAAAAGACAGAAAATTCTTCCAGTATTCCTCAATTCTTTAATTTTAAATAGTTTGAAGAGAACAGTTGCTGATGTAATGTCTTTTAGCCACTGGGAATATGACACTGAATGAGAATTTACATTCTATTAAGAGAAATAGTAGATATCTCATTAAAACACACATAAATGAATGAAGTAATTTCACATGGTGGTAAATGCAATTAAGGGAATAACACAGGTGTTATTTGTTGCTATTAAAGGATATTATATGTTTAGTAAAACGAAGAAGGTAGAAGAAGAACATAGTCAAGGAAGCTCTTTTTAATTTTTTTAATTTTATTTTATTAATTTTAATGAACACTTACAGAGATTTTGGCTTTCTCTTCACTCATTGTTGACTTTTTCTCCCTGCCCATCTCTCTCTCCAAGTTTGCTCTTCTCTTTGAAATGTAAAAGAAAAAATCTTTCATTGGTATACAATCACCCCCATGCCCACCCACGGGCTGAGCACACTCCACTGTGCAGCCTCCATTCTGGACTCTTTGTCATGACCATAATTTTGTTGTTGTTGTTGTTATGTGTCGTCGAGTCACTTGCAACTCATAGCGACCCTATGTACAACAGCCCTAAACTCTGTCCTGTGCCAATTGTACTGTCTCTGACCCTCCCATCCTGATTAACCCAGTCACTGAATCAATCCACCTCATAAAGGGTCTTCCCCTCCTGCGCTGTCCCTCCACCCTCTCAAGCATGATGTCCTTCTCCAAGGACCAGTCTCTCCTCACAACATGTTCAAAGTATGTTAGATGGAGCCTCAGAATCCTTGCTTCCAAGAAGCCACCCAGTTTAACCCTTTCCAGAATGAATCTGTTTGTTTTCCTAGCAGTCTATGGTACTCTCAATACATAATACCCAATCATATATCACTTTTAAACTGTTCTCTCCCTATCTATTTCAATGCAGTATACATAATTTATCCAATTTTTCTCAGTCTTACCCCAACCCTGATGTCAGTCCCTTTCTACAACAGTGACACTATGCAGCATTTGTCCTTTTGTGACTGAGATACTTCACTCAGCATAATGTACTCCAGGGTCACCCATTTTGAATAATATTGCATGCGTTCCTTGTTTTTCAATGCAGTGTAGTATTCCATTGTGTGACTATACCATAGCTTCTCTATCCATTCATTTGTTTATGGACACTTTGGTTGTTTCCAACTCTTTGCTATTGTGAACAAAGAGTCAATGTGTGAATTTATATTTAAATAAGGGGAATAATTCTGCTTAGTTGATGAGCATTTAAGGAAGGTTAAATAACAATGAGAAAAGTCCTGGAGGGAAGAAATAAATTTGATCTATTGAATTGAAACAGAAAGTCAGTGTAGCTCAAGAAAACTTTTAGAGCACATTGAATAACATAAGCTAAAAGAGGTAGGCAGGATCTATTTCTCTGAGATCGTGAAAAGTATTCCCATTCTCTCTCTCTCTCTCTCTCCCTCCCCCCCCCCACCTCTCTTCCCCACTCCCTCTCTCTCTCTCCCAATTAAGCCATAGAGGAGAGCTGGGGTGGGGGTAGAAATCCTATTTCAGGAAGTATAATAAAACTACATTTGTATGGATATAGACGTATTTGTTGATTTGTTGTTCACTAAACCACCAGACCCTCTACCTTTCTAAGAATCATGTCCCTTTCCAAGGAATAGCCTCTCCTAGCAACATGCCCAAAGTATGTGAGTGAAGTCTTATCATTCCTGCCTCCAAAGAGCACTGTGGCTGCACCCTGTCCAAGACATATCTGTTCATTTTCTTGGCCATCTATGGAATGTTCAATGCTCTTTTCCAACACTACATCCCAAAGCATAAATTCTTCATCTGTCATCCTTATTCATTGTTCAGCTCTCAGATGCATAACAAGTGACTGGAAAGACCATGGTCTGAATCAGACTCACCTTAATATTCAAACTGACATCATTACTCCTCAATAATTTGGAGAAGTCCTAACTGCAAACTTTCCCAGTGCAATACATCTCCCAATTTCCTGACTGCTAGTGCCAAGGGTGTTAATTGTGGATCTAAGTAAGAGGAAGTTGTTGACAGTTTTAATCTTTTCTCCAATCATCATGATATTACCTAACAGTCCAGTGGTAAGAATTTTTGTTTTCTTGATATTCAAATGCAATCCATACTGAAGCTATATTCTTTTATCTTCTGCAACTAGTGCATCAAGTATTCCTCACATTTAGCAAGCAAAGTTGTATCATCTTCATAACTCAGGTTATTGATGAGTCTCCCTCTGATCCTGAGAGCACATTCCTCTAAATAGAGTCCAGTTTCTCAAATAATTTGCTCAGTATACAAATAGAATAGGTATGGAGAAAGAATATAACGCTGATAAACTCCCTTCTCAATTATAAACCACTTATCTTTCCACAACAGCCTTATGGTACAAGTATAGATTTCACATGGGAAAAATTAAGTGCTCTGGGACTTCCATCCTTCTCAATGCTATGAATAACATGTTATGATCCACACAGTTAAATGCCTTTACATAGTCAATAAAGCACATATAGAAATTCTTATGGTATTATATACTTTCAGCCAGGATCATTTCTGACATCAGCAATGATATCCTTGGTGCCAACGCCTCTTCTAAATCATAATGAACTTCTGGCAATTCCCTACCCATGTACTGTTCTAGCCATTTTTAATGATCTTCAGCATTTTGCTTGCATGGGGTAATAATGATACTGTTCAATAGTTTCCATATTCCTTTGGATCATCTTTCTTGGAAATGGGAACAAATGCAGATCTCCTCCAATCCTTTAGCCGGGCAGCTGTCCTCCAAATTTCCTGGCATAGATTGATGAACACATTCAAAGCTGCATCTGTTAATTGAAATAAATCAGCTGGTACTCCATCAATTCCTGGGGCCTTGTTTTTTGCCAAGACTTTCTACGCAGCTTCCACTTCCTTCTTCATTACCTTTGGCTCCTGCTTTCTTCAGTGTCAGTTCTTTTTGGTACAGTGATTTTGTGTATTCATTCCATTTACTCTTGATGCTTTCTGGGTCATTCACTATATTGCCCATGGCATCTTTCAATATTTTGACTCGAGGCTTAAATTTGGTTTTTAGTCTCTCAACTTTAGAATTGCAGAACGAGTTCTTCCCTTTTTATTTTCTAAGTCCAGCCCTCTGCACATTCTATTATAATACTTTCTTTATTCTTCTTTAGCTGGCCTTTGAACTCTTCTGTTCAGCTTTTTCACTTGGGCATGTTTTCCCTTTGTTTTGGCTTCTCAACAGAAATGTAGAGGGTAGAAGAAGGAAAGGAAGCCCCTCGACCAGGTGGATTGACATGGTGACTGCCACAATGGACTCTACTGTGTCAGGAAGTGTGAGAATGACACATGATAAGGCAAGTTTAAAAGCTAAACATCAAGAAAACAAAGATTCCTCACACTGGGCCAATTGGCAGTATCATGAAATAGTTGGTGGTATAGGCCTTAGGAACTTGCACAGCTAAGTCAAAGACTATGCCTTCCTGATGGTTCAAATCCAAAAGCAGCCCAGGATGAGAAAAACAGAGAATCTTTCCCCTTGCATATTTCAGCCTCCAAACATCCACTTCAGGGTCAGCTATTATTTAGTTTTGACACTACAACAATGAGTTTTTTCCTTGGTTTTAAAAAAGTTATATCTATATATAGTTGTTGTTAAGTGCCATTGATTATATATATACATAGTTGTTGTATTATTGATTGCCTTTGAGTCAAACACGATTCATAGTGACCCTGTAAAAAAAGGCCTGAAGCCCTTCTATAATTAGTGACATTTATCAAAGTTCATAGAGTTTCTGGATCAAGTTGTTTAGTAAGTGGAATATATATATATATATATTTCACTTACTGAGGTCTTGCTATTACCATGCAATCTATAAGTGCATCATGTAAGTTATTTCATGTGCCTACTACATATTAAGTAGGGATTACATACAAAGAATTTAAACAAGTTTTGGAAAACCAAATAGTCAGGCTGAAATGAATTTCTCTAACTCAGATTTGTCTGTCTCAACCTCTCTGCAAATAGTAGCACATCTTTTTCTATTAGTTGCAAACATTTTCATTTGTTTCCATCTGGAAGAGTTCCCGAGTAGCATAAGTCACCAAATGTTGATGTGATTGTCATATGACTTTAGTGGGAAAAAAAGTGGTATCTTTTATATGTTTTATGTCAATTACTACAAAGGTGCATGCCACTCTCTAAGGTGTAATCACTCAGCACATGAGTCCAATGATATGCTAAGCCTTGCCACTTACCTACCATTTTTGGTTGTCCTAACAAGGGTTAAACCGGGTGGCTCCTTGGAGGCAAGGATTCTGAGGCTCCGTCTAACATACTTTGGACATGTTGTGAGGAGAGACCGGTCCTTAGAGAGGGATATCATGCTTGGGAGGGTGGAGGGACAGCGCAGGAGAGGAAGGCCCTCTATGAGGTGGATTGATTCAGTGACTGGGATAATTGGGATGGGAGTGTCAGAGACAGTGCGATTGGCACAGGACAGAGCGGAGTTTAGGGCTGTCGTACATAGGGTCTCTATGAGTCGCAAGCGACTCGACAGCGCATAACAACAACAACAACAATATAGCTATTGTCACAAACACTTTAAAATTATCAATATAAATAAACCTAAATTGATTCAGTGCAGGGCATTATTTTTCTCAAAAAAAAAAAGTAGTACAAAGTTGAGTAAAACGAAAAAAAGTTCTTTGAAAACTAGCCAAGGAATTATGTAATTTTTAAATATTTGCTCTATTTAGGTGCTTTTAAGTTAAGTACATCTTATTGTGACCCTCTGAAAAAAAGATCTGAACCCTGCTCTATCCTGTGCCACCCTTAGACTTTCTGACACACAAGAGCCTATTGAAGCGGTAACCGTGTCAGTTCACCTGGTTGAGGGTCTTCCTGTCCTTCATCAACCTTTCACTCTTCATAGTATCATGGCCTTCTCCAAGGATTAGCCCCTCCAAGCAACATGCCCAAAGTATGTGAGGCAAGGAAGCCTCATCATCATTGTCTCTGAAGAGCACTCTGGCTTCACCCTCTCCAAGACATACCTGTTCGTTCTCCTGGCCGTCCATGGCATGTTCAGTGCTCTTCTCCAAAGAAGGCATCAGTTCTTCTTCTGTCATTCTTATTCATATTATAATGGACCACTTAGGAAAGGGAATAGTATTTGCCAGAAATTGGTTATATATGTGTTTTATAAAGATGATTTAACTTTCTAAACAACTTAGGAGGGAAGTATTCATTACACAAATATCTCACAATTCAGTGTAGTTGCTATAGATTGTAGCAAAAAAAAAATAAATAAATCTGTTTCCTTGAACAAAAGAGACATAAATTTTCTTTTTTACCACTTTGTAGACTGTGTGGGGGGACAACCCAAATCAAAAAACAAAAAACTAAACCCACTGTTTGTTTAGTCCATTCTATTGCAACTCACATGATTCTTTTATTTGGTTTCTAGAGCTGTAAATAGAGAGGAAACTGCCCATCTTTCTCCTGCTAAGTAGTTGGTAAATAGAAACCACTGATATGTTATGAACTATGCCACCAGATCCTTGTTTCAGTTATAACATAAAGGGTTTTTTGACAGTTCCCATCACAGTATGTACAGAAAGCCATTCCTCCATTGTACTATTAAGGTTAACAAAATATGAATGACAGTTTAAAGAACTAGCAACAAGACTGTACACAAACAACCTAGAGGTATTTCCCTGGTTCAAATTATTTTTCTGTCAAACATTCTTCTAGGTGATATAGCACTAGTCTGTGCATCGTGGTTGCTGTGATGCTGAACACTGTGACACTTATGTGCCAAATATGATAATGGTTACCTATGGTGGACCGTGTTAGCTGGAGCTTCCTGATTAAAACTAACCTGGAAGCAGGAGCGGCACCCACTTCCAAAATAGCTTGCCTCTGGAAACTCTACGAACAGTGCTCAGGCCTTTCATTCATAGGGTTGCTATTAGTCGTCTACAACTCGACGGCACCCGACAACAACAACAATAACAATAACAACAAAAACAGAGGTGTTTACCTATTGGTTCAAATATGTCAGTTACTTCATGAAAGAAAGAAAGGCAATCTCCTTTTAGCCTCTAAAAACCCACAGGAGGGTCATCTATAAATTGGTTCTGATTTGATGGCAATGAATTTGAGTTTACTTATAAATACACCTTTTCTTCCTGCTCTGTGAAAATCAGTTTGGACCTCTAAATATCTTTCATTTCCAAAAGACCCAACTTAAGCTTTTTCACTGAAGAATAATGGAGGAAGAAATGTTTTTTCTCTTTTATTCAGGTCTAGTCTGGTCACCTCTTCTCGTGAGGCTTCTCCTGCCTAGAATATTGTATCAAACTTGTCTTCCCCAATGTCGTAGTTCTGTAATTTGCCCAGTGGCCAGATTTTACACAGTATAGTAACCAGGAGCTATCTCCAGTCAACACGTACCCTAGTCACTCTCTTCAGACAAAAGTGTGTTTTTGGTAAAATCCATCTATGTGAATTATTTCCCAAAATATAACTGAAGGCTAAATTTCTGGTATATTCAGAGGACAGATTTCCAGCTAGTCCAATCTGCCTGGCAGTATAATGGCTTCTCTATAACCCAGTAAGCTAAAACTCTGTCCTCTGCAAGAAGGTCTGGATTCCAGCCCTAAGACGGTATAATAATGGGCCTATTCTATTCCTGCCTGCTCTGTTTTTCCTGTAATCTTAAAGAGTTTTATTTTTCATTAGCCAATTTCTCATTCAAACCATTATCATAGTTAATAATACTCATATGTTCTATGTTCAAATACCCAGGTGGTATCTCAAACCTAATGTGAAATAATAATACAGAGGACACAGAGACCAACATATTCATTGTTGTTGTTCTGTTGCATCCTTGCAAGACTTAAAATTTCATCCTAAATGAATTACAGAGAGTATTAGCAAGATTTGTTCTTTTTTACATTTGTTCTTTCATTTACTCCTCAAATATTTATTATGCACGTTATAAGCCCTATAGATAAAAGATAACCAATATTCTCTCAAATTAGAAAGAAAAGTTCACAACTTCTATGGGTTGAGATAAACAATGCAGTATAAGTAATCAAATCTCATGTAACTCAATAAATTTTGCTTCTCTCTTGTTTGGACAAACAAAACCTATAGTAATAGAATGTCATTTAGAGTAGTAAAAAAAATGAGATGGTGCCAGAATATCAGGGTTCTGATATGAGGGACCTAGGGTGGTCTAGTGGTAAGAAGCTGTGCTACAATCCCCAAAACATGCGGTTTGAATTCACCAGCTGCTCCCCATGTGTTTAACTGCCTCTGCAAACCTGCTGAAAGATCAGCGATGTGTCAGTTCCAACATGACAGTACACAAAAACAATTTATTATAGAGAGTCTGGTGGCTTGTTGGAAAGGAATTGCACTGTCAACCCAAAAGTATGTGGTTCAAATCACGGTAAGCTGCCGTGTGGGAGAAGGATAGACTGTCTCCTCCTGTGTTATTTACTGTCTTACTGTCCTTGAAAACTCCCTGGAGACTCTGCTACAAGACAACAACAACAGTACATAACAATAGCAGTTCCTTTTAATGTGAACTCATCAGATAAATCTCATTATTCCCTTAGCTCATTATTAATAAAGTGAGGGATAGAATACTGAGAAAATAAAATTCCATGTGATATCATACTGAATAGAAGTTATCTACTAAAGTAACTAGCAAGAGATACAAGAAATATAAAAATCTTTCTTTATCAATAAAAGGTTTGGAGAAAAGGAGGTAAGTCTGGAGTTTGACCAAGAGTACTTGAATCAACTATATAAGGCTTATGTGTAAAGCAATAAGCTATTTTCTTTTCATCTAGATGCAAGTGAGCTGAGCTCTCAAATTAGAACTCAACAGCTTTTGCTGTTAGTAGGAGGCTTATATGCAAAGATTGTTGGTGGGTTCAGCAGATCACATGAGAAAGTCTTGGTTGAATAATACTCTGTTACTGCCTTTTTATTATCTTGCAGGTGTAATCTTAGGTCAACTCCTTTTCTGTGATATTCCTGGAATATCATGTTTGGTTTTGGGGTTTTTGTTTTTTGGTTTGTGTGTGTGTGTGTGTGTGTGTGTGTGTGTGTGTGTGTCTGTGTGTGTGTCTGGTTTTTGGTTTTTTTTTTACAAATTCAGCTTTCCATTAGTAATTGGGCAGGCTAGAACTAGGGGGAAAACTTTATCTGAGAAGTAGAAATCCTAGTGACATTGAGGCTATTTTATTTAACCATCATTCAACACTATACATTTGTTAGAATGAAACTAAAAATAAAAACAGAGTATTTCAAATAGCTTTGCCTTTGAAAGGAAAGATTTGATTAGCACATATTTAATATTAAATAAAACATAGTTCTTGGATGTGAACAGGATAAATGCAGGGGAGAGATGTCAACAAGACTTCATGACAACCGGCACACATTGAATTAAAGTGTCATGACATAAAAGGGATAAGAAAGAGAATGTGGATCAAAAGCACATTAAAGAAAGACTAATGTGAGTGTCTAGGAAAAGCAGCAGTAACAGACGACTCAACCTGGCATTTGGTAATCAGTGATGGGTAACTGAGAACAAGGGCTCTGAAGAGAACACGAAGCTGAGGCATAAATAGTGCCAGGCTCTATAATAACAGCTGCAGCTGCAAATCCATGTGCAGTGTGTGGAAAAGATGATACGTCACATGTCAGTCTCTCAAATACACGTGCATTGCCCAGTACCAGGACTTATTCTATCTTTAAAATGTACCAAACAAATGCAAATATGCTTCTTATCATGTATTAACATTTTTTGAATAATTAAACAAAAGCAAATTTAATCCAAATACAATGTGAATAATAATTAAGCATCTAATAGTAAATGCGGAATTTTCTAAAAAAAATTAAATGAATTTAAAATTAATCTCACTTATCTACTTTTCATGAAAACATGAGCATTATTTTGCTGATGAACCAGCCAGTTCCACACATAGATAATCTATTATTTAAATATGAACTTGAAATGTTTGTTGTGTGTGTATGTGTACTTAGATAAAATAAAAATTGACTAGGAAATAAATATAAATATCAGAAAGCAAATTACCAAATTTGAAAGACTCATTTAAATATATATATTGTATATATTTAAATATATAATATATATTTGTTGATTGTCATCAAGTCGAGCAAAACAACATTTAATATATATTTAAAGATTTAATATTTTTATTTTATGAGGTTTTTTTTTCTAATGGAATTGAACTGCCAACCAAAAAGTACAGGGTTTCACTACCTTTTTTTATGGAAGAAAAATGGGTATTATCCTACTGTGAGATTAACTGCCTTTGAAGACTTGTTGAAGGTGAACTATGGTTTGGTTCCAACTAGATTATATACAACACACACACATACATTGAGTGTATACAAATATACTCATCATTTGTGTACATGTATGTGTGTGTGTGTGTACAGTTGTTATTGTTTTGTACCATCAAGTCTGGATAGATGGATAATAGATGATAGATAGATAGATAGATAGATAGAGTGCTTGGGTAGCCTAATGATAAGAAGATGTGCTGCAATCCCAAAGACACACAGTTGGAAGCCATCAGTTGCTCTGTGGGAGAAGGCTGGTTTATTTCATAATATAGGAAAATCTATAGAAAAAAGATTCATTTTGGTGGATAATGTAACTGTTTTTAAGTAAGCAGTGCTATTGTCAGTAGATGGCAACACCTATAGTTGTCATTATTAACTGTCCAGCTTCTCCATGCACATGAAAAGTGGAAAAAAAACACACCAAACACCACAATAAAAACTCAAACCAAAACCAAATCTACTGCTATTTAGTAGATTGTGACATGTAGCAACATGTCATTGAGCTTCCTAGCATACATAAATCTTTATAGGATGAGATTACCCATATTTCTCCATGGAGCAATTGGTATATTCAAATCAGTGACTTTGGGTTAGCAATGCAACACATAAAACATTGTACCTCTGGAACTCCTGTATAAGGTGAAAATACCATGGTTTAATCCACAAAGTGACAACTTTATTTTAAGCAACATTAAGTTATATGAAAATGAATAATTTCTTTCTTTTTTATCTGCTTCACTAAAGTACTTTAAATATTACTAAAAAATTCCTTATTGAAACTTGTGTTCTGTTGCCACTCTTTTCCCCATGTAACATTCTTAATGCCTAGCAATTTATTCTCCACCACCATGTGAGCCCCACTATCAAACCTGTCTTGACTATATAATGCTGAATTATATAGATTTCCCAGGACACAGTCTGAGGCAAAACTTTCTTCTTAATTAATTATGGGTACAATGCTGAGCATAAAGAAAAAGAGAAATAATTGTAGAATGAATGAGTGAAAGAAAAGAACTCAAATTTCTGTACAAAGCTCCATGTCTTATATAGTTGGTTAACATACAAACATCTCTGTGTAACCCTACAGAGCTCTTCATCTTAGACCATGCTTCAGAGAAGAACAGAGAAACCAAACAGATGTGCCAATCTGAATCCTTTCTCATTATTAAGAATCTGCACACAGATTATTTAAACATTACAAATACAATATTGTGAAGCATATACATGCTTGTCACAAATAATGTCATGCTCATCTAGTCAGAATCAGAAAACACAAGGCATGGAAAGTAGATCACAAGCAATAAATAAAAAGCACTGCTCCCTTCTTAATAATATTTCCACAGTGAGATATGATGTGCATTCTTACGCTGCTGAGCTTTCCGAGTTTGGGGGTTTTGCTCCTGCCCGGACCCACTGTGCTCTCTATTACTTCTGGTGCTGTAGGGGTCTTAAGTGTTATAACTAAATAATCAACATTGGAAACTATCATTTAAGTTCTCAAATTAGGATCTTAACCGCTTTTACCAATGAACCTAGTTGCATAGATAAAGAAATCCAACTTTAGTTTTCAAAATAACCCAGTTTTTGAAAATTTTTATTTTTACATTTATATTGTAATCTGTATTTACCTAAAAAGCCTGCAATCATTCCCATTGGGTTGATTCTGACTCCTAGCAACACGCAGGGCAGAATATAACTGTCCTTAATGTTCTCAAGGCTATAAATCTCTAAGGAAGCATACTGCTTCATCCTCCTCCCTTCCACAAGCTGGTGAATTTAAACTGCTGAAGTTTTGTTTAGTTGTGGAATGCTTTACTCATAGTGCTCATCAGGGCTCCTGGACAAACTGAACTAGGTAATCATTGTATAATAAAAAATAAAAATGTTGATAATAAAGTTATGTTGCTTAGAATTCTGTGTCAACTTGGCTGTAAGATGATTTTCACTGGTTTAGTAATTATGATGTAGTCATCTCCGTCATAATGATATCTTTTCATGAAGAGTCAATTGGTGGAAAGAGAGTTTAATTGTAAGATATGACTTGCATCCTGTATATAAGGGAATTCAGGCATGGCTGTATGTTTATATTTTGCATAAATATACAGACCTTATAGCTTGTGTCTATTATAATCCAATATGGTTCTTGGGAAGCACTTACTTGGTAAAGGCAATATAGGAGCCCCTACTATCATAGGCAGTAATAAAAATAAAAATCAGACTAGTCTTAATACTTTGAATTTATATTGTTGAATACTTAATCGTAATGTCCACAGCAGTGATTATATAGGAAATCTATGAAATATTTACTGGTCGTTCTGGGTTAGGTTAGTGAAAGTATAACTTCAATTATCAGAATAGAATCATATCCTTCAAATAATTTCCAAACTTGACCCAGTTTATAGACTCACAATTTCCTGAATTAAGAGAAATGAGGTCCCTTTGAAGAAGGACTGGGTATATTGTCAAAAATTTATACAAAAAATATTTCCTACACTCTTACCCAAAACATATCTTAAGCCATTTATGAGAATGATTGTTCACTGGAGGAGAAAAAAAAAAACAAACCACAAAAACAAAAAAACTATCAGGGAGCTTTTTCCCCCCCTTTTTCTTCTTCATAGAATTCTAATTATAATTTTTATTTCTATTATTTCTGTTCAAATGTCACTCATTTAATTTCTTATTCCTGTTTTTAGCCTTCTCCTTTCCTTTGTTAGATTTTTCGGGGACATTTGATTGGAGAGGGGTGCTTAATCATAGGGCCACGTAATTTGATGGGTAGAGGGAAGAGCAAGTAAAGGAAAGAGAGAAGATCTGGTGTGAAAAACAATGTATATGAACTTGGTAAATAAATCAGTATAAAATAATTTTTTTTAAAAAGCTATGAGAGTTTTGCGGATTAATAGATATTAGCTTTAAATTGATACCAATTTTAGAAAAGCCAACGCATCACAGGCATATCAAGTAGAATGAGTATGTATGAAGGCCTAGTTATTAATACAATTTTGGCTTAGATTCATTTCATAGTGGTCCTGATGGAATTCTGAACTTACTTGGTAGAGTTTCACCCAATTCCAGAATACATAATTGGAATATACATGCTCATGAACTGGTAGAATCCTCACATTGACTTTCTGATATAAGGAGTAAGGGCTATTATGGTAGGTGAAGTGTCTTAAGGGCAGAAAATGGGACATAGAGGCCCAGAGCCATGAGTGTCTCTCTCAAAGGGTAAGAGGAAGTAAGAATAGCACAGCACCTCATCACCCCATAGCAGGAAACAGATAGAGAGCCCGTAGCCCAGCCGCATGATGCCTTTAGAGCCACATCAACAGCAAGAGGTTCATTTATTTGTTCTTAACTCACAGATTTTACTCATAGTTGTAGTATGGAGAATAAAGCTTATTAGGGAAATAAGTTAGAGAGCAGGAAGGCAAAGATCATCTCACAATAAAAACCCAGGCTTGTCTAGAAGTCCTAAAGCACAATTCCTCAAATAGTCCAAACTTTTGTTTCAGTTTAGCAACACAAATTTAAGAAGCTTCTGGTTTTCTCAATCTCAAAGTTTGTCTCAGGGCAGTTATAAGTCAGCTTCTCTTTAATTAACCATGACAAAAACCTTTAATTGTGGTCTTAGGTTTTCTCTGGTTTGACCTAGCCACAGCTTCTCCACAGCAATGCCACAGTGTCTCCACCATCATCACTAGTGTCTCACCACCAGGGTTTTGTCCTCAATGGGCTCTTGTTCCAGTCTTCCTCAAGTCTTGCTCTCACTATGAGAAGCACTCTCTCTCTTATCCTGTTTCCACAGTTATTGATGATTTGCAAGATCATGTATTTGCAGTTTAGGTACCTGAAAACTAGAGGGGTTAAGGTAATTGTTAAAACACCGACTTTGGGCTTTTTAGAAGAAAAAGAAGAAGTCAAATGGAACCCAAAAAATTGCTCTTGTATAAAACAAAACAAATACCCCAAAAACAAAACAGTAACTCAAAACCAAAACTGTGCTCCTAGAGAGATTAAAGACATTGTACTACTATCGAGGACTTGAAGACGTAGAGGTAGTAATTTCCAACACATCTAATTTAACTCATACATATGACTTGTGAAAGAAAAAATATAGATCTTGGAAAAGAACAGTGGATTATTGTAAACTTAACAAGGTGGTGATTCTAATTGTAGTTTCTGTTCTAATTACAGATTCATTTCTTGAGTAACTTAACATCTGATACCTGGTATGCAGGTATAGACACCAGATATATGTATATGTGTGTGTGTGTGTGTGTGTGTGTGTGTGTATACAGATATAAACAACTACTTTCCTTGATTATAGAAGAAAAGGGCCATAAAATTCAGGTTGGTTTCAGCTGACAAGGTCAACAATATGCATTTACTGTAGAACTTCAGAACACTGTCATAATTCAGCCCACAGAAATCATGATTGCTTTTCCATTACTCAAGAAAAAAGTGCAACAACAAATGAATGAAAATCAAAATATCTAAATTTTCATTAAAATTTGTAAAATAAAATGTAAAAAAGATATTAAAATAGAGCCTCACATTGAACATATTCTGTGAATTGTATAGTAAGGACGAATTATAATTAATTTTACACTTCTTTGTAGGACATTTGTATGCTGGCATACAAGAAATCAATCTAACAAAATACAAGTGCCTTCAGTAAAATTTAGAGAGATTCTGTGGTGTGGGACAAATTGAGATATTCCACGAGAAGTGAAGAGTAAATTAGTGCACCTGGTCTATCTCACAACTAAAAAGAAATGCAATTCATGGAAGGCCTCTTTAGATTTGTAAGGCAACATTTAAAAAAATCATTTGAGTGTGCTGTTTCAGCCTATTTATCAAGTAACTAGAAAACTTGTTAGTTTTGTGTCACACCCAGAATAAGAGAAGGCTATGCAACAGGTTCAAATCTGCATACAAGTATTTCTGCCACTGCGGCCATATTATTAAACTAAATCAATGATACTTGAAGGGTCAACGGTAGTAAGAAAGACTGTCAGGAGACTTTGACAGGTGTCTTTTGATGAAATACAGTGCAGTATTTAGGATTATGGGGCAAAGTCCTGCAGACCTCCACAATAAATACTTTGCTTTAGAGATTTGGCTTGTCATTAGCCCTTAAAAAGCTTGAAATCCTAACCGACAGCCACCCACCAGTGAGGATTCAGAGGCAGTTAATCACACAGGAGGAGATTGCCCATCCTTCCTCTGTAGATCAGTTGGTGACCTCAAACAATGCATGTGTGTTAAGAATTGCAGTGTAGTTTTTTGCAACTATGCCACCAGAGCTCCCTACAAACTGAGTAGCATTGGATATTCATTGAACAGACCCTTTGGATATGAATTTGCCTTACCACAGCACATCTATCAAAACTACCTTTTGCAGACTTATACATCATTCTATCCTAAACAGCTTTGCTTTAAATCAAGAGACCCACATCACATAAGTGAAGTACAACAAGTACTGGGATCATGCTTAGAGGAATCATTGGTCTTATATATAACTGAAGAGTTAAACTTCATTCAAAATGGAGAAATATCTCAAAATCACTTTTTTCTCTACTTTTAGGGAATTTTTATTATTTATCTTGCTTGTCTTCCAGCTACAAGATTTCTCTTGGAATAAATTAATAAATTGTCTCATTGCTCAAGATCCTTCAATCAAAGAATTCTAAAACTACCAATTTAATAGCAAATTGAAAGGAAGACTAGAAATAAATTCAATCTGCTTTATAAATATTACAAAATATAACAAATGAATTTATAAAATAAAAGCATAGTAATGCAACTTGTTATAAATTATTAAGATTTAAATTGTCACCTGAAAGACACATAAAATAAAATCATCCAGAATACAGCAAAAGAAATAAAGTTTAATACTATGGATGATGATACAAAGTAAGTATCAGATTAAAACTTATAAGTCTAACCTGAAAATGAGTATGGAAAAAAATAGGAATAGGCAATACTTGAAGAAATTATTACTATAACTTTTCCAAAATTGGTAAATAACCTAGTCTTAAATTGAGGAAACCATTTGAAATATAAATATTATTATTTAAAAAGTCCATATTTATTTTGTATTGTTGTTTTATGTACCATCAAGTTGGAACTCACTCATAGCTGACTCTCCAGCAGGTTTCCAGAGGCGATAAATTGCATGGGAGAAAATTGTCTTTCCTTCTTCCATAACACTGTGGTGTGGTGTATCTGAACTGTGTGCCTTAGAGTGGACAGTATAACTCCTTATCACTAGAGAGCCACTAGAAAGCCCTTATATATACCATTTGAAACTATTGGTGTCCAAAGGTCAAAAACTATTGGACAATCTTTAATCTAATCTGAGAAAAATAGGCAGTTTTCAAATGAAAGAATCACACTAAGACAGGAAAAAAAAATTAACTTCTTTAAGAAATAAAAATAATATGAAATGAAAGTTTTAAAAGAATAATAATATAATGTAATAACAATGAAATGATTATAAGAAAACCAACAAAAAATATTTTTAAAACAGAAGCTCTAAGGAATACGTAAAGTCACTATGAAAAAAATTGATTGATATTCATTTCAAGAGGTAGCACATGTTCAAAACCTATAGTAGTGAAGGAAGACATTCAAGCTGCACTGTAAGTATTTGTGAGAAACAGGTCTCCAGGAATTGAAAGTATACTAATAGAAATAGTTAAATAAACAAGTGAATCATTGGAGATGCTCCTTTATCTTTATGCTAAGAAATTAGGAAGATCAATGAGCAACCAGCTGAAAGATAGCCACATTTGTGTCCTTCAAAGAAAGATGATCTAACACAATATGAAAATTAGCTAACAAAATGGTTACTACTATACTCAATTAAAAATCTTGCAGAATATACTCTTTAAATGATTGCAGCAGTAAATCAGCAGGCATGGCCAGAAATTCAAGCAAGATTCAGAAAAGGACACGAGATAAAAGGTTAGGTAGACTTCCTTTGAAATTAGAGAATACTAGAAAGCTATTTATCTGTGTTTCACTGATTATAAAAAGGCATTAAAGTATATGGATCATAATAAATTATAGATAATATTGTGAAGAATGGGAATTCCAGCACAGTTAATTATTCTTTTGTAGAAACGGTTTATAGGATAAGAAGAAGTTGTTCAAACAGAACAAGAAGATAGTACATGTTTTATAATCAGAATAAAATCTTTCCCCCTTATAATTATTTAATTTTTCTTCTGGAGAAAAAGGTAAGAAATTAGACAAAGTGTTAACATTTTATCGTGCATAGATTTCACAACCTTTCTGATTATAGCAAAGAGGACTGAAATACTTAATGGTGAGGAGTGGTCAGTATTAAATCCACCTTAACATAAAAGCAAAAATCCTCATTTTAAAAAAACGAACATTTTTTTTTAAAATGAGAAAAATATTTACATTATCAAGAATTTGATTTGATTTTTTACTTATGATAGCATCAATCAAAATTTCAACCTTTAAATGCACTGTACAAATTTGCTGCCAAGAACCTTTCTAGAATTTTAAAACATTGGGCCTTCAACCTGGCCTGAATCACATCCAGCCGTCTATATGTGCTCCTATCAGCTACTGCTCAGTCAACAACCCACACACCCAACCTAGACTCTGCATAACTGATTAAAAACTGTAATAATAAATCTTTTGCACTGTGTGTGTGTATATATATATATTTAAAATACCCTACTCAACTCAATGTAAAAGAGCAATGGCAATATGAGGAAAGAGGGAGTCTGATTTCTACTAACATCACAAAGGGAAAATGCTCTCATCAACAATTTACAGTATGAAACTGATCCATGTAAGGTCCAAAATTCATTGTAAATGACCACACACAATTTACAAGACCTTTTTTTCATTACAATTGTGGGATTTACTAGGAAAATTAATTGGGAGTGTAATGTAAATATGACAGTTTATCAAGGTTCAGTAAATAGAAGTCCCAAGCCAGCTTCTCTCTCAATCATCTGTGAAATTAAACCGTGTTTCTGGATCTCATGGGCTTAGATCCTGATTCCTTATCAAGGACTCTGGTCCTAGATTTGTCTTGCTCCACACAGTCTAGCTACAGACTGGTACCTTTATTATACAGACTTTGCAGCTGTTGATGAGGCAGATGATGCTAATCAACAGTGTACCATGTGTCAGCAGTTGATGCAGCTGAAGACCATGTCTCCAGAGAGTGAAGGGTACTAAGAATATGGATAGAAAAGTAATTCTCAAAGATAAGATTCAAACATCTCTTCAGGATATTGTCTTTCTTATCCAAAGAATCAAACTTCCTTCTAAAATTATCTACATTCATGAAAGGATATAAACCAATTACTTCATGCTTCATGCGTTAATATCCTTTTATAGGTAGACAATTGCTGATTTGCCTGTTGCAACAAACCAGCATTCTGAGGAAGCAAGCATTTCTTTCTCTAAAGAACTTCATCACAGTTGAAACCTTGAGAATCAGCATCTGTAAACAAAGTTCTAGTCCAGGATAAAGCCAAAGGTTACAGCTATCAATACTAGCACGCAGAATGAAACATTCTCTTCATTTGATTGGGTACTGGTCAACTCATCCCCAGCCATTCATGGCTAGTTCCAAATGGGAATCAGCCACAAACTCATAATTCTTCCTGCTTTTCAGATTGGCTTATCCCCTCGTTAAGATTTACTTTCTAACGTGAGCCAAGTTAACATTTCAGGAAATCTAAAAGCTTCCTGCTCCACAGGTCAACAACCCTTCTTCACTTACCCATTCATCACATTTGGTGGAAAGTGCTAAAGGAATACATCCAAATTTAGCCTTTCAATTATGGACCCAGGTGGTCACTACATATTGAGACCACTTGCCAGTTTCCTTTAAGTCCTGGAAAAGGGCTCTAAGAAGTACCAGTTTTACCAGGCCCCTGTGCAAAGACTCTCTCTTTCTACTCGTCCTTTTACAAATGTAACTTTCCTCAGAATACTGGGTGGGACTTATTCATTATCAAGCTAAGCCTCAGGCTCTCTACAAAATTCTACTATTTACTACAAATACTTTTTCAGAGCAAATTTTCCATTTTAGCACATCCAATTAAGCATGAGCTGAAGGTGGGCTTACAAACTTTACAGAAACAATAATATATCTCAATATAACAACATATATTAATATACCCACATAAAAGATTGTATATCATCAAGTACATGCTTTATACATTTACATTACATTCGTTACATTAACAACATTCATTACATTTTTTACAATATAACTTAACACTACATGTCCTTCATAATCATTTTTGCAACATATGCCAACATTACTCTATAGGGGGAAAATCAATATGCAGAGTTTAAATTAGGTTTCATCTTTATTCACTTCCCTTCTGTCTCAGGTAAAAAGAAGCTTCTCTTCTTATTTTCCATGTAGCAGTTAAAGTACCTGTGGGATACTAGAATGTGTTACATATACACAACCAGCAGATTTAGGTATACTAATGTACCTTATAATAGATAATCTGTTTTTAGTTAAACCATTGTCATATTTTGAGCATGTATAGTACCAATGAATCACTATTTTGTAAGGTTAAGTGTAACTGTGCAGGTTCATAGCATGATAAGGTTATTTATTAGTGCTTAAGTGTGGCACAGGGCCACCACTAAATTTGTCTTTAGCACTACAGAAATTTGTGGGAAGATCTTCACCTGGGCTTGGAGCTCATGACTTACCTTCTTCCCACAGTCTGTGTGAACTGCAAAAAAAGGATATTTAAGATTTTCTCAGTTCCTTGTGGGTTTTGGTTCCCCCCCCACCCCCCTGATAACCACTGAGTATAAGCATCTGGCTTTGGCTGATGACCTCAGATGTGATGGTAACCATTTTTAGCTGCATTTTCTAAGCCTCATGTTTACAAAATCCCATTTTTCTATGAATCCTACATCTTCTGTAAAAGGACCAAAGACAATATAGGAATGGGCAAATCTAACTTCTACTAACAGTAGAGAGAAAAACTATTCCCATCGACAAAATCCATGCTAAAAAAACTCATTCCTATAAATTCAGTCATGTTTCCCTACTCTGATAAACCTACTGCTGCTAATTACTGGGTCCAAATTAATTATGAATGATCACATAGACTTTATAATAGCGGTGGAGTTTATTAGGGAAATTGATTTGGGGTAGGAAGGAAGTGCAGTAAATAGGAGCCTTTAGTCAACTCCTTCCTGAGTCATCTAGGAATAAAACCTCTGGCTCTGGATATAGCTGAAGAGTTCTAACCTGGGTTTGCCTCAAGGGATTTGGCCCTGGTTCTTTCCTGAGTGATCTGAACCTGCCTCCATCTTTCCCCATGAGGCTGTGGTTTTGCCATAGTTTAACAACTACAGTCTGCTTAGCTCTCTCTCTTATGTTAGCCTCCCAGCTAGTCATGATGTTAAAGATGCTGACCAACAGTAAGCCATCCAAAAGAAGTTGAGGCAGATGTAGATTATGCCCCCTGGGGGCAGCAGTTAAGGTAATAGCTTGGAAATCATTCTCAAAAATCCTAACACCACACTTAGCATCTCAATAAAATAGGAAAAGAAAAAGAAGTTAATTCCATAGCTTCTAGAAGAAAGGAAATGAAAAGGAAAAGAGCTGAAATCAATGGGATACAAAGCTGAAAAACAATTGAAACTATCAAAGAGGCCTGGAACATGTGCTTTGAAAAGGTAATTAAAACAGATAAACCATTGATGAACTTAAACAAAGAAAAGAAAATATATAAACAACTCAAATAAGAAATGAAAGTGATGACACCACAACAAAACCACATGAAAGGAAACAGATAATAATGGAATATTTGAAAACCCAGAAGAAATGGAAAAATTCATAGAAACCCATATCCTAAACAAATTGACACATAAAAAAGTTGAAAATGTGAACAGACGCATTACAAAAAAGGAAGTTGTGTAGGTCATAAAAATGTTCTCTCCAGATGCCAGTGTGATGCACGAAACACTTGACACCATCACACAGGAGCACTGCGACAGTGGAATTTGAGTGATGGATTTAAAAATACTGACAAAACAGAATACAGTCCCAACATTGACACCACGTGCCTGGAACTCCAGTCCCGACACTGAACTCTGGCCCTGCCACTTCCAGACCACACCCAGGACTTTGGTCCTGAGGTCAACGTCCTGCACCTGGAACTCAGGTCCTGATGCTGACATCGATGTCAGGAGCAACACTGGAAATGGAGTGAAGTATTTTGTGAGAGGGGTCACTGCTGTTTGGCTGCATCATGTGGAACCCCTTAAGCTCAATCAGAAGGGAGCAAGACAGCTAGAACCCATTTTGGAAGGGAAAACCAAGGCTTCATGGTTTACCAGTCAGGTCTCCATGCTGTGCCTTGCATCTCCTCACGTCCAGTCCATCAAATACCCTTAATCCTAAGCACCTTGGGCTAACCTAGCTGTGGCAGTTGTATGACAGAGGAGGGTGCTTTCACAGGCCTTTTCTCTACTAAACTGAAGCAGATCATCCCTTGGATCAAAAAGCAGAGAAAAACCTAGGCAGGGTAGCCGCCCCACCCGCTTCTGGAACAGTGACTTCAGATCAAGAACCTTCTATGTCTCAGGCGTGAAAAACTCTACTACAGCAATGTCATGTAGGAAGCAGGTTATATCATCCCCCGTTGTTATTATGTGCCATCAAGTAGCTTTCAACTCAGAGTGATCCTATGTATAAGAGCCCTAAATGCTGCTCTATTCTGTACCAACCTTGCCATCT
>NW_006399757.1:11696216-11703444 GCF_000299155.1 Elephantulus edwardii | reverse complement strand
AAAAGCAGTAGTAGCGATATTAATCTCTGATAAAAACAACTATGAGATATCATCTCACCACAGTAAAAATAGCAAAATTTAATAGAACAGCAAATATCAAATGCTGGCAAGGTTGCAGAGAAAATCGAACCCTTATTCACTGTTGGTGTTAGTGTAAAATGGTGCAACCACTTTGGAAGGCTGTGCAGCGCTTTCTCAAAAAGTTGCAAATAGAAATACCATTTGACCCAGAAATTCCACTACTGGACATTTACTCTAAAGAAATCATAACCGCCACGCAAGCAATATATGCACATCCATGTTTATTGCGGCTTGTTCGCAATAGCAAAGAGCTGGAAACAACCCAAGTGCCTATGAACAAACGAAAGGCTAGAGAAGCTCTGGTATATTCACACAAAGGAATACTATGCTACATTAAAAAACAAGGAACTCATGAAATATTATGCAAAATGGATGACCCTGGAGGACATTATGTTAAGTGAACATTGTATTTTTTTATTTTATTTTTTTTTACATATTGTTAGGGGTCAGCCATTTTTAATGATCTTGGGATGACCAAGCCAGCGTTCCGAGTGTTGTCTGTCCTAATTCTGACTTTACTTGTGGTGTGACCATGTTTATTGAAATATCAACACCCCCCCCCAAACCTTGTAAAAACAACAACAAAACCCCACAATCTTATTTTTTTGGGGAAAAAGATATTACTTTAAGAGACCTAATTAGATCTTTATCATTTAATCAAATGGAAAAATATTCCCTTTTCATGATAAGGAAGACTCAAAATTGTGAAAATGGCAATTCTTCCAAAACCAGTCTCCAGGGTCAATGAAATCTCAGTGGTGTATCATCAAGTTGGAGCTAACCCATACATGATTCTTCAGCAAGTTTTCAGTGGTAATTATTGCATTGGGAGAGATTGCCCATATTTTTCCTGTGTAGCAGCTGGCAAATTCAAATCACTTACCTTTGGAAAGTACCCAATATGGATACCCTACTCATCCTTCAAAGATATAAAAAAAGAAAATTTCCAGTTTCATTTGGAAAGGAAAGATACCATGCATAAACAAAACATTTCTGAAAAATTAAAATTAGTTAGGAGGCTAACTCTGTCCTCAAAACCTATTACACAGAACCCATAATTAAAACAGCATGGTATTGTTTAACTATCAGGCACAAATACTGTGTAGAACTAAGGATAACCAAACATTTGTAAAACATGGTATCACATGGAAGGCTCTAGAGGGCATTATATTGGTTGAAATCACTCAATCACCAAAGGAGAATAATGCACAAGACCTCTACCATGAAAATAGGAGGATAACTGAGGGGATTAGGGTGGGTTGGTGGGGATAGAAATTGAAAGTGCAGACAATGGACATCATAAGGACCAGGGCAAGGGAAGAACAACATAGAAAAAAAAATCAATGATAATACGGCTATTCAAATTAACAAATAAGAACAAGATTGTTATAAAATATTCAAAAGTGAAATGGGAGAAGGGGTGAGGACAAAGGGAAGAAAAGCCACTTGGACAGCAGAGACCAGTGAGTGGACAGGGGAGTATGAAAAAATAAGCAAGGTGCAATGGAAACTTGATGAGATGGGGTAATAAAAGTCATAGATCAATAGAAACTAGTTATATAAAAAACAATGTATATGAATGATAGCATAAAACAAAACACACATGAATAAAATATATGATTGTATAAAACACACATGTAAAAAACAAAGCTGGCTAAGACACACCTGCCATATAATATTTCAATTGTCTCATATGCATGAAGTCAGACAATTAATAAGAAAAATTTGATAAATTTATGTCTTTGAATTAAAATATTTACATAACATTGAATATATCATGGACTTTGAATTTAACAAATCTATCTTGGGAGAAACGCAGTCAGGATTCTTCATCGAAGTGAGAATATATCCTATACATTTTGTTCATGTTATCATGAGCTTACAATTTCTGAAGAAGACATTATTCTTAGTGAGGCAGAGGGTCAATGAAAAAGAAATGAACACTTAACAAGATGAGTTAATAAATTGGCTTTAACAACAGGTTTAAATAGCAATGACTATGAAAGATAAGGATTTTTTTTCTGTTATGCATAGGATTATTATGTCAGAATCAAGTCAATGGCAACAAGTATGTATGACCAAAAGATAAAACATCAAAATAAAAAAATGTACATGAAGCATAAAACTGGAATTTCTAAAACCTTTTATTCTTGTTTCCAACACAATTGAGGTTCATGAACTTGAACACATCTTTAATCGCTTTGATCTTAGGTTATTCTTCCATAAAATGACAATGATAAGCACATCTCAGATTACTTTCATTCTTCTTTGAGGTAAAATTTGTTAACATCCTTAATCAAAGAAGAATAAATTGGTGTTACTATTGTTATAAATGTAGTATAAGCAAGATATGAAATACCATTTATAAATGCTGCTAAAACTTATTCTATATTCAAGGGCAAAAAATTAAATTCTGCAAGTAAGGCCTGCCTTTAAGTGTTTTTTTGAAACACTCTTCCAGGTCGTGTCACCCTGGTAGGTCCACTTGCTGTACAAAGGTAACTCATGGTTGCTGTGAAGCTGAACATTGTGACACTGATGAGTCAAATGTGAGAATGGTTACCCATGATGGATAGTGTTGGGTGGAGCTCCATGATTAAAACAAGCTTGGAAGCAGGACTAAACCCTATGAACCTGGAGAAAGGATGAAAGTTATACAGAAGGTGTCCAGGATTTTCGTTCATAGGGTCGCTATGAGTCGCCTGTGACATGACGGTACTTAACAACAATAACAAAAAATGTAAACAAGGTTGGTTTCTCTGTTATTCTATAAGTTTCTAAAGAGCAGTACAATCAATAAAGATTAGAGGATATTAGACCTTCAAGTTTTATTCCCTCCTTCAGATATAGCCACATTCAAGATAGACTACAAAAGAATCTTAGCCAAAAAGAGTAACTAGAGAATTAAAAAAAAATATATATATATATCAGAGATACTGGTTATAAATATTTGCAAATTCTTTGATTGCAAATAATTATTTGTTCATGGAGAGGCTTATAATATAATCACCATCCAATTTATTTAAAAACTAGTGACTCAAGTTGCAAGCTCTTCTTGAAATGCTGCAGAACAATTTGGTCTGTTTTTTTTAATCTTAATCTTCATTTTTTGTTGTTATGTACCATCAAGTAGCCTGTATAATGACCCTATGTACAACAGCCCTAAAATCTATCCTGTGCCAATCTTACTATCTTTGAAACACCTACCCCCATTACCCTAGTCAATCCATCTCATCAAGGCTTTCTCTCTTGTGCTATCCCTCCATCCTCCCAAGCATGATGTCCCTTTTCAAGGACTGGTTTCTCCTTGCAACATGCCCAAAGTATGTCAGAGGAACCTTCAGATCTAAAAAATAAGCTAAATCTTCTAAAACAAATCTTTATTAAGAACAATATTTTTTTTTCTTTGCAAATTCACTAAGAACATGTAGCCATGTAAACATTTCTCTGGAAATGCATTTCAACATAATCTTTCATGAATTATTAGAAATTTAGATTCTCTTGTAAACGTGTGATGTAATCACAGATTTTCAGGGATAAACATGATTTCTTGGTTATTTTCATTATGACATATTTTATATACATGAGTGGATAAATCCAAGTCATTTCCAGGAATCCATAAAGATTTATTCTGTGATATGTTTTAAAGTTTCAAACTAAATTCATGTTGTGTTTAATATTTGGAATGAAATATCTAGAAGATTTATTAAAACTGCAAACCTTAGATTCTTGAATGGCTACCCTATGAACTTGATACTAACACTTGTTATGGTTTGCTAATACTTTAGTAAACCTCGTTTCCATTTTTAATAGAGCAATCAACTTCCACTTACTCAGATTACATTTCATTTAAATTAAGGGTTTAATGGATAGTTTGCTTAACCTTTTCACTCTCTATTAATTTATAAAGATGTAGACAAGAACATCCAGCTAATTCAGTACACTATGACCCCCCAGCCCTCATACCTAAAACCAGTGTGATCCTATTCCTTAACTGAATATCAGAGAGATGAAGGTGAGGATGGGAAACTTTGAAAGCATTATTATTTTACATGGAAAATTTGATGAAAAATAATCTCAATTCCTTGCATTAAAGTTCAAACCAACTCATAGACTCTCCAGCAGTGTTCTGAGGCGGTAAACTGCATGAGAGGAAATCCTTTTGCAGAGTTACTTGTGGAATTGAATGGCTAGAAAGGTACATCTTTCAGATTTACAGCACAGTAATTATATCACTAGAGTTCTCTAAGTATAATTAAAGTATAATTACCTCTGATAAGTTTAATGCTAAGGACTAAAGATTGAATTATTTTATTTTTATATTTTTGTTAATATATTTTGTACAAGTCACACAAAATGGATTGACACTCTGACTTTAGTCTATAGACAAACAGGTGGTCATCCCTCTCTGACTTAATCTAGAATTGAAAAGTACACTATTTTAAAATTTCTTTTAAGCTGTTTCTTGTGCACCTACTCTCCACTAACTGATAGAATTATATTTCAATGACCAAGTCACCATATGAAATTTGACCTTATGCAAAAATGGACCACTTTAAACCACCAGATGGAAAATTACTCCATCATTACATAATGTTCAAACATGTCATCACTCAACTGTTAAAGCATTGAAAACCATGACCTGGCAATTGACACTTGTAGCCCCATCCATTATATATCCATTATAGTGAGTGTTATTCTCCCCTCATTTTTTATCGTTCTTTATTCCCAAATATATGTTATACATATGTAAAATAGATATGGTGCCAAATATATCAAATAACAAAAAAGAAAGTGAGAAATTAATTTAGTTGCAGTTTTTATTTATAATATTTCAGTTAAATAAAAAGAAAGAAGTGTTCTGCTCTCTCAGATATGATAGCTTCTGTATAGTAAGATGGTCATAAAATAATTTATAGACCAAGATCTTTGCACTCGGAATATCTCCCTATCTATGAAAGCATTTTGAAGAGTAGGAGGTTAAAGTCATATTGGCTTTCAAACAGATTCTAAAGCAATGATAAAGTCTTGGTATATAATCCGTTGTTACTATAACAGATAGTTGCACTGACAATCCAAAGGTAGGTACTTTGACCTTTGGCATTCTTCCTAGATTATATATTTTATATCCTCTCACAACTCATCTGGTCTTTGTTCATTAGTGTTCAAGGTCTCAAATCTATTCTTGAGGTGTTTTTTAAATTCAGATGGGTTACACTCAAGGTCAAATTTTGGTTCTTGTGGATATGATGTGATTTTCTTTAGCTTGAATTTGAACTTGAAAATTAGTTGATGGTCTGTTCCACAATAAGTGCCTGGCCTAGTTTTCACAGCTGATATTGAGCTTCTCCAACAATTCTTCTTGCAGATGTAATCGATCTGATTCCTGTAGAGGCCACTAGACAAAGTCCATATATATAATCATTTGACTCTGATTATTTTATTAGAGCACCAAGAAGCTAAAGCAAAGGGAAGAAATCATAAAATTAAGGAGCTGAACAGAAGATTGCAAACAGCAGCTGGAGAAGACAAAGTATTATAATAAAATATTCAAGGAACTTGAGTCAGACAATCAAAGGAACAAACTTCCAGAGCATTCCTTAAGTTGAAAGAATTCAAGCTTTGAGTTGTAATACTTGAGGATGCTATGGTCCAAGTACTGAAGAACCAAGAAGTATAAAAGACAACAGAAAGACTACACAGGACCACTGTACCAAACAGAATTGACTGACACAGAAGAATTCATGGAACAACATAAGACCAAGAAGCATTTGATTGTGTGGATCACAACAAATTGTGGCTAACCTAAACAGAGCAAGGAAGTACTGTACAGTTCAAAATTAAGAAAGAAATCCATTGGGGATTTCAGTCTCTAATATGGATTGAAGCTCAACATCAACAAAACAAAGATTCTCACCACTGGGCCAATTGACAGAACCATGATAGATGGAGAAGAGATTGAGATTGTTAATAATTTAAGCTTGCTTGGATCCACAGTCAGCACTCTTGCCATTAGCAGTCAAAATCAGCAGAAAATAAAAAGACAAATTGCATTAGGAAAATCTGCTATCGAGGACCTCTCCAGAGAGTTGTAGAGCAATGATGTCAGTTTAGAGAATAAGGTATGATACAGTCCATAATTTTCACTATTACTTGCTATGCATCAGAGAGTTGGACTATGACTAAGGATGACAGAAGAAGAATAGATGCATTTGAGTTGTGGTGCTTGTGAAAAGAATTGAACATACCATGGACTGCCAAGAGAGCTAATAAGTCTATTCAGGAGGTGAAATCAAGCTGCTCATTGGAGACAAGGCTTTTAAAGTTCCATCTCATATGTCTCATATACTTGGGATATGTGGCTAGGAGGGACCAAGCTTCATGCTCGGAAGGCTGGAGGGGCAACTCAGGAGAGAAAGACCCTGGATGAGATGGATTGACAGTGTAACTGGATCTGTGGGGACAGATGTGTCAGAGACTGAGATTGACTCAGGTTAGGGCAAAGCTCAGAAATGTTGGGCCAAGAATTGCTATGACACTTAGGTGACTTGAAAGTACATAACAAAAACAGTTAATTTGCAAACGCATTGCATTGTTAGTCAGTATAGTGTGTCTTGCACTCAAAATACATCTGTCTTCTGGTTACATCTCCTGCAGAATTGTCACTCTGACCCATTGTACTGCTTGAAGTTATTGAGAAGTGTTAGTATAAGTGCCCTTCCACTAACCATTATTCAGTTTTTCTATTCTTAAGACTTCTATAAACACAGGAAAAGTATTCCTTTCGTATACAGGCTATAATTCATTAGAGTTAAATATAAAAAAATGTAAAAGAGCAAACTAAACAGTCAGTGGCATATTGCATGTTAGTGACAAAAAATCAGCTGTTTACAAAGTTCAACTTCTTATCTTGGAAAAGATATTTTCTTAATCAAGAGGAGAAAAATGTTAACTGACTTCCAGCTAGAAAATCACCTTCAAAGGACATTGTTACTACAAACTAAACTTTTAGCTGGAAATTTTAATCTGACATGCCACATTGATATCTTGTTGTTGTTGTTGTTATGTGCCATCGAGTCGCTTGCAACTCATAGCGACCCTATGCACAACAGCCCTAAACCCTGCTCTATCCTGTGCCAACTGCAGT
>NW_006399757.1:11693534-11696116 GCF_000299155.1 Elephantulus edwardii | reverse complement strand
AATTACAGGACACTACAAGAAAACACCAGGAAGAGCTTAAAAAAGATCTAAAACAATGTAAATAACTCAAATGAGGCATTGGAGGCTTTGAAAAAACAAGAAACCTCAATCCAAAATATGAGGACCAATGTTTCAGATGCTGTCAACACAATGGAGAGACACATGAAGAGATGGAACACAGAATCAGTGAAATAGAAAATATAATTTTCACCAGTGATCTGCTAAAACAAAAATCAGAATCCAAAAATAAGTATAAAGTGGTACCCATCAAGAGGAATAACATGTTCATAATTGGAATCCCAGACCAGTGAGAAGCAATCAAAGGCACCAAAAAAGTTGTGGAAGAATTACTAGAAGAAAACTTCCCAAGCATAATGAAGAATGAGAAAATATATATTCAAGAAGCTGAGCAAGCACCATATAGAATAGACCCTAAAAGAAAAACCCCAAGGCATATCATAGTCAAGTTTACCAGAACCGAAATAAGGAGAGAATTCTGAAAGCAGTGAGGGAAGAACAAAGAGTAACCTATAATGGAGAACAGATAACATTAAATGTTGATTTCTCAGTAGAAACCATGTGAGTAAGAAGACAATGGAATAAAATATATGGAAAACTCAAAAACACAACTATCAAACAAAAATATTGTACCCATAAAAAATGTCCATCAAATATGAAGGAGAGATCAACATATTTTAAAAAAACAACCAAACAATCCAAAAAACAGAACCTAAGTGAATTAGTAAAAACAAGACCAGCATTGCAGGAGATACTAAGAGATGGCCTTACTTACAAAGGTGCCACAGAAAGCAGGATGGACCAAAGTAATTAGCAAAGCACCAAAAAGAATTCAGCAAAATGATAGCAACAAAACCTTGTCTCTCAATAATCACACTGAATGTAAATTGCTTAAATGCACCACTGAAGAGAAAAAGAGTGGAAGATTGGATAAAAAACCAAAATCCATCAATATATTTTCTACAAGAGACACACCTGAAAAATAGAAGATAAAGAATAAAAATAAAGGGAAGGGAAAAATATACCAAGCAAATGGCAACCAGAAAAAAGCAGTAGTAGCGATATTAATCTCTGATAAAAACAACTATGAGATATCATCTCACCACAGTAAAAATAGCAAAATTTAATAGAACAGCAAATATCAAATGCTGGCAAGGTTGCAGAGAAAATCGAACCCTTATTCACTGTTGGTGTTAGTGTAAAATGGTGCAACCACTTTGGAAGGCTGTGCAGCGCTTTCTCAAAAAGTTGCAAATAGAAATACCATTTGACCCAGAAATTCCACTACTGGACATTTACTCTAAAGAAATCATAACCGCCACGCAAGCAATATATGCACATCCATGTTTATTGCGGCTTGTTCGCAATAGCAAAGAGCTGGAAACAACCCAAGTGCCTATGAACAAACGAAAGGCTAGAGAAGCTCTGGTATATTCACACAAAGGAATACTATGCTACATTAAAAAACAAGGAACTCATGAAATATTATGCAAAATGGATGACCCTGGAGGACATTATGTTAAGTGAACATTGTATTTTTTTATTTTATTTTTTTTTACATATTGTTAGGGGTCAGCCATTTTTAATGATCTTGGGATGACCAAGCCAGCGTTCCGAGTGTTGTCTGTCCTAATTCTGACTTTACTTGTGGTGTGACCATGTTTATTGAAATATCAACACCCCCCCCCAAACCTTGTAAAAACAACAACAAAACCCCACAATCTTATTTTTTTGGGGAAAAAGATATTACTTTAAGAGACCTAATTAGATCTTTATCATTTAATCAAATGGAAAAATATTCCCTTTTCATGATAAGGAAGACTCAAAATTGTGAAAATGGCAATTCTTCCAAAACCAGTCTCCAGGGTCAATGAAATCTCAGTGGTGTATCATCAAGTTGGAGCCAGCCCATACATGATTCTTCAGCAAGTTTTCAGTGGTAATTATTGCATTGGAAGAGATTGCCCATATTTTTCCTGTGTAGCAGCTGGCAAATTCAAATCACTTACCTTTGGAAAGTACCCAATATGGATACCCTACTCATCCTTCAAAGATATAAAAAAAGAAAATTTCCAGTTTCATTTGGAAAGGAAAGATACCATGCATAAACAAAACATTTCTGAAAAATTAAAATTAGTTAGGAGGCTAACTCTGTCCTCAAAACCTATTACACAGAACCCATAATTAAAACAGCATGGTATTGTTTAACTATCAGGCACAAATACTGTGTAGAACTAAGGATAACCAAACATTTGTAAAACATGGTATCACATGGAAGGCTCTAGAGGGCATTATATTGGTTGAAATCACTCAATCACCAAAGGAGAATAATGCACAAGACCTCTACCATGAAAATAGGAGGATAACTGAGGGGATTAGGGTGGGTTGGTGGGGATAGAAATTGAAAGTGCAGACAATGGACATCATAAGGACCAGGGCAAGGGAAGAACAACATAGAAAAAAAAAATCAATGATAATACGGCTATTCAAATTAACAAATAAGAACAAGATTGTTATAAAATATTCAAAAGTGAAATGGGAGAAGGGGTGAGGACAAAGGGAAG
>NW_006399757.1:11616221-11686594 GCF_000299155.1 Elephantulus edwardii | reverse complement strand
GAAGTCATATTTTGGCTCCTGTCGAAAGGATATTTTGATGGTTAAAGAAAAATCTATACCTGATCAATCAAAGTCGAAACTTGTCACCACTGCATTGATTATGATGGTTGAACATACATAATCATAATCTCATAAACCTGCATTTATTGTTGTAGTTTTACAGTAATTTCACTCAAATATCGATAGTATGCTAATTACAATCCTCTAGACTTGTATAATTTAATTAGAATATTATTCTATGTGATCATAAAATTGATCTAGTAAAATACTCTTTGCATTGTTATTGATACTTCACCAAGTTCAAATTATTTGTACAAGGATAAAAAAAATGAATACTTAGTATAAGTAACACAATAATATAAGCTTTACATCCTTTAATTTAGCTACCTTTTCACTAATGTACGATTATTAATTACTTAATTTTCTTTAATTTGAAAAGATTATAAGGTTATAATGAGTTTTCACAGATATAATGTATTGTTACTGGAGGACAAAAGCAAAAAACTTTAAAAGAGTCATAGTTTACTAAGGGATATTGATATTTAAGAAAATATTACAATTTAGATAGATCAGGATGAAGTTTGAGAAATATATCAGTGATAGTGATAATTTAAGGGAGGAAATAATAACCTCTGTTTGACCGGAAGACAATTTTTTCAGAGGAAGGCAATTCAACAATTCATTCAAGGATGAGTAGGAGTTTCCTTTGTAAGGCAGAAAGAACTTCCCATTTACACAGGAATCAGCACAGATTTATCACACAGCCTGGGATTTGTAGAATTGTCAGTAATTCTATGGCTGGGTGGACAAACGGGAAGAAGCAAGATAGAAGATGGTCTTTCTTGAAGATCGATATGCTTGTAGAACTCCAGAAATGGGAGAGACCATTGAGATCACAGAGTGCAATCTCTTTATTTTACCCCTGAGGAAATCTGAGCTTCTAGAAGAAAATTAAACTTGCCTAACAATAAACAACCAGTTAGACTGGCTTCAAAATTGATTTACTGAACAGGAATAAATTTCTCTAGTCTAAGATTAAAACTTTTGTGGATAACAGTTGCAGGCCTATTTATGAAAAGATGAAGAAGGTAATATATGTTAAGTAAAAATTAAAATTAAATACTAATTTTAAATGTTTGAGTCTTAGGGAAATAACCAGACAATTCTGCCTCAGGCTGAGTGGATTCTATGACACAGAGGACTTGTATATTATTAGCATCTTTTATATTTACACGAAAGAGATTGAGTAGAGACAATTTAAAAGAATACACTTCACCCCACATTCACAAAGGTTCAAAAACTAATTCATAACTTGAAACTATTCATTTTCTAATCATCTCCTAATACCCTGAAGGGCAATTTAGTTATTGGGAATTCTCAAGATACCTTTATTATAATTATGCTGAATTATTTACAAACTTGTATCAAAGCACCAGATTAAATTGCTTTGGTCTTATGTAAAATTCCTCTGATCTTTGGCAATCATTACTTATTTACAGGTTCTATAACTTCCCTCTCTGAAAAAAAAAAGGAAAGATTGTTTTTTAAAACTAAAACTAACTGGAACTATTTTATACTAAAAAAAAGTTTACTACAAAAATAGTTTTTTTAAGAAAAATATAGCCTCTAAGGTTTTGGAGTGAGATTTTTCTATGTAAAAAGCAGATTATGTAAACCGTTTCTTTTCTTGAGAGAGATATTCATAATATTTATCATAAAATATAAATATTAGGTCTCTTGCTTTGTATGAACTATTTGTAGGTGCAGTAAATATAGTTCTTTTAAAACAATACTAGGATAATAGCAGTTAATGTTTAATTTTACTGAAACACATGTAAGGATAACTTTAAGGAAATTGAATGAAAATTCTTCATATGACTGAACAAAGTACTCAGCACGTAATTTTGAACTGAAATTGGCTGAAGTTTCACGTTGTTGCTTTAAACAGAACAAGTCTATGTTTAATATGGATCTTTTCCTAAAACCTACGATTGAGTAAATTTGTGCAAGAAAAATTGATGCAGAACTCTTTGGTTTACATATTGAGCTACAGCCAACTCATTTATTCTTAACTTAGAGCTATCTAATATTAAGTAACAGCCTTAAGCAATCAATACCTTAGACAATTATAGTCTCACAATATTTAAATTAAGAAAAAAGCATTTATAACATGAATTACAACTACAGTTTGAAATTTGTGACATGTACAATTATCAAATTTCTCAGGATTTTGAATAGTATCAGAAACAAAAATTTTATATTTCTGATTTTAAGATGTTTGAGGATACTAGTTAGAGCAATATATTTTATTGAGGCTCAAGACAGATCAAGGTTCAGAGCTGTTGTACATAAGATAGCAATAAGTCTCAAGCATCTCGATAGCACATAACAATTGACCTTAATTAATAGTTGGTTAATTTATTAATTGCTTCTGTTGTTATGTGCCATGGATTAGAATATGACTCAAAGCTGACCCTCCAGTGGGTTTTCAGAGACTGTGTACATTCTAAGAAGATTGCATATCTTTCTCCTACCGAGCAGCTGATGATTTGAACCATCTGAATTTTGACTGGCAGTTCAACTGCTTATCACTAGTTTTTCAAAGTTATTCGTTGTTGTTATGCACACTGAAGTCAGAATAGACTCATAGCTGAACTTCCAGTGGGTTTTTAGAGGCAGCAAATCACACAGGAGAAAATTATCCATCATTCTTCCTCATAGTGACTGGTGAATTCAAACAGCATACCTTCTCATTCACAGGGGAGCTACTTAGCACTAGGCCACCAGAGCTACCCTTTATTCATTTTTGCGTTATGTAGCATGGAGTAGGAACCTCCAATTAACTAACCCTTGAGGGGATTTTCAGAGGCAGTAAATCAAATAGGAAGAAATTTCCCATCTTTCTCCCACGGAGAAGTTGGTGGATTCTAAACATGTGCATTTTGGATGATACTTGATCTTTCTTTATTAATTCCTGACTAATACTTCACCTTTTAAAATACTTGACCAGTTGACTTTGAGAAAGGTCTGGTAGCATAGTCCTAGGAGATGAACTGTTAATAAAAACTGAAAAAAAAAAAACAAAACAAAAAAGGTGACACTGTAACTCCTTTAGGATAAAGATGAGGAAGGCTCTTTCAAAATTTATAACCTCCAAAAACTCAAGGAGAATCATCTATGAGTTGGTTCGGATTAGATGAATGATGAGTTTCAATTGACCTTTGGCCATTTGAAGACATCATGAAGTTTCCAATGTTGTTGTTGTGTTGTGTACTGTAGAGACGAAACTGACCCATAGCTGACCCTCCAGTTGGTTTTCAGAGGCAGTAAATTGCACAGGGGAGATTGCTCATTCTTCTGTCTTGCAGCCACTATAGTCACAATAAAAATAAACAAAAAAGATTTCTGTTCTTTCAGTTTGAAGCTTTTTAACTCCAGGTTTTTTCTCAATTTGCTTTAATACTTTGCATGACTTTCTCAAGCAGGCCTCTAAAATCTTCAGTTTGGCTCTCTTATTTCATAATTTTTTCTCCCACTTTAGCTTTTCTCCATTCAAGAGCAATATTCGTTCTCCCTTAACCTCCATTTTGATCTTTGTTTCTTTTTAGTGACTTTTTGCTTTCTTTATGTCCTTCAGTGTTCATTGCATCAAATATGTTCTTGAGATGGTCTCTAAATTTGGTGGTATACATAAAGATGATATTTTAGCTCTCTTATACTTATTTCTTTTATTTAGCTTTAAATTGAATTTGCATGAGCAATTCATTTTCTGTTTATAGTCAGCGTCTGGTTTGTTTCTGTGGAATGATATTGAACTACTCCATGGATGCAGTAGATTTGGTTCCTATATATTCTCTCAGGCAAGTTTCATGTGGATAGCTGTTATTTATGTTTTTTAACAAAAAGGTATTTTGCAATAAGCCATTCATAGCACAAAACTATTTTATGAGACCCCATTTCTAATACTAAGGCCAAGTTTTTAATTGCCAATCCTTGGATTCCAACTTCTGCACATGGATCACCAGTTATTAATATTTTACCTTGATTTCATTTCTTTATCAGTTTAAGACAGTAGAAATCCTCAATTTCTTCATCTTTAATTTCAGTGGTTGGTCCATGAATCTGAATAATAGTCCTATTAACAAGTATTCCTTGCTTGTATGTGGATATTTTTCTATTACCTACAGCCTTGTACTCTATGATAAATCTTAAAATGTTCCTTTGTATAATGAATATGCCACCATTTCTCTAAAATGCATCATTCCCAGAATAGTAGATCATATGATCGTTCAATTAAAAATTATCAATATGTTGTTGTTGTTATGTGCCGTCAAGTTGTTTGCGACTCATAGTGACCCTATGTACAGCAGCCCTAAACCGTGCTCTATCCTGTGCCACTCTCATTGCCTCTGACACACCCATCCTGATTACACCAGTCACTGAATCAATCCATCTCATAGAGGGTCTTCCCCTCCTGCGCTGTCCGTCCACTCTACCCAGCATGATGTCCCTGAGTCCATTTAAATTTTTACTTCAAGTTTCCTAGATTTATATTTCATACACTCCATGTTTTAATATTTAATAGATGTTTGAAACCATTTCTCCTCATTTTAGTAGTGTCACACCAATCTTGGCATTAAAATAGGTTCTACTTTGGGAAGGCAGTCCACCCTCACTGTATTTTGAATGTTTTCCAAGCTGAGAACTTTATCTTCTGGCATCATATATATTATTTTACTACTTTCATAGGTCTTTTATTCATTCACTCTCATTGCCATGAGGTTTTATCTTTTTTATCTTTTGAGGTTTTAAATCTAAGTAGAAGAAAGTCCCCATTGTTTTCTCAAGGAACCACTGGTAGAATCATATCACCAGAGAGACCTCACCACCATTGGCTTAACTGCACAACTTGATGTATTATACAACTAGAGCTCACTGTAGTTTTCAAAGGCTCATTAATTTCAGCAGTGGATGATAGTCTAATTTTCTTCCTATTTAGTCTTATTTTGGAAGCTATGCTGAAATCTGTCCACAATGGATGACTCCGCTGTTATTTGAAATATTGTTTTCTTTTATCTTTTTATTATTAAATTTTATTAGTTTTAATGAACATTTACAGTGATTTGGGGTTTTCATTCCTTCATTGCTGCACCATTCTCTCTACCCTCATCCCCAGTTTGTTCTTCTTACCCCGCCCCCCGAATGTCTGTTTTAATTGTCCAATTGCCACAGTGCTTGTCAAAGCCAGTTCTGATTAATCTCCTTTGTTGGTGTGTCCTTTGCCATTCCCTATCACTCCTCCCTGAGAGAGACTTCACCCTGATTCATAAGGAAAAGGGGATGTCGTATTCTCTTGGCTACTTCCTGGTGAAAAGGGATGCTGTGGGTTTCAGGGTGAAGATCTTCTCTCACTACTCTAAAGGGCCCCTTTGGCAGTAGGAAACACATAGACTATTATGGAGATTGATTTTGGAATTTAGATGCACTATTATTAATTGTGCTTAGCCGTACATGTTCATATCCTTGAAGATGTATCATGGAGGTGTTGCAACCTAGAAGACACAAATTTAACTAACAAGTTATAAGTACATGAGCCAAAAATTATGGAAAAGTAAAAGAAAATATTCTTTCACTGTTTTACAAACCCTCCCCCAGGTCCCCTCCACCATATAGCCCTCGCTCTAGACCCCTGCGATGACAGAAATACCTAGTTATATATCTCTTTTAAACAGTTTTCTCCCTCCTCTGTTTCAGTGCAGTATACATTATTGAACCCATCTTACTCAGTCTCTCCCCAACCCCGAGGTTAGTGCCATTCTACAACAGTGGCATCATGCAATATTTGTCCTTTTGTGACTGGGATATTTCACTCAGCATAATGTTCTCCAGAGTCAACCATTTTGAATAATATTGGATGAGTTCCTTGTTTTTCAATGCAGCATAGTATTCCATTGTGCGAATATACCACAGCTTCTCTAGCCATTCGTTTGTTGATGGGCACTTAGGTTGTTTCCAACTCCTTGCTATTGTGAACAAAGCTGCAATAAACATGGGTGTGCATATATCTGCTTGGATGTCAGCTCTGATCTCTTCAGGGTATATTCCCAGTAGTGAAATTGCTGGGTCAAATGGTATCTCTATTTGCAACTTTTTGAGAAAGCGCCATACTACTTTCCACAGGGGTTGCACCATTTTACACTCCCACCAACAGTGAATAAGGGTTCCAGTTTCTCCCCAACCTCGCCAGCATTTGTTGCTTGCTGTTCTGTTAAATTTTGCTATTTTGACTGGGGTGAGATGATATCTCATAGTTGTTTTAATTTGCATCTCTCTTAGGGCTAGGGATTTTGAGCATTTCTTCATTGCTTGTTAGCCATCTGAATGTCGTCTTCGGTGAAGTGCCTGTTTATATCCTGTGCCCATTTTTCTATTGGATTATTTACCTATATCTTGTTGTGGTGCTCAATTATTTTATAAATTCTGGATATAAGTCCCTTATCGGCTATGTTATTACCGAATACTTTTTCCCAGTCAGTGGCTTCCCTTTTTACCCTGTTGACAGTATCATAGCCAGAGGCAAGTCACAAACTGATGAATGCTTGGTAATAGACTATTGTAGCTGCTATCAAGACAAATAGGACTCACTGTAAAGTTATATACAACAGATGAATCTCTGGACAATTCTGCATCATCTTCATTGTCGCCAGCATGTGAATCCATCTTTGAAGTTTATGCCAATCTTGCCACTGGTCTTCAATATTCTCAATTGATCTTAGACTTCACTAGCCATGATAGCATCTTCTGGTTATTGATTCTTCCTAGTTGACATAAGTCAAGGAAATATATCAAACACTGTTCTATGAGCAATGAAATTTTGACTGGTAATTTTAAAAAGTAGAATACTAGGCCTTTCTTCTTAGTCTGTTTTAGTCTGGAAGTTTATCCATTTACCAAGTGTGACTTTGTTTTTATTATAAATACTGATGACCTAGCTTGAGTTTCATAGCAACTCACAAGCTACCACATAGGGAAAATTGACAAACTAATGGTAATCAAATTGAGAACGACTAATAACAACCCTATGAACAGTCAACCTGAACCCGGCCCTCTCCTGTGCCATCCTTCACGTCTCTGTCATTCTAGAGCCCATTGCTGAAACCACCTCATTAGGAGTAATCAAACCATCTCATTAGAAGTCTTCCTCTATTTCACTGACCCTCTATCTTCCCAAGCATTATGTCCTTTTCCAAGGAATACCCTAGCCTTGCTTCACATCCAAAGTGTGAAAGATGAAGTTTTGCCGTTTTGCTTCCCAGGAGCACTCTGGTTGCACTTTTTCTAAGACATACATATCTGTTTGTTCTTTTGGCAGTCAATGGAATATTCAGAATTCTTCTCCAGCATATCTCAAAGGCATCAATTCTTCTTTGGTTAGCCTTATTCATCGTCCAACTCTCTGATGCATAGCAGGTGATTGAGAAGATCATGGCCTCAAGCAGGCACAACTTAGTCTTCTATCTGACATCACTGCTCTATAGTATTTTAGTGAGCTCTCTGATAGCAGACTAACCCAATGCAATGTCTTGTAATTTTCTGACTGCTGGTACCAAGGGAGTTGATTGTTGATCCAAACAAGATGAAATGTTGACAACCTCAACCCTTTCTCCATTTATCATAATATTGACCGTTATTCCCATGGTGAGCACTTTGTTTTCTTGATGTTAAGATGTAATACACACTAAAGGGTGTAGTCCTTGACCTTCTACAGCAAACATTTTATAACCTTTTAATTTTAAGCAAGTAAGGTTGTGTCATCTGAATAACACTGGTACTTGAGGAATCTTTCTCTAATCTTGATGCCACATTCTTGTTCATAGAGTACAGCTTCACATATTATTTGCTAGACCAATTAGGAAAGCAAAATGAAACTTGAGACATAGTGTAAGTGTGCATAAAAAATTTAAAATCAAGGCAGATCATGTACTCTTAAGAAAAATGAAGTTCTAAAACCTTGGTTGATCTTTGTACTTTATTCTTGGTGGCACAACTAAAAAGAATTAAACATTTTAAGTAAAATGTTTCATTAAAAAATCTTAATGTACAAAAACTCCTTTTATAATTTTTGCAATTTTAAAGAGACTCTATTTATTTCAGAATAAAATGTTTTTGAAAAATCTGTACTTTCCAGTGTCTCTACAGAAACTGAAGATATGCCATTGAGATGCAGAAAGAAATTATTAAAATCTATGTTTAAATCTCATTTTAAATATTCTATCCCTCTAAATTTTCTAATTTTATGTTTTATAATTTGCATAATCTCCTTTCTAACAGTAAATATGTGTATATATATATATATATATACTTATGTATAACAGGGATTCTCAAGCTCTTTTTCTTCACTATTATAAATATACTGTCAAAATACTTAGAGAATCCTAGCTAAAGAACATTGTGAAAAGGGCAGATGTTTAGAGCCAAATAGAAGCTTTCAAAGCAAATAATATTCTTTCACTTATTAACTAAATAATTTAAGACTGATTATGTTATTTTTCTGAGTCTCAAATCTTGTTTAACAATAATTCTTAAAAAACACTAATTATACTATTTATTATCAGACTTAAATGAGATCTTTCTTTTACACTCAGTTGATCATAAGATCACAATATATGCCACTTCAGGTTACCATTCCTTTAAGAAAACAGCGATTTCTACACTTTTATTTTTATTACACCTTCTGTATAAGAAGAAGTTGAAGAACTGCATTTACACAAGTAATTTAAATGTTAAGGGGAAAACCTGAAGTACTGTGGAATGCATGTTTTGGGTAAATTACAGTGCTAGACTAAGTAACAACGCAGTGGGGTTGTTGCTGTTAGTTGCCATTGAAATGAGTAAGACTACTAACCACCCTATGAACTATAGACCTGAACCTTGTCCTATCCTGCGTCATCCTCATCATCTCTGACACCCTCGGGTCCATTGTTGCAGTTACTATGTCTTTCCATCTCGTTGAGAGTTGAAAGCCTCCTCTCTTTTGCTGACTTTTCACTCTTCCAAGCATGATGTTCTCTTCCATGAACATCATACAGTGGGATAGTCTTAATATTTTCTCTCGAGAAGAAGAGAAGTATATTAAGGGGGAAAAAAGATTGTCAGTTTTTCTCATATTTTTTTTCTGTCTTCCTACCTAATTATGAATTACTAAAATAATTATCAAATCAGCAAATTCTATAATATGTGTATAAGATTCATAACGGGAATTATGGGTCATGTGATCATTCTGGAATTGTTTGTTCTTTTAGGCTGAAGAAGATAAAATTATTGATTTTAATATTTTTTAAAGTATGAATTCATTATTTCCATTCCTCTCTTACCCCTAAAGCTGACAAATAACATGTGATATCAACTAAAATTTAATTTAAATTGGGATATTAGATATCAAATGCTCTTTTCACCAAAAGTTTTATTTGGCTTTGATTATGAAAGATAGGGATGTGAAGTTTTTAATAAAATATTACATATGCTTCTTATATTTTCAAGAAATCATATTTAGTTTGGGGCTACAGGAGTATCACAGGCAAAAGAACATAGGAAAAAAGCAAACAAAAGTTAAGCATCATTTCTAGATAGAGTTTGTTTATAACTGTTGACAATCCTCCAACTTAGTTCTTCTCTACACTGCTGGTCAACAGAGGTCATATAAGTTCTGAATGGCGTAGCTTTATCAGGAGAAGGGCCACTCAATACAGCATCTCAAGAATGAATTAGAGCCAGTCAGCCTTCTATAAAGGCAACTAGCTACTCTCATTTAAACAGTTTCATGAGTTTTATAAAATTTGTGTTTCTGGGAATGAGGGTGGAGAAAACAGTGCAACAATGAATGAATGAAAACCCAAAATCTCTGTAAACGTTCATTAAAACTAATAAAATTTAATTAAAAAAAATTTGTGTTTCTGCAATTCTAACAAATTTTATGAACTGATTTTAATGTATTTTAGAGATCATAGCTAATAATTTTCTTAATTATACCTTTGTTCACACAAAATTGTTTTTTCTAGTTAAATATGAAATGGAAGCTGCAATACTTTCAAAATATATTCCTGATTATCAGTAAAATGGTGCCATTCAAAACTTGCTATCTTTAAATATTGTTCCTTGTTATTCAGAAACTACTAAAATTCTCCAGAATGTCCAAACTGAGAACAGCTTGTGATGGCTGACAAAAATTCTACATGTATTCGTTTTTCCTCCTTAAGATTAGTTATCGTCTCAAAATTAAAACAGAGCTACAGGGTCTCTCCAATGTGATTTCCTTTTAAAATAATGAGTAAATACAAAAAGAAAATCATCTTTATTTGCAGATATGTTATTATTAATGGTTTTTTTATATCAACACCAAAGTTGTGTAGGGATAATTGCAATACTAATTTTTATTTTTCTAAATTTGATGGAATAGTTAACATAATCTACTGTTTTTATTATTTGTTCTATAAGATTGATAGGACATTATTTATAAGAAGTCTCAGGTCAACAAAGTCCCAAATGCTTCATCAGTTGTTTAAGTCCATCATTTCTAACATTAACAACTCCATCCATGGTTCAGTTCCCCAATTCCTGTATGGCCTTTGGGTTTGGTGATTCATTAAACAATCCTCCAGAGATTCAGACATGTCAGAGGAATGTAGGAATGCAGGCCATTTTTATTTTTTTCCCCCCCAAAACTTGTTAACAATAGGCCAGGCTGGAGGCAATATCCCATCTAAAGAGGTAAAGAAATACTACAGTTTAAAAGGAGAGAAAACTGCTTCCCTTGGCAAGTAAATAATACTACTTTTTCTTCATTGTTGTTGTTGCTAAGTGCATAGAGTCACTTGTGATTCATAGCAACCCTATGTAAAACAGTCCTAAACCCTGCTCTATCCTGTGCCAACATCACTGTCTCCAGCACTCCTTCTTCCATTATCCCAATCACTGAATTGATCTATCTCATCGAGAGTTTTCTTCTCTTGCACTGAACCCTCTATCCTCCCAAACATAATGTCCCTCTCCACGGACTGGTCCCTCCTTGCAACATGCCCAAAGTGTGTCAGAAGAAGCTTCAGAATCCTTGCTTCCAAGGAACAGCCTGGTTTTACTCTCTCCAGGATGAACTTGTTTGTTCTCCTAGCAGTCAGTCCATGGTATATTCAACCCTCTTCTCCAACCCCACAGCTCAAAGGCATCAATTCTCTATCATCTCTAGTCACTGCCCAGCTCTCTGACGCATAGCACACAACTGTGAAGAAAGATGTTTGACTGTATGGATCAAAACAGTGACTGAATCTAAGAAGAATGGGAATCCCAGAACACTTGATCATGCTATCTATATCATGAAACCTATACTTGGACCAGGAGGGAATTGTCAGAACAGAATAAGGAAACACTACATGGTTCAAAATTGGGAAGAGTGTATGCCAGCAATGTTTCCCATCGCCATACCTTTTCAATCTATATGCAGAACAGATTGTCTGGGAGGCTGGGCTGTGTGAGGAGATGTGTGGCAGCAGGCTTGGAGGAAGATTCAGCAACAATCTGCATTATGCAGATGACATAACCACAACTCCTAGTGACCCCATGAACAAAAGACCTGAAGCCCTTCCACAACCATGAGCATTTATCAAAATTCCCAGAGTTCCCAGAAGCTTTCTGTTTAGAAAGTGGATGCTTGAGTTGACAGCAATCAACAATAACATATTAGTTATTATATTTGGAATATAATAATTAATATACACAATATCTTTTATATTTTAATAGTTTAAAAATTCATTTCTACATTTCTAGATCCATCTTGAAATACAATGTTGTGAGTGACAGGAAAATACCCATACACATACAATACAGTCCAGTAAATAGTATTATCATTCAAATATATGCACCAATATCCAGATTTAAGAAGGAGAAAAAGATTTCTACCAACGTTTGCAGTCAGAAATCTGTCAAACATGCAATCAATATGCATAATGGGTGACAGGAATACAAATGTTGGGAGGAGGGGAGAAGAATCAGTAGTTAGAAAACAAGGACTTGGTGATAGAAATAAGGCTGGAGATAGAATGATAGAATTCTGTACAATCAATGATTTATTCGTGGCAAATACCTTGCATAAAAAACAAAAATGCAGACTATACAACATATTTTACTTTAAAGTATGCACAGTTATCAGATCAATTACGCCTGTAGAAAGAATCACTGGAGAAACTCAATATTAGCTGTAAAATCTAGGTGAGGTGGTGATTGTGGATCAGATCATCAACAACTCACATGCAAGTTCAAACTGAAGCTGAAAAGAATAAGATCAAATTCACGAGTTTGTATGCTCCTGGAGAACAATATCATTTTCCTTTGGATGCTCCTGGAGAACAATATCATCTCCACCCCTTGAGAGGGTGGAGAGGTAGCACAGGGGAGAAAAACCCTGGATGAGATGGATTGACTCAGTGACTGGAATAATGGGGGAAGGTGAGTCAAAGAAAATAGTGTTGGCTCAGGATAGAGCAGGGTTCAGAGCTGTTGTAAACAGGGTCGCTCAAAGGCACATAACAACAGTATAATTATATTAGTTATTTGTTATATAACTTAATTATATATGTTATATAATATAATTGATACACTATTCTATATTACGTAGCTCTGGTGGCCTAGAGGTAAGAATCTATGCTGCAGTCCAGAAGGCATGTGATTTGAATCGGCCAGCTGCTCCTCAGGAGATGGATTGGTAATTTCCTCCCATGTAAGCAACTGCCTCTGAAAAGCTGCTGGAGGAGGGTCAGCCATGGGTCAGTTCTGGCTCGATGGTAAACAAAAATTATATTCTCTAGGAAACTCTGACAGCCCAGTGGTAAGAAACTGCTATCTATCCCAAAGACACGTGGTTCAAATCCATCAGCTGCTCCACAGGAGAAGTATGGTCAATCTCTTCCCATGCAATTAATTGCCTCTGAAAACCCACTGGAGGGTCAGCTACACACACACTACAACAATTTTATATTGTAAATGTAATTTGCTAGGACAATGGTTTATTTTTCATATTTATTATAATTTTTGTTTTCCCTTTTTCAACTTTAATTTTACATTTAGTGGATTACTTTTACAACATTTATTGCAACTTCTCATCTATTTTCAATTAGTTCTGCTTGTTCTGCTCTCTCTTATTATCCCTTACTTTACTTTTGCTCATCATAGTCTTCAGTTTATAAAGTTTATAATTTATTGTTTTGTATCTGATTATCTATTCTTATTATCTATCCATCTCTTATTTATATTTATTCTTTCATTCCATTCGTTTCTTTTTCACTTATGTTTACCTTTTGACATTTCTTTCTTATGTAATTGAGATGATGATGAACTAGTTTTCTTCTGCTTATATATTTGTTCAATTGCCAAATATTTTCACTCTATATTTTCCTAATAATACTATTATATTTGTGATTGCTTTTTGTATTTGCACTCTGTTTTTTCCCTACTGCTAATAGGTGATCTTGGTGAGTGAAGAGAAAATTACTTTTAAAGAAATACATTGAGACTAGCCAGTGCCATGATATTCACATAATAGCTAGTCCATGTAATATGTAAACAAATAGACATTCCACAGAATTATGAACATATCCAGGCTGGGAATATGAGCAGAATGGCCAGATTCTGCTAATGTGTGTTTTCTGGTTTGGAGTTGAGACTCGGATGTGGTTTTTGTTCCCAATAGGAGGTGTGCTGATTGGATTTGACTTCATATTTAAAAAGGATTTTGGCTGCCAGTCTGGGGCTATTTCCAGGATGGGAAGATAAGGAGAATGGCCAGATTCTGCTAAGGTGTGTTTTCTGGTTTGGGTTTGAGGCTAAGTAAGGTATGGGTTTTTTTTTCACAATAGGATATGAGGTGATTGGATTTAGCCTCGTATTTTAAAAAGCTTACTGGCCCTCAGGCCTGCTTTTTTGTGGCTCTCCTGAACAAAACAAGCTTGAAAGCAGGAGTGGCATACACTTCCAAAAAACTTGCCTCTGGAAACTCTATGACCTTGAAGAAAAGATGAAAGTTTTGTTCACAAGACTTTTGTTCATAGGGTTGCTATGGGTTGTCTACAACTTGATGACACTTAACAACAACAACAAATTCTTATTAATTTAAACCACAAAAGTGTATGATAGTTTGTATGCATAGTTCAAAATTGGTAAGGATGTACGCAGGGATGCATCCTATTTCCATATCTTTTCATTCTATATTCAGAACAGATTTTCCAAGAGGCTGGGTTCTGTGAGGAGAAACGTGGCATCATGATTGGAGGAAGAATCATCAACAATCTATGTTATGCAGATGATACAACTCTGCTTGTTGAAATTGAGGAGGACCTGAAGTGCTTGCTTCAGAAGGTCAAAGACTACAGCATTCAATATGAATTGAAGCTCAACATCAAGAATACAAAGATTATCACCAAATGAGCAGCATGATAGATGGTGAATAGATTGAATTGTTAACAGTTTTAGTTTGCTTGGCTCCACAATCAGGGGCAGAAAATCAAGAGATAAATTGTATTGGGAAAGTGTGTTATCAGGTGCCTCTCCAATACTCTGGTTGATGTCAGTCTGGAGATTAGGTATGCCTGATCCAGGCCATAGTCTTTGCAACTACTTACTATGTGTCAGAGAGCTAGACAATAACTAGGGATGATAGAAGGAAGATAGAAGGAGAATTGATGTCTTTAAGTTGTGATGTTGGAGAAGAGTATTGAATAACTATGGACTGCTAAAAGAATGAAAAGATTTGTCCTGGAGAGGGTAAAACCTGGCTGCTCCTTGGAAGCAGGAATTCTGAAGCTTCATCTGACATATTTTGGACATGCTGCAAGGTGGAACCATTCCTTGGGGAGGGATGTTATGTTTGCTAGAGTGGAGGGACAGTACATGAGGGGAAGACCCACCATGAGATGGATTGATTCAATGACTGGGGTAATGGGAATAGGTATATCAAAAACAGTAAGATTTGCACAAGATAGAGCAGGCTTTAGGGCTGTTGTACATAAGGTCTCTATGAGTCACAGGTGACTCGATGACACATAACAACAACAGTTTGTATACAAAATAAAAAGAAAACTGATAAAAATAATTTACATTTGCTTGAGAAAAGTATGAAAATACTTTCATAAACATTTTATACTGTTACAATTTTTTGGTGGTAAAATTGTATGCCACTAGGCTACTAGATCTCCCATAGGTCAGTCAAGTTTCATTTTTCATCATATGGTGGCTTCAAAGTAGAGGCTGTGCTGTGAAACTGAAGGCACACAGTTCAAACTCATCAGCTTCTCCCACAAAAAAGGAATGGATAATCTCCTTCTTTGCTATTTTCTTCTTCTGAAAACCCAACTGAGGGTCAGTCACAAGCAGCTTTGGAGATTATGGTACATAGCAACAATAACAATAATTATATTTAGTGTGAAAGAAACTCAAATAGTAGAACCTTACTCTTCCACTTTTACTCATTAGATCGTAAGGAAGAAGGGGGACTAGTGACTTTTTTTAAAGTTTAATGGTTCAGCTCAGATGAAAACTTCCATTTTCCTTCTTTGAATTTAGCGATACACAGTGGCCTCAGTGTTAGTCTACACACTAGGGACCATTTTCCCCCAATGAGTAACAAGTAGAGAGTACACTGATGGTCCTATGCCTACATGATATGTAGAACTACTTAATATGATAAGACAACATTGTATAATAAATCTAGTGTGAAAAGTAATGTATTTGTACTCTGTAAATAAACCAGCATAATTTTTTTTAAATGGTCTTATTTTAGCATCTTTCATTGGAGAAATTCAACATTAGCTGTTAAAACTAGGCTAGATGCTGATTGTGGGTCAGAACATCAACTACTCGTTTGGAAATTCAAATTGAACCTAAAGAAATTAAAATCAAATCCAGGAGAAACAAACTTTGACCTTGAATCTATCCTTCTTGAATTTAAAGATTATCTCAGGAATAGGTTTGAGGCCCCAAATAATAATGAGAGAAGGCTAGATAAGCTGTAGGAAGATATCAAGAATATCATCCATAAAGAATGCAAAAAGTCATTACAAAAATGGAGGAAGTTGAAAAGACCAAAATGGGTGTCAGAAGAGATTCTGAATATTGCAGTAAACGACCAAGAAACCAAAGCAAAAGGAAGAAATTAAGATGTTAAGGACCCAAATAGAAGATTTCAAAGGGCAGCACAGGAAGACAATGTAAAGTATTTTAAGGAAATGTACAATGAGCTGAAATTGGAAAATCAAAAGGAACGAACTTGCTCACCGTTTCTTAAGCTTAAGGAACTTAAGAACAAATTCAATACTTGAAGATACTGAACATAATGTTGAATGACCCAGGAAGCATCAAAAGAAGATGGAAATATTAAACATAGTCCCCATTCCAGAAGGAATGTAGTGCCACAGAAGAATTCTATGAAACAACATATGTTGTTAAGTGTCATCAAGTTGTAGACAACTCATAGCAACCCTATGAACAAAAGTCTTGTGAACAAAACTTTCATCTTTTCTTCAAGGTCATAGAGTTTCCAGAGGCAAGTTTTTTGGAAGTGTATGCCACTCCTGCTTTCAAGCTTGTTTTGTTCAGGAGAGCCACAAAAAAGCAGGCCTGAGGGCCAGTAAGCTTTTTAAAATACGAGGCTAAATCCAATCACCTCATATCCTATTGTGAAAAAAAACCCCATACCTTACTTTGCCTCAAACCCAAACCAGAAAACACACCTTAGCAGAATCTGGCCATTCTCCTTATCTTCCCATCCTGGAAATAGCCCCAGACTGGCAGCCAAAATCCTTTTTAAATATGAAGTCAAATCCAATCAGCACACCTCCTATTGGGAACAAAAACCACATCCTAGTCTCAACTTCAAACCAGAAAACACACATTAGCAGAATCTGGCCATTCTGCTCATATTCCCAGCCTGGATATGTTCATAATTCTGTGGAATGTCTATTTGTTTACATATTACATGGACTAGCTATTATGTGAATATCATGGCACTGGCTAGTCTCAATGTATTTCTTTAAAAGTAATTTTCTCTTCACTCACCAAGATCACCTATTAGTAGTAGGGAAAAAACAGAGTGCAAATACAAAAAGCAATCACAAATATAATAGTATTATTAGGAAAATATAGAGTGAAAATATTTGGCAATTGAACAAATATATAAGCAGAAGAAAACTAGTTCATCATCATCTCAATTACATAAGAAAGAAATGTCATATGGTGATGAAGGACGAAGTTCGTGCTGCTTTAAAGAAATTGGCAAAAACAAGGCCCCCAGGAATTGATGGCATACCAATTGACATATTTCAACAAATAGATGCAGCCCTGGACACACTCACTAAATTGTGCCAAGAAATATAGAGGACAATCACCTGGAAGAGATCCATAGTTATTCCCATTCCAACAGAAAGTGACCCTACAGTTTGTGGAACCTATCGAACAATGTCACTAATATCATATGCAAGCAAGATTCTGCTGAAATTGATCCAAACACAACTAGAACAATATAACAACAGAGACCTGCCAGATGTACAGGCTGGGTTTAGAAGAAGACATGAGACTAGGGACATCATAGCTAACTAATGTTGGATTGATCTGAGCTGAAACCAAGAAATACCAGAGGAACGTATATCTGTGTTTCACTGACTATGCAAAGGCACGTGTCTGTGTGGATCACAATAAATTGTGGCTCACCTTGATGAGAATGGATTCCAAAATTCTTGATCTTGTTTATGTGAAACCTATATTCAGACCAAAAGGTAGTCATCGTAACAGAGCAAGGAAACACTACAGTATTCAAGATCAGAAAAGGTGTACACCAGGGATGTTATCTCCTATTTCAATACTTTTACAATCTATATGGGGAACAGAGTATCTTAGAAGTTGGGATCTATGAGGAAGAATGTGGCATCAGGATTGGTGGAAGACTCATCAACAACCTGCGTTATGCAGATGGCACAACCTTGCTTGCCAAACTGAGGAGGACCTGCAGCATTTGCTGTAGATCAAGGACTGTAGTTTTCAATATGCGTAAAGCTTGTCAATAAGCGTAAAGCTTCAAGTCTTGCCTCCTGTACTTATCACTAGTAATAGTTAGCTCCATTTACAAAGAGTAACAGTAGCAACAGTAAAAATAGACACAGTGTCAGTAATTACTGTTTTCTTTCTTCTAACCTTCACTGAACAGAAGACATTCTTTCCTATCTCTTAGGATTCATTAACAGATAATGTGCCCCAAATGTAGCAGCACTGTGAAAATTTATGCAGTAATATTTGCAATGTATTATATGCAGTGTACTTTAAAATTTCAAGCTTGCAAGTACTTGAAGTTCAACATCAAGAAAACAAAGATTCTGACAACTGGGCCAATTGACAGCATCATGATAGATAGTGAAGAGATTGAAATCGTTAACAATTTCAACTTGCTCTACTCCACAATCAATACTCCTGATACCAGCAGCCAGGAAACCAAAAGAGGAATTGCACTGAGAAAAATCTGCTGCCAGGGACCTCTCTAGAGTACTAAAGAACAATGATGTCATTCTGGAGTTTAATGTGTGCCTGATCCAGGCCATGATCTTCATAATTACTTGCTATACATCAGAGAGCTGTCGAGTGACTGCATATGATAGAAGATGAATTGATGACTTTGGGTTGTGGTGCTCGAGAAGAGTATTGAATATACCATGGAATGGTAAGAGAACAAACAGTCCTAGAGAGGGTGAAATCAGACTCCTCCTTGGAGACAAAGCTTTTGAAGCTCCGTCTGACATACTTTGGGCATGTTTACAGCAGAGAACATCAGTTTTTGTAGCAGCAACTCATGCTTGGAAGCGTGGAGGGACAGCACAAGACAGGAAGACCCTGGTTGGGATGGATTGAATCAGTGACTGAGGTAATAGGGGTAGGTGTGTCAGAGATAATGAAATTCGCTCAAGATTAGATCAGGGTTCAGACCTGTTGTACATAGGATCACTGAGTCACAGGTGACTTGACTGCACTTAACAATAACAATTGAAATACTGTTTTGTTTCTAATTTGGCCCCAAAATATTAATTATTTTGCTATAACAAACATTTGAAATTAACAAAGTGAAAATTGTATAACTTTGAAATATATGCTATAAGAGATTTCTTTTTTTGAAAAAAAATTTGTTAACTGTATCCTACTAAGCAACAATAAGTTATTTTGTTACAATTGTTCTTCAAAAATATTGAAGTAAATTTTCAATATTTTTCTTCTCTGAAATTTTCAGTGGTTAGGACAAATAACTGAAAATGTGATTAATCTACTCAGGCTCTATAAATTGAACCAACTTTATATCTACAAGGAAATAGGAGACAAGTTTTTATGAACTTCAGTTTTATTTTGAGCTCCTTTGGAATCCACACAATTATCTATTCTGATAATAAGATTGACTCAGGTGTAATTGATCTTTTAGGTAGTTCACATAGAACTTTGACATTGACTGCTATATAAAGTTGCAGACATTCCCAAAATATTTTTATATCATCATGTTTCATTTACTTTAGGAAAATACGCTGTTTCAAGCAAAAGCCAATGGAAATTCTTGCTTTTACAGGGGAATTCTGTACCACAACCTTTAAGTCATCTGGAAGAAAGTTCAAAGAACATTTTTACTGCTTAATTGAATTATAAACCACTGAATTCCACTTCTTTCCCAGAGGAAAAAATATGCAATAACATTATTAAGAAATAGCCCATTTTTCCATAGGTTTGTATAGAATGTGAAACAAATTCTGCCCTCTGGTATATTATCAGTTTTCCTGTAACTGCTGACACAGCAGATTCAGTTAATGTCTCTGCTACTGAAATGCATGACTCATGGTAATGTTAATTGTAGCAATTGAATTTGGAAAGGTGGCTCATATAATCAAATAGCCAATTGAAAAAATAGTATCACAATCTAAAGTGATCAAGCCACATAGCTATTTAGCCAGCCTTTCAATTAAAACCTCTAAAAAAAGAAATGCTTCAGCTTCAAGTAAGACAGTGAACTCTTTTTTTTGGAACCTGTGATGACCAGCTACAGACTTTAAAGAGACTGAGCAGCCTAAAATAGACCAAGAAAGTAGCCATCTGGAAGCCAACACAGCAGAGTATATAGATCAAATCTAGCAAGGCAGCAGGACATATACCTGCAGGCTGTAAGATCGCTATGGTACCACGCGTTGCAACACCTTGCAAAGTCTAGCACAAGCCCCTCATGCACTACACTTGTTCACAACAAATTTGGTTTTAGAAAGTAAGGCAAACACACTGCTGGTGTGTCATTTACTTGGAGGTGAATATTCACTTAGGATAATTAGCTTTAATAGTGAGATTTTAATAATTTCATTCTCAACATAAATATTTGGCTAATTGATATGAAAGGTATTTATTTTCTCTATAGTTGGCTTTGCTTCCCAGATCAGTACTGCATGACAGATGGCTGATGTCATCTCTGCTTGGAAGAACTCAGTTGGCAATATTAGTATGGCATATTTCTGAAGCCTTGTGCTGTGCTATGAGATGATGAAAAATAAAAGGGCACAAAAGGGAATTCCCCGAAGTAAATATATTTCTATGATTTGATACCTTATCTTATTGAGGCATCCTAAAGAAATGCACCATATTTAGCTAAAGGTTTGTTTAAATATATTCTGGTAAATATTAGGAGTATATTTGTACACACATTTTGAACATTAGGGATTTATAACGCCATGGGTCCATTGGCTGTTTTATGTTCTTTGTCTCCACCTTCATGCAATATACTCAGATAAGGCAATTTAAATTCTAACAACATGTCCCTGTACTTAAGTGTTGTTGTTGTAGTTGTAGTTGTTTCCGTTGTGTATAGTAGAGTTGGAATGAACCCATAGCCGCCCCTCTTGTGGGTTTTCAGAGACAGTTAATCACACAGGAGGAGATTGCTTATCCTTCCTTCTAAGAGAAGCTGGTGTCTTTGAACCTCATGCCTTCAGGATTGCAGTACAGTTTCTTGCCACTAGGCTACCAGAACTTAAGTGGGTGACTAAAAAAAGTTCTTATTCAGTGGGCCTCAGATGATCTTTCCTACTAGGTTCTATGTTCTGGAATTTGTTATTGTTGATTTAAGGTCCACTATTACAGTGTTTTTGGGTCTTTTGTTCGTAGGGTCACTAGGAGTCATCTACAACTCTATGGCACTGAACAACAATATAGAGAGAGCTCTATTGGTCTAGTGGATAGAATGTTATGCTACCAAGCCAAAGGTAGGTGATTTTAATCTGTGGCCCTCAGGCCTGGTTTTAATTGTTTTTGCTCAAACATACTTCTACGTGGTATAGCACTGGCCTGTCCATTTGTTGTACAGAGGTAACTCATGGTTGCTGTGATGTTAAACACTGTGACACTGATGTGTCAAATGTGATAATGGTTACCCATGGTGGACAGTGTTTGGTGGAGCTTCCTAATTAAAACCAGCTTGGAAGCAGGAGTGGCATCCACTTCTGAAATAGCTTGCCTCCAGAAACTTTTATGAACGTGGAGAAATGACAACAAGTGTTACAAGTGTTCAGATCTTTTATTCATAGGGTCACTATGAGTCATGACTCAACAGCACCTAACAAAAACGACAACACAATTACAGAGTTACATGTTAGATGGTTAAAGGAAAGGTGAATCCACCAGCTACTTAGTGGAAGAAAGAGGAACCAGTCTGCTTCTACTAAGATTTACAGCCTCAGAAACTCAGTGGATGGTTGCCATTTGTCAAAATCAACTTAGCAGCTATGAGATTTATTTAATGGATTTTTTTTTCTAGGTTTCACCCTATACTTTTCTCTTTAACCCTGCTGGCAGCCAGTAATGGAGCATCTTTTAACAAGTTAGCTCTGGAAAGGTGGAGGAAGATGGAGTCAAAATGGAAATGTATAGTCATTTTATTATTTTAATGGAAGTGGAGAACCCTTAATTATATATTATGCATTATGGTCTATGTACTTTTCTGGTCATTTTGCAACGTAAGTTAAATTTATTTCTTTCTTTAATCCTCTGAACAAATTCATGAGGCAGAACTTTTTATTCAAAACCTTCAAATTAGTTGCTCAAGGTCTCAGAGCTTGCTTCTGGCTCCAGTGTGTGCTATAACTGCTGCATAAAACTCACTATGGCCATTTGAATCCAACTCATAGTAAGACTCCACCAGGTTTCTGAGCCTGCAAATCTTTAGTAAGGACTATTCATCTCTCCCTAAGAGCTGCTGATGAACTGAAATAATTGGCTTTTTGGTAAACAGTGCAACATGTCAGCAGAGCTGTGACAAGATAACAACTGAACCATCATTCAGAGTTGGGAAGATTGTTGTTAATATGTGCCACCAAGTCAACTACAATTCACATCTGAACTTTCCCAATTTGGTGCCATCATCATCTCTGTTATGCTCAAGGCCATGGCTGTCGTCACTCTGTCAATCCATTTTCCTGAGGGGCTTCTCTTTCTCGCTGACCTTCTACCTTTCCCAGGAAAATGTCCTTTTTAAAGGACCAGTTCTCCAACAACATGCCCAAGGTATGTAAGATGAAGGTTCACCATCCTTGCAGCTAAGAAATATACTAATTGCACTTCTTTTGGAAGTCCGTGGTAACAATAGTCTTTACCAACATCAAATTCAAAGACTGTTTGGGTTTTCTTTATTTGTTGTCCAGCTTTCAGATGCATACAAACCAATTGAAAATGTCATGGCACACTTTTTTTCCCCTTTAACTGATGTTCTTACTCTTCAACACTTGAAAGAGGTCACTGACCAAAGATTTTCCCAGTATAACATTTATTCTTCTTCATTGCTTCTACCTTGCTTGGGTGTCAATCTTGGATCCAAATAAAATGAAATTCAGTCTTTTCTCCATTTTTCATGATATTGCCTAGTGGTCTAACGGTGAGGGGTAAGGTTTTTTCTTTGCGGTTTGTTACGTGCAGGTTTGCTCTGACCCGGAGCGAGGCTAGCCAGCCTGGGCCTAGGGTTTGAACCAGGAGGCACCCTTAAGCCAAAAGGCAGCTGGGAGAGGAAGTGGCCATGTTGTTCCTGGTTGGCTCCGCCCAGGGTTTTGGGAAGTTCTCCTTGCCAGAAGGAGCATGGTGGTGTGAGCGCAGGAATCATGGCAAGCTTTTGGAGGTGACTGCATTTCCACCCTTAAGCCAAAAGGCAGCCTGTGACAGCCATGTGCCAATCGTGGTAATGGGTACCCATGGTGGACAGTGCTGGCTGGAGCTTCCAGACTAAATCAAGCCTGGAAGCAGGAGCGGCATCCACTTCTGAAGTGGCTAGCCTCTGGAAACTATGTACCAACAGTGCTCAGGCCGTTTTTTCATAGGGTCGCTATGAGTCCTCTACGGCTCTTCGGCACCAAACAACAAAAACAATGCTGACATAGAACCTATATTGAAGGCTCTAGTCTTTTTTTTTTTTTTTAGTAAATTCTGAAAGTCTTCTTCACTTCCTGAAGGCAAGTGTTTGCTCTGTATAACAAAGGTTTTTGGAGAGTCTTCCTCCAATTCTGATACCACTTTCTAGTTCATATATTCAGCTTCTTGGATCATTTGTTCCGCAAACAAATTGAATATGTATAGAGAGAGGATACAACACTGATATACATCATTCTCTATTTTAAACCATGCAATGTTCCTTGTTCTGTTCAGACAGTTGGTTCTTAGCTAATTGTATTCTTGAGCAGGTAACAATGGGCATAATCTTACAATTCTGATCAAATCCTTACATATTTGATAGAAGGTTTGAAAAATTACAACATCCTTAATGAAAGTATAGTATTTCCTTATTTGTTATATTTTTGTCATTTCTACCGTATAATATGTGACCTTAAAAGAAAAAACAAAACAAATAAATGCAAGTAGTGATCAGAACCTTAGCGAAGGAAGAAATTTCATGAGAGAAAAGTCAAAATAAATATTTTACAATATATAAATCAAAACTGAAATTCATTGCTATGGAATCAGGACTAAATTATAACTAACACTTCAATGGGTTTTTGGTAGCCTTTAAATTGAATACTAAGAGATTGTCTGTATTTCTTCTGTGGAGCTGCTTGTGGATTTGAAATACCAGAGAGATACCTTCTTTGGAAGAACAGTGCAACTCCCTATGGACTATGTACCAGAAATCAATACTTATGTATATAGCAGGAAAGTGAAGGGTCAAACAACCCAGGCACTGCCATGCAATCCATTCTGGCTCAAGACAATCCTTTAGGACAGCATCAGACAGTTGCACAGTGTTCCAATGTTGTAAATCCTTGAGGAACTAAACTACCACATCTTCCTTAGAGTGTCTGGAGGCTTCAAATGACGGCTCTTTTGGTTGGCTGTTTTTTTTTTCTTCTTTTTTTGTGTTTTTTTTTAAGTGTAATTTCCATTTTATTTTCAGACGAGTTTTTTTCTTCAGCCTTTTAAGGAATCAAATCCTTACATAGGCTTTGGTGGTGGTTGTGGGGCAGCACCTGCAGGTCTAAATCTAGGTGGAGGTGTCCGGTCCTTTCGGGTTTCACGAGAACGGTTCCTCACGACCTTGCTGTGAATGGCACAACTCACACAGTAGTGCAGTTTCACATAGAGCTTTGGAAGCACATAGGCGTCGAAAACACTCGCTTCGGAAATGTCCCTGACAGCAGCTGCCTCTACTATATTTCGGATTACGAACTTCTTAATTGCCTTGTCTTTGGGCATGCACCGGGCGCAGTTCGTGCAGCGAATAGGCTGCACGTGGCCGCGGCCCTTTTTGGCACTACCGTTGTTTCTCCATTTCTTCGTCATGTTGGAAGCGAGGATCCGAGAGCTGGTTGGCTGTTTTAACCACTGTGACACCAGGCTTCTTTGAAAATTTCTTACAGAGAATTGTAATTCAATTGAAAGTTTGCACACATTTTATACACTATCAGGAGATGTTCATACAGTTAGCATTCTAAAAGCCTTCCGGAATTTAAGTTTCTATCTCTACTGATAATTTCTTCCTTGAGAAGCCATATAATCTGGAGGAGAGGAGTAATTTTTTATAAACTTCTTTTCCTTTTTCTTCTTTATTTCTCTTGGCTCTGTCACTGAGAAACTTCTATAAAAATCATATCATTAAAAAAAAAATCATATCATTTTTTCCCATTGTTTTAATATTTTATAGATATTTCAAATGAAAAATATCAGGATAAATAATTTATTAAAAGGAAATTTATAATATTATCTCAAATAATTCATTATTTTAAAGATAAGTTTTCAATAGTTAAGAAAATGAAATTAATAATATAAAAATATAGCCTAGTGTTAAGAAGCTGCTCTGCAAGCCCAAAGGCATGCAGTTAGAATCGACCATATGTTCATGTGAGAAGAATGAGCAATCTAGTACTGAACAATTTACTGCCCCTGAAAAATCATCAAAGGGTCAATTCTGGGTCAGTTCCAACTCTAAGGCAAACAACAATAATCCATGTAAAAGAATGTATCTTTTCAGTTGTCATAGGGCTTTTAATAAAACTTTTTTTTATTTCAAAGGGGAGGATAGTAAACATGTTTCTATATTTCATATAACCATATGATTTTACAGGTATTACTACTGTAAAAAGGAAAAGCTGGTAGACTAGACGCAAGGGGTTGTGCTTCCAGCCCAGAGGAAGTTGGTTGGAAACCACCAGCTACTCTAGTGGAGAAAGATAATCTTCAATTGAGGGATTTATATATAGTCTTTGAAAATTCACTGGGGGGGGGGTCAGCTCTGAATTGAATCTGATTGAACATCACATAACAATATAGTAAAACTTGCTAAAGAAAAAGCATATGTAAGGCAAGGAAAAGTCAAATATTTTCCATTAATGAAGGAGTAGAAAAGTAGTGAGACTGTATCCTGCCTGAAAAGGTGGAAAATGTACAAGACCCAGGAAAACAAGACAGTCCCAATGAGTTCTGACTTTGATGGTTTTCTATTATTTAAGTTAAGCAATTAGCAGATGACACAAAAGTGGTTAATAAGACAAATGCTTTTGCCTCTAAAATTTAGTATCCTTTTAGTAGCTGGGAAATTTATAAATACAATATAGTCATGACTTAATATAAAACCATGTTTATTTTCAGTACATTAAACAGAGATAAAAAATAAAATTTTAGTATGTGATATCATTAGATAAAAAAATTTCCCCTTGATCTGTAATCTGAAAAAACAGTATGATCAACAAATGATAATTACGTGTGATACTTTTAAGTGTCCAGGCTGGCTTTGACCATTCTACCAGGAAATTTGAAAACATGTCAGCCTTGTTCCTGCAGCACGAATGGTACATTTTACCTTACTTGTGTTCACTGTGCATTGTGGATAGCTTTTTACCTAAAAATTGAGAAGTAGAGACTCACAGGAAAATACTGAAACCGGTTTAATGGTGCAGTGTGTTTCTTCTCTAAGTATGATTAAATAATCATAAGAACTTCTCTAAGGGCTAATCTGCGATATTTTCCAGATTTTCACCTTGGGGACATATTGTCCCTTGTCACTGAAACCTCAGGGACAGAAGGGGACGCCACAGGGTGGCACAGCAGGAAGCTGAGACACTGATGAAGCAGTGTTCAGTTAATGAAGGCATGGCCCATGGCCTCCGCTGCTCTGCCATATGTTTGAAGAAATGCTAATGACTACAATTCAAATACCTTTTTCATCTTAACTATATGTAAATGTGTTTATAAATGCTCTCTTATAAATATACGATCACATTTTTAAAAGCCAAGTGCTAATGTTGCCTTCAACATCTATAATACACAATAATTAAAACTTAAGCAATTCTGCTTAATTATACCTTATGGGAAACTGTACAGTAATTTATAGAAATTAAGCAGAAAAACAAAGATCAACAGAAATAAAACAGCAGTTGAACAACTGAATAATAAATCACTTTGATCATTAATTTACAGCGGCAAAATCATTGTAAGTAAAAGAGTTCAATCCTAATTCTTAAACAGCTGACATGTGAAAAAGAAGGTGTTAGAAATTTGGATATTTCTTGTAAGAGCACAGCGTGAAGTGATTGTGGATTGCTTACATGCCTACCTTATTTTAAGCTATTCATTGCTCACACACACCCCCAATCAAGCAGCAATTTTTGGTTAACATTTTCATTCTCCTAATTCTAAAACGTGACAGTTCTCTTTACTGTCTCACATTTGTCTTGACCTTGCTCAAGTGATGTAATTTCCGAGTTACCTGACTCTTAGTGAACTCAGCTCTCTAGTGTCTCTCTCTTCATTTCAAAGCACCAAGTGTTACCCAGTTTGTAGTACATTGCACTGAGTATTGTCTTCTTTCTTTTCTTTAGATTATCTTGAAAACTTACTAGAGTATCCCTGTGAAATTTTCCCTAACTAAATTATAAATAGCAAAAATGGCAAATTATCACAGGAAGAATTATTTGCTCCAAACACTAAAAGTGCTTATTTGGATAGATATTCATTATAATTAATGAGATCCATGCACAAGAATAATAATTAACTGAAAATCTCAAGAATGATTTGCCTAAATTTCAAATTTCTCTGAAAATAATCAAAGCTGTATTTCTTTTCATTTATAAAAAAGTTATGTAAATTCTTAAAAAATGTAAGCGCCCTCTCCAGAGTACTGAAAAGCAACTATGACAGTGTAGAGACTAAAGTGTGCCTGACAGTGTAGAGACTAAAGTGTGCCTGATCCAGGCCACGGTCTTTGAAATTATTTGCTATGCACCAGACAGCTGAACAATGATTAAAGATGGAAGAAGAAGAATTGAAGCCTTCAAGAGTCTTGAACATATCATGGACCACCAAGAAAACAAATAGATCTGTATTGGAGAGGGTGAAACCAAGTTTCTCCTTGGAGGCTAGGATTTTAAAACTCCATTTCATTCTTGGAGCACACGGCCAGAAAAGACTGGTCCTTGGAGAAGGACATCACGCTTGAAAGGATAGAGGGGACAACACAGGAGAGGAAAACCTATGATAAGATGGAGTGATATGTAACCGGGACAAATGAGGCTTGGTGTGTCGGAATTAGTGAGACTGGCTCAGGACAGGGAAGGGTTCAGAACTGTACAAAGAGTCGCTATGGGTTACAAGCCACTTGATGGCACATGACAACAACACAACAAATAGTTTTCTATGGGTTTCCTTTTATCTCTAGAAATATTTCTTTTAAATATTATTATATAGAAGTCTTTATTTTAATTAAAATTATCTGTACCTTTCATGTTTTCTACAGAAGTGTTTTAAAGATCATTATGCAATTAACTAATTTTAATATCTACTGAGTGTCTCATCTGTTTAAAACTTCCTCATTCAGATATAATGCAAAGAATTGCTCTTTTTTTTCTTCAAATACTTACTTGATTCAATTTGAACATTTTTGGTGTTAATCCATTTAGTTGGTTTTAAAAAATATAATGTGACATAGTGATCTAATTTTGAAGAATTTGAACACCATTTGTCTCATCTACACTTAATAAAAATATTTTTTAAACTTAATCATATATTAAGGAGCTCTGGTGGTCTAGTGGCAAGGAGATGTGCTGTAATCCCTCAGACACCTGGTTCCAAGACATGAGCTTCTCCATGGGAGAAGGATAGGCAATCTTCTCCTATGCAATTAGCAGCCCCTGAAAACCCACCAGAGGGTCAACTATGGACTGGTTCCAAAGCTGCAGTACACAACAACATAAACATATATTAAACTTCCAGACATCCACAGAGGTTAGAACACTCTATTTTCCCATCTATTTCTTATTTCTTTGCTAATCTGCTTTTTATTATTTTAATATATAACAATACTAATCTTTTCCCCCTACTACTCAAGTTTGTTAACACTTCTCCTACATTTTTCTCTCATATAAATTTTAGAATTTTTTTATGTTATAGTCTGTACCTACTGTCCCAAATGCAATAGTTGGTTCCAAAAAGAATAGATGTAATGCGGATGTACATTATGAATCATAAAACAATTAACTATATTGAATTTAAAATTTGTTCTTACAATAGATGCTATATATAATACATTGAATATTTTCCTCTATATTTTTCTTCTAGTTTCACCTAAGAGGTAATACTTTTTAAAGTCAATATACATTATAGCAAACAAACAAAAAAAACCCCCACCCAAACCTATTTGAAGGAGTCCTAGTGATGGAGTTTGTTATACATTTGCCTGCTAACCAAAAGGTCACCAGTGTGAATCACCATCTACTTTGTGAAAGAAAATTGAATAGTTTCTTACAGTAAATATTTATATGCTCAGAAGCTCAATAGATGGTAATTTTGCCTTATAATATATCCTAAAAAGACCAGAGATGTGATGCAGAGAGATAGAAGTATGTATACCCATGTTTATTGCATAATTATTGACAGTAGCGAAGAGATGTAAGCAGCCTAAGTGTCCATCAACAAACAAATTAATACAATAACTGTGATACATCCACATAATGAAATATTATAAAGCACTGAATAACAGTGGCCTTTTAAAACACTACACAACAGGATGAGCCCAGAAGACATTATGCTGAGCAAATTTTCTCAACCACAAAAGGACAAATACCCTAAAGAAACCAGAGATGTGATGCAGAGAGATGAATGCGTAGCCATGTTTATTGCATTCACAATAACTAAGAGATTAAAGTAGCCTGGTTTTGACTATTGATATATGTGTTGTCGTTATGTGCTGTAAAGTCACTTGAGACCCATAGCGACCCTATGTACAGCAGCTCTGAATCCTGCCCTGTCCTGAGCCAGTCTCACTAATTCCAACACAACAACCCCCATTGTCCCAGTTCCTGTATTAATCCATCTCATTTGGGGTCTTCTTCTCTTACGCTTCTGAGCATGATGTGCTTCTCCAAGGACTGGTCTCTCCTAGTCACATGCCCAAAATATATGAGATGGTGCTTCAAAATCTTAACCTTTAAAGAAAAACTAGGTTTCACCCTCTCCAAGACAGACTTATTTATTTTCTTGACAGTCTATGGTATGTTGAAGACTCTTCTCCAGCACCACAACTCAAAGGCATCGACTCTTATCCTGTCATCCTTAGCAACTGCCCAGCTCTCTGATGTATAGCAAGTAATTGCAAAGACTATGGCATACCTTAGTCTTTAAACTGACATAATTGCTTTTCAATACTCTGGAAAGGTCCCTGGCAGCAGATTTTCCCATTGCAATCCATCTTCTTATTTCCTGACTGTTGATTGTGGAGCCGAGAAAGCTGTAATTGTTAACAATCTCTTATCTATCTATCTATCTATCTATCTATCTATCTATCTATCGTGGTGCTTCCAATTGGCCCAATGGTGAAAATTTTGTCTTCTTGATGTTAAGCTTCAATCCATATTGAAGACTGTAGTCCTTGACCTTCTGCAACAAGCACTTTAGGTCTTCAGTTTCAGCAAGCAAGATTATATCATCTGCCTAACGTAGTTTGTTGATGAGTCTTCCTCCAATCCTGATGCCACATTCCTCCTCATAAAGCCCTGCTTCCCAAATGATACGTTCTGCATAAAGATTGAAAAGGCATGGAGACAGGATACATCCCTGACACACTCCTTTCCTGATTTGGAACCACACAGTGATTTCCTGCTCTGTTCTGAGGACTACGTCCTGGTCCAAGTATAAGCTTTGCATAAGCACTATCAGGTGTTCTGGGATTCCCATTTTCCTCAAGGTTAGCTACAATTTGTTGTGATCTACACAATCAAATGTCTTTGCATAGTCAATAAGATACAGATAGACATAGCTTCTAAAAATTCTTTTCACAGATAAAGTCAAACTGATTCCTGTGCAGTTCATCAAGTGAGACCCATCTGCAAAACCCCTTTTGTTATTAATAAATATGGAACATATAAAATTCAATCATTCTAACTCCAGCCTCATTTCTGTCACCAAGATCGAACTTATCAACTGTCATTCCTACTTCATTGTTTCCAGCTTTTTTCATTCTAGTCACCAGTAATTATTAATTCATTATGATTGCATGCTTGGTCAGTTTAGGACTCCACAAGTTGATAGAAATACTAAATTTCTTCTTTTTGCCTTTAGTTGTTGGTGCATATGTTTGAATAATAGTCGTATTAACAGGTCTTCCTTGTATGTGTATGACTAGTATCCTGTCACTAACATCAATGTATTTTAGGCTAGATTTTGGAATTGTATTTTTAACTATAAATGGAAAGCCATCCTTCCCCAGTTTTTCATATTACAGTGTGGAGGAACCAAACAAAGGTAAGAGATATAAAAGCAAAGAACTGAACAAAACATTTCAAAGGGAAGCTCAAGAAGATAAAGCAATGAACTCTGGCTGCACTTTCTCCTAGATATATCTGTTCTTTTGTGAGTCCATGAGTCACTAAGCACTCTAACACCATAACTGAAGGGCATTGATACTTTTGACATCATCCATATTCATTGTCCAGCTCTTAAATGTATAGCAGATGATTGAAAAGACCATGGCTTGAGTCAGATGTATTTAACCTGATCTCACCATTCTTCAATACTTGGGAAAGGTCTCTGATAGCAGATTTTCCCAGCACAATACATCTTTGATTTCTTGACTGTTGGTATTGATGGTGTTGATTCTGAGTTCAAGCAAGACTAAATCATTGACAACTTCAATCTTTTCTTCACCTACCATGGTGTTCATAGGATTGCTATGAGTTGTATTTGATCTGATGACACTTAACCACTTCTAAGTGTGACTAGTGTTGCTATATTTTGGAGGAAAATTCTTCTATTTTGTACATCACTCTTTGCCAATTAGCTGTAGTGAGGTAATCTGGGTTTGCTGCGATGCTGAACCTTGTGCCCTTGAGTTGTGAGATGCCATAATGGTTTCCCAATCTGGACAGTGTTTGCCTGAGCTCCCAGTTGTAAAAGAGGTTTGGAAGTAGGAGTGGCATCTACTTCCTAAACCACATGCTTATGGAAGCTCTATGAACTTGGAGAAGTGATAGTTATCCAAAAGCATTAAGTCTTTTGTTCATGGAGTCACTATGAATCTTGCTCGACTAGATGGCCATCAACAACAACAACAATATGATGTTGTCTATTGTTGGCCTAGTGTAAAGAACCTGCATTGCAAGCCCAAAGCCATGTGCTTAGAATCTATCAACTTCTCTGCAGGAGAATGATGAGTCATCTCCTCTACTACCTCTGAAAACCCACTGGAGGTTCAGTTATTAGTTACCCAACTCAACAGTAAATAATAACAATGAAAATATTTTCTTAGTGTTGTCTGATTTATAGAATAGATATGAAGATGGAGACATAGCAGTGCAAGATACTATGAAGATCATGCTACAATTTGAGAATACCAAATAAATTCTTCATAGTTATCAGATACTGAAAAAGACAGAAAAGATCTTTCCCTAAAACCCAATTAAGTGTACTAAATTAAAATTAAGTGTGCTAAATTAAAAATTCTAGCCTGAAGAATTTGAAGAAAAATATATGCCTGTTTATTAAAGTCATTCTTTCTGAAATATTTTCATACAATCATATTAGACCACTAAGACAAATGTTTATTGCGATGCTTCCCCTTCATTCCACAAAACATACTGATCAGAAAACATTGCTCAGGCTCATTTGAAAAAAAAGAAAATACTTAATCATTAGTGTCATGATGACCTTGTAAATTTTAACAAATTATATAACAAGTGCAAACTTTTCTCTTTTGAGAAATTATTAAACCACAGAACTTAATTTATTTAATCATTGCTAAATGAAATTAGACAGTTCAGGAAAATACTTTAGCAGAGAATCTTAAGCTGCTCAGTAAAGTCTAAATGTTATTATTACTGGTAGTTGCAGTGCAAACTCCATATAATTTGAGTCTGCTTTTTTTAACAATTTGAAGGAAATAATGACTTGCATAAAGTAAGTTAGTCCTGTGATGATTGATGAACGTGGTATAAAATCAGTGTGTATAATATATTTGTATTTATCTGGACAATATCTACAATTTCTTTTCAAAAGGACCAGAAAAATTCAATTGCCAAAATATTTTTGCTCTATTTTTTCCATCACAAAATGGGGTTTCAACATTTATCTAAATATTTAAGAATTATGAAGAGAGATTTGGAAAAGTTTCCCAATCCTTTAAAAAAATCTGTTTTAGAAACAAAAATGTGTACCTGGTGAGATAGACAAGAGCATTATCCAAAAGCATTCAGAGTCACAATGACAGTGGAAGATGTATGGGACAAACTTTGTCTAAAGTAGGCTCAAGGAGGCATAAACAAGCGTTACGGCATCTCCTGAAGGCAAGATAAAAAAAGAGTGATGAAAAGCCATTTCATAGATCTAGGGGAAAAGAAAACAAGATCAATGGCACATCTTCAAATGGACTTGGCTACAAATAGATCAGAATGCCTTTGAAAACAAATTGATGCATTTTTCCCCCCCGATAGAGCTATTGTTTATGGCTATTTTCCCCCAAATCAGTTCTAGTTTGTGTTGAGAATATACTAAGGGATTCTGATTATATGGGACACTTGTTTTTTTCTCCAGCAAAAGACTTTTAGTAAGGAAATATTACTTGGTTAAGACTAAAACTAGCATAAGGACAAATTTTCCTATTTCCTCTTCATTGAAGATGATTACAAGGTGGACTACTCTGAAATAGTAAAATGCCTTGTAGCTTATTTCCCAGGAAGCACAAGAAAGAAAAATGAAATGACCAATGATAGAAATAGACATTGTTTACTGGTAAATCATTTACATAATGTTTGCATATGACTGTGCTATTTATAAGTGTATACTTCTTTCATGTTATCTTTTCCTAATTAATTCGATTTGTTTCTTCAGTGACAACAAAGTGTCTCTCGTCCCTCCCTCTGTCTGGTACTGTTCCGGATCATAGCAGGCTCTGACAATTTGCTTCTCTGAGTTGGCCACTTAAGGATGGAAAAAGAAATTAATTTATCCTGGAGTTTGTGAAGATGCCTTAATGATGCCAAATGTATGGAAATGTTCCAGAGAATTGAAAATAGCAGATTGGGAAATGAAGTCTGTCTAGAGGCTAGATAGATTACTTAGGGTAAAGAGAAGGGGGAATGGAAAATTAGAAGACTTAAGGGGAGAAATTAAATAATTTAGACATTGACCTGAAGGCATGGATCCTCTACCTTGGACTCAAAATAAGATGTTTGAGTGCCACAATATACCATAAAAAATGTATTAACAAAGACTAAAGAAGGTAGAGATGTCAGCATGGGGTGTTCTCCTCACTCACTAGAGTGAAGAGAAGGGTGGAGGCTTAGAACTCATTCTAGAAACTGCAAAAACACACTATGTGTGATTACCAAAAATTAAGGCAATTATAGAGAATGAATAAAAGGTGGACTATCACAGATGCTTTTGAATTGTGGTATTGGATAAGATTACTGAATATCCCATGGATTCCTAAAAGCAGCATTATTCACAATAGCAAGAAAATGGAAACAGCACAAATATCCATCAACAAATGACTAGCTGGAGAAATTATGGCACATTCACATAATTGAATACTATGCAACACTAAGAAGCAATGATTTTGTAAAATACTATATAACATAAGAGAATCGAGAGAGCATTATGCTGAGTGAACCAACTCAGTCTCATAAGGGCATATAATGCATAAGATCATTAATGTGAAAATAGAAGGCTAACTCGAAAGATGTGGCTAAAAGTCCGAAAGGAGCAGGTTAGAGGAACAGAGTGGCAAAGGGTGAGAAGGAGAAGAAATCACTGGGACACAGAGTACAGTGAGTGGAGAGGAGGAAGTGAAGAAATTAAGAGCGATACAATATACAATAGGGACCTGAAAAGACAGGGTAATAGTAAACATAGATCAATGTAATTGATTTTTATAAAACACAATGTACACAATGTACATGAGTGATTGTTTAAACAATGTGTGTGAAAGTGTATGCAACACAGTGCATATAAATAATACACAGTGTCTTCACATCTTGTGTGCAATGCAGTATAAACTAAAAATAATATGTGAAAAAAATATATTTGAGAAAATACAGCCAAGGTGCTCTTTAAAGGTAAGGATGAAAAAACTTCATCTCACATACCTTGGACGTATGTTAGGAGGGTTTGTCCTTATAAAAAGATACCAGGCTGAGATAAGTGGATCGTCAGAGAAGAGAATGATCCTCAACGAGGTGAATAGACACAGTGACTATAACAGTGGCTTTGAGCATGACAGAGATCTGAGTATGAAGCTGGATTGGGAACAGTTCAGATCTGTTCTTCATAGGGGAGCGATGAGTTGTAATCCACTTGACAGTATCTAACAACAATAAGGGTATGAACCGAAAGAAATGGATGTTCTCCATCTCAAATGTCTAGCTAGAAAAATACTGTCTTCTCTTCATTAGTGATTATTTCTTCTCCCCCATCTTCCCCATGGTCCTATGTTTTTACTTCCTGACCCTCCATTTCCAAAAGTAATCTTTTCTTCAGTAGTTTGTTTCTTTTGTTAAGGACTCTGGGACAAGTTAGAAGAATAAGCTCTTCTGTTCAGAAGTTGGAACAATTTCAAGTCAGTGAATGGGATAGTTAAAGAGGCACTTCTATTTTTTTTCTGAATATTTGTGTTATGACTCTAATAAAACAACTCCACAGACAAATATAAAAGAGACATCTTTTGTTTAGAGATAATTTCCTGGAAAATTCTTTCTTAACCTGCACAGAGCTCTGATGGTTTAATCTGTAGGTAGTAGAACTGCTAATCCAAAAACAATGCTTCTCTGACAGTTCAAGTTCACTGAAAATTCAAATCAACTTACTCCAGTTCTGAGAGAAAAAGATGGGTAGTTTCTGGTGTGGTTTACAGCCTCAGAAAACCCTCTGTTGTGTCAACTATGAGTAATTTCTAATTTAATAGTAATAAATTTAAGCCATTCAGAAAATGATGACCAGCTGCTTTAATAGTTACTCTGTTAACTATTTGAGTACCTTAGAATGAAATATTGAACATTCAAATATCTGTTCATTCTTGAAATAGGACTCCTGGATAAAAGGGCAAACATGAATTTGCTAATTTTTCTTAAATGTATTTCTAAGAAAGTACATTTAAAAACAAACAGAAAACTAAACAATGATATCTTTCTCACCATACTTCTTGTTTTTATGTGCAATAGAGACAAAAAGTGACCCATGATAGCTGACCCTCCAGTGAGTTTTCAGAAGCAGTTAATTGCACAGGAGATTGCCCATCTTTCTCGAGTGGAACATCTGATGACCTTGAACCCCATGAATTTGGGATTGTAGCACAGCTTCTTGCCACTAGACCACCATTAAATTCCTACTTGAACAAAACAAATAAATCCAAGCCAACACTTTTCAATGGAAAGAATGTGTAATAGTAATAAAAAGTTATTTAAAATAAATTACATGTATGAATAAATATCAAACAATAGTTAACAGTTTTAGTTTATTTGGTTCCACAATCAACACTCTTGGTAACAGCAGCCAGGAGATCAAGAGACCAATTGCATTGGGAAAGTCAGCTGTCAGGGACCTCTCCAGAGTACTGAAGAGCAATGACGTTAGGCTGGAGATTAAGGTGCACCTGATCCGGGCTATAGTTTTCTCAATTACATGCTATGCATCGGAGGGTTGGTCAGTGACTAGGGATGGTAGAAATAGAACTGATGCCTTCGATCTGTGGTGCTGGAGAAGAGTGTTGAATATACCATGGACTGCTAGGAGAACAAACAGGTTTTTCCTAGAGAAGGTGAAGCGGAAATGCTCTTTAGAGTCAGGATTCTGAAGTTTTTTCTGACATACTTTGGGCATGTTGCAAGGAGGGACTGGTCCTTGGAGAGGGACATCATGGTTAGGAGAGTGGAGAGACGGTGCAGGAGAGGAAGACCCTCAATGAGATGGATGGATTCTGTGAGTGGAGTGGTAAGAATGAGTGTGCTTGAGACGGTGAGGTTGGCACAGGATAGAATGGAATTTAGGGTTCTTGTACATAGGGTCGCTATGAGTCACAAGTGACTCGATGGCACATAACAACAACATGCTTTATATTATTTTTATGCTTTATATGTATTAGTCAGTTTAAACAGTAAGGTGTATCTAACCCAAGCCATGATATTTCCAATTGTTTCCTATGTGTCTGAAATTTGGACAAATAATACAGAAGACTGAAGAAGAATTGATGCCTTAAATTGTGGCTTTAGCAAATAGTATTGAATATCTCATAGACTGCCAAAAGAACAAGCAAGCTTGTCTTGGAGGAAGTGCGACTAGTGTGCTTCTTGGAGGGAAGGAGGGTGAAAGTTAATTTCACATATTTGAGCATGCTGTCAGGAGGGACAAGTCTTTGGAAAAAGACATCATGCTGGGAAAGGTGAGGGGTCATGAAGGAGAAGAAGACTTGAGGGACTGAAAGAGTGGTTTAAGAATGGTAACCATTGTAACCATGGTGCAGAGTAGGACACACTTTCAATCAGTTCGTAAGATTACTACGGTCACAATTGTCTCAATGATACCTGATAACAACTACTAATATTTTTCTTCTGTTCTCACTGTTTGAAAACTTTATAATATATACACAGATTATTTTTACAAGTTTTGCGGGAACTTTTAGATTAAGATCAATCGATATCTGTCTGTCTGTCTATCTATCTATCTATCTATCATCTATCTACCTATCTAAAATAATCATCCCTCAAAAAAGCTCAAAGACTCTATTTGAATTAAACATCCTCACTGGAGAGCTACTCAGAAAAACACAGAGTACCAGAGGAATGTCTAAATGTGTTTCATTAACATGCAAAGGCCCATGTGGATCACAACAAATTGTGGCTAACTCTGAGAAGAATGGGAATTCCAGAACACTTGATTGTGCTTATGCAAAATATACTTGGACCAGGAGGCAGTCGTCAGAACAAAGCACGGAAACATAGGATGGTTTAAAATTGAGAAGGGTGTATGCCAGAGATGTATCCTAATACCATACCTTTTCAATCTATATGTGGAACAGATTATCCAGGAGGCTGGGCTGTATGAGGAGGAATGCGGCATCAGGACTGGAGGAAGACTCATCAACAATCTGTGTTATGCAGATAACACAACCTGCAACCTTCACAATGAATTGAAGCTCAACATCAAGATTCTCACCACTGGGCTGATTGACAGCATCACGAAAGATGTTGAAGAGATAGAGATTGTTCACAGCTTTAGTTTGCTTGGCTCCGCAATGAACACTGTTGGTACCAGCATCCAGGAAATCAAAAGACAAATTGCATTGGGAAAGTCTGCTGTCAGGGACCTCTCCAGAGTACTGAAGAATAACAATGTCAGTCTGGAGACTAAGGTGTACCTGATCCAGGCCATGGTCTTCACAATTATGTGCTGTGTGTCAGAAAGTTGGACAATAACCAGGGATGATAGAAGAAGAATTTATGCCTTTGAGCTGTGGTGCTGGAGAAAAGTATTGAATATATAATGGACTGCTAAGAGAACAAAGATGTTCATTTTGGAAAGGGTGAAACCAGACTGCTCCTTGGAGGCAAAGATTCTGAAGAGCCATCTGACATACTTTGGCAATGTTGCAAGAAGGAACCATTCCTTGGAGAGGGATGTCATGCTTGGGAGGATGGAAGGACAGTGCAAGAAAGAAAGACCCTCGATGAGATGGATTAAATCCGTGACTGGGGTAATGTGGGTAGGTGTGTCAGAGACAATAAGGTTGACTCAGGATAGAGCAGGGTTCAGAGCTATTGTACATAGGGTCATTATGAGTCACAGGCAACTTGACGGCACATCACAAAAATAACATTCTCTAGTAAATAATCTCAATAGGCATGCTAAAATGCTCTTTATTCCCCTTCTGTTTGGCATATTTCTTTTAGAATCAGGGAATAATGAAATGGTATGATTTTGTTCTTAGATGAAAAATTTCAGCCTTTGCCTTTATCTGCAAATAATGAAAGTCTGTTGTTTGAAAGTTAATGAATTATCTTAGTCTGATCTTGAAATCTGGTTTATTTTCTACTTCTTCTATTAGTCAACAAATTTAAAATTTTTGTAGAATTAGATATATGCTTTAACTGTAAGTTTAGTTTCCAATCCTTTTAAAATAATATGAATGTATGTATGCATGTATGTATGTACAAAGTATACTTTCCTTTACAAATGAGGTATTATGAATTCAGATAATTTTGTCCTCTAAGTGAGATGCATTTAAACTTTGTAATATGTTGATTACTGATATAACACAAGCCTTTAGGTTAGGATAGTCTTCTTCCTTGTTTGTTGTGGATAAATCTCTCACTATTAAGTGTGTTTATGTCATTAAGTGTAAATTCCATTCACCCTTCTTATTCTAAAACACTCTATAATAAATTCTTGTTACTTCCTTATGAATGAGAAGCAAAACTAGGAAGCAGCATACTGAGTCTTTTACCTCTCTTACTGTCTGTCAGTCTATCTATCTATAAATCTTCCCTTTCTCAGAGGATTTATTTTAGTAAAAGTAAAAATATGACATTCTGTGTCAGGAGACTCAGCCGATTTGTAGTAAAAATTTTTCTTGGTTCCATGTTCTTCTGTTTATCTGCATAGCATATGCCAGTACCTTCTCTAGTTATTGTGAGCGTGTATTTCTTTATTTTTTGTCTTGTTATGTGTTGTATCTTCTAGGTAATGAGAATTTTTAAATCCTTGACTGGATACCTAAGATCTTGGGCGAATGAGGGGCGAATAGTTCAACTAAATTCTTACAAGCATTGTTTCAATTCTTGTAACAAAACTACCTCTGTATTGCTCTCAAAATGTTGTGTTGAAACATAAAGCTTGTTCTCTCTGGTAATTCTACTTCACTCTGCATCAGTCAGACCTCTTTGTGAACTTTAAGTATCATCAGCTTGGAAGTTTATGCCGCATACAAAAGCTTAACACTTGTTACCTTCTCTGAGAAAAATATTTAAGTTCTTGTGTATTAGCTTTCTTATCCTGGAGGAAAGACACTTTAGAATCAAGTATGGATTGGAGCAAGTGATCTTTAGTCACAGAGAAATCAAGTTCCTCTGTTACCTCAGAGGCTTCTTTTTTAGAAAAAAATACAAAACAAGAAAACAGAAGTCTTAGTGTGTTTATTTTTCTTTTCTGAGGTTCTTGAATATATCTGATTTAAAGGCATTTGTCTGCTACTATTCCTGAGAGTCATTGCTAAAACATAGTTCATTTTATTATAGAAACAGAGTAAGCTAATTATCTCCTGAGAACTTGCTATAATTTTAAGGGTTATGCACAAGATGTTAACTAATCACACAGCTCCCAGATATTTGTAACATGCAGTGTGACTCTGAGGTTGCATTTAAATGAGTGCTAGTCATAACTTGTGATGTGTTGTTTCTGATGCTGCACGGGAGAAAAATTGGTACATGATTTAAGACTAAATTCACAATATTTGACAGGTCTTGTATTCACGTAAATTAGAAATGTATCTTTGTTCGTCACTATCCATTATTCCATAACACTTCCTAAAATACAAATTTTATTTTGAAATATTTATGAAATAAAAGAAATTACATTAACTGCCAATTGCAAATATCATGCAAATTAATGCAAACTAGCATGAGTTCATATACATGTGTTAATTACTTTAAAATATTATTTTCCTTTCAAAATAATATTTTAAAGTAATTCAAATAATGTAAATGGGGGGATTTTCACTTTTTTAAACTTATGCTAAAGCCAATGTCATTGTTGCTAGTAGTATAAAATGCATCAGAACCTTTCAGAATTGCTGGGTTATAATGAAAAATGTACAAAATTGACACTTTAGATTTGCAAATTTATGAACAGGATATCTTTATGTAAAGCTATTTATTTTTTTACTTTTTACATTTTCTAAAAAGCTTTGTCTATATTCACTGGACTTATTGAGACACCGTATTCTTGAACGCTTTACAATCACACATATACTAACACTACTGAATTTACTTTCTGTTTATTTCTATACTCTTTCAATTGCTGGATAAGTTGCAAGACATCCTTACCATTATCCTTCTGACTCTGTATAAAATTAGACAGGGTATCGTCATTGAAAACTTATTTGTCAAAATATGCTTTGTGATACTGCTTTTTCAGTTTAATCTAACACTATTATTTTTCTTTTACATGCTTTATATTTTTTTCCCATTATATTAGAAGTTATATAAAAGTATCTCATAACTGGTTTCCTTCCTTTTATCATTATTTCATTTTTATCATATTATTTTTTCCTTCCTTTAATTTGCTCTAATATTTTATAACTCAAGTACTACTTTCCCATTAGGTGTATTATCTTTATCATATGTGTGAGGCAGAAGTTTGTCAGAGAAGGACAACAAATTTATTTCACTAATAGGAATTGACAGAAAAGTGGTTAAAATTTTCCCTGTTGGAAGTACAATTGAGTTCCAGTTCTCACAAGTTTCACTGTAATTTTAAAAAAAAAATTAAAAAAAAACAGTTTCTTTACCCAGTGTCTTACATAATACATAAGGAAATTTTGTAGCATTTTCTAATAAAATAACTATTTGAGTACTCTGAAATTTTATTTTATTTTTATTTATCTCCTTTTTAAAGAGTTGGTGAACATTATTCTATATTATAGTCTCTACAGGGAGCTCTAGTGGCCTAGTGGTAAGAAGTTATGCTGGAAACACTAAAGCATGCAGTTTGAAGGGAGCACTGGTGGCCTAATGACAAGAAGCTGCACTGCAACACCAGAGGTGTGCAGTTCGAATCCACCAGATGCTCTGCTAGAGAAGGAGGGACAATCTCCTCCTGTACTAGTCAGATCTGATTTGATGGTACACACACAAAATAATAAAATAAAATAAAGCATGCAGCTTGAATCTCTAAACTACTAAGTGGAAGAAAGAAAGACAGTCTTCTCCAGTGTAATTTAATGCCTCTGAAAACCCTGCAGAAGATAAGGTATGAGTCAGATCTCACTCAAAAGCACACAGTAACAACAACAACAAAGGGAAAAAAATATTATGACCTGAACAGGTGCACCTTAGTCTCCAAACTGGCATTCTTGCTCTTCAGCACTCTGGAGAGATCGCCAACAGCAGATTTTTCTAAAGCAATTCATCTTTTGATTTCCTGACTGCTGGTAACCATGAGTGTTGATGGTGGGGCCAAGCCAGGTAACAATTTTAACAGCCTCAATTTCTTTTCCCTTTATCATAATGCTACCAATTAGCTAAGTAGTGAGAATCTTTGTTTTCTTGATCTTGAGCTTCAATCCACATTGCAAATATAGTCTTTGACTCTGTAACAAACGATTCGGGCTTTACTCAGTTTCAGTAAACAAGGTTGTGTCATCTGCATAACACAGGTTTCTGATGAGTCTTTCTCCAATCTTAATGCCACATCCCTCCTCATAAAGTCGAGACTCTCAAATGATCTGTTCTGCATACAGATTGAAAACATATGGAGATTGGACACATCCATGACATACTCATTTTCTGATTTTGAACCATACAGTCTTTCCTTTCTCTCACAATCAAGTGTTCTGGGATTCCCATTCTTCCCAAGATTAGTCACAGTTTTTTCTGATCCACACAGTCAAATGCCTTTATATAGTCAATGAAACACAAATAGACATTCATCTGGTACTCTCTGCTGTAGGCCAAGATCCATCTGACATTGACAATGATGCTCCTAGTGCCACCCACCATGACCGCTTCTAAGCCTATCTCGTATTTTTGGTGGTCCTCTGTCAATGTACTGTTTCAGTCGCTTTTGGATAATCTTCAGCAGAATTTTGCTTGCATGTGTATTAGTGATATTGTTCTATAGTTTCCACATTTTGTTGGATCATCTTTTTTGGAATGGGAATAAATATGGATCTCTTCTAGTCAGTTAGCCAGGTGGTTGCCCTCTACATTCCTTGGTACAGCCTGGTGAGCACTTCCAGGGCTGCATCTCATTATTGAAATATGTCAATTTGTATTTCATCCATTTCTGGGGCCTTGTTTTTTGTCAATTCCTTAAGAGCAGCTTGAACTTCCTCCTTTAATACCGTTGCCTCTTGAACATAAGTTGTTTCATTAAATCCTTCTATGCTAGCCAGTTCCTTTTGGTACAGTGACCCTGAACCCCTTTGATCTTCTTTTGATGTTTCCTGGATCATTCAATATTCTGCCCATGGCATCCTTAAGTATTGCAACTCTAGGCTTGTTATTCAGTTTCTTCAGCTTAAGAAATGCTGAGCAAGTTTGACCATTTTGATTTTCAGACTCAAGTTCATTATAATACTTTGCTTTGTCTTTCTGAGCTTCCCATTGAGATCTTCTGTTCTGCTAGTTAATTTCTTAATTTCTTTCCTTTTCTTTGGCTTCTCTGTACTCTGCCGCAATATTTAGAATCGCTTCTCACATCCGTCTCTGTCTTTTCTTCCTTTGTCTTTGTAATTACCTTTTGTTTTCAGATACATTCTTTTATTTTTTCTTTTCCTTCTTAATAGTATTGATATTCTCCATGCTCATCTGGCCTTCACTCATTTGTGTTCAAGACCTCAAATATCTTCCTGAGGTGTTTTTTAATTCAAGTGGGTTAGACTCAAGGTCAAATTTTATTTCTTGTGCATTCAATTTCATTTTCTTTAACTTCAGTTAGAACTTGCATATGAGTAGTTGATGGTCTGTTCCGTGATTGAACTTCTCTAATGATTCTTCCCATGGATGTAGTCAATCTGATTCCTACAAAGATCATCAAGTGAGCTCTATCTACATAGTTGCCATTTATATTTCGTATAAAAGGCATTTTCAATGAATAAATCATTGTACACAATTCTACCGTTTTATCTCCAGCATAGTTTCTGTCATCAAGCACCCATGTTTTCTGACTACTGATCCTTCTTCTCCATTCCCAACTTCTACATTCCAGTCACTCATTATGATTAGTGCACCCAAATTTCATGTATGATCAATATTTGACTGCAAAAGTTGGTAGAAAATCATCTATTTCCTCCTTTTGGTTCTGGTTGTTGGTGTATATATTTGAATGATAGTGATATTGACAGGTATTTGTTGTATATGTAAGGGTATTATCCCATCACTCACAAAATTGTTTTTCAAAATGTGTCTGGAAATAGTCTTTTTAACTATGGATATGACCCTTTCTCCCACCTCTTCATTTCCAGAATATTAGACATTATGATTGTCTGATTCAAAATGTCCCATGTCAATATATTTCATTTCACCAGTGCCTAATATGTCAATGTTTCCACTTTCCATTTATCTCTGAACAATGTCCAATTTACCTACATTCATGCTTCTCACATTCAAATAACATGTCTGGGTGTCCAAAATAGTGACTGCTTGCAATTGTTCCTTCTTTTTTGTGTTTGTCAACCAAAGGGCTCAGCCTCAGGTGCCATATTAGCTAATTTAAGTGTGCTTTGTTGTGCATAGGGTTTTCAAAGGTCAGTCGTTTTCGATGTGGATGGCAAATCTTTCTCTCTAGTATACCTTAATTTAGTTGTTCAATTTAGAGCAATATCTGGTAGATAAATATTTTACCCAGAAGAGCAGATGAACTACATTTCCATTACAAGAGTAACCAATTAAGTGTTGGTTCCCCTGCCTCCCTTCTCCCTACCCCAAGTGCCTGGGATTTGATTCTTCCCCTGTCCTGCTTTACCAACATTTATTACCTCTGGTGGCCTACTGCGGACGAAACGAGGGGAGGGGAGAGCCGAGGATGAAGGATACAGAGAGGCTAAGACTGATGGTCAGTAGCAGCATTTATTCTTGAAATTCAGTGTTATATTCTTTTTCAGTGGACAGAAAGATAGCTCAGCCTCAAGGCCAACAACACACTTGTTTTGATATCCCACCACATGCAAGATTGCTTACTTTATTATCAGCAGCAAACAAAGCCATCCGAACAGAGTCTTTAGGGAGGGACATGCCATACTGTACATTCCTGCTTGGCCTTGGGGTTCAAGGAACGGTTAAACTTGTTTTTCCTCCCCTTCAAACAGCTGCACATTTGAACCTGGCACAAAATGGCTACTTGCATAAAATAGCTGCAGTAAGGCTTACTTTTTAACATCCTACTTCCTTGAGTTGTTTTCTGTCAAGCAGGTACTATAGCCAAGATAGAATTAGTCTTGCTGGTCTTTTGGTACAGGGATAATCTTGCTTTACAAGTTAGCCAGGCCCCAATAGTGGCCTAGTGGTAAGAATGAAGCTGGAATCTTGAACGTACTCAATTTGAATCCGTCAGCTGCTTTGTGGGAAATGACTGGGCAATCTCATCTGAAAACCTTCCTGAGGGCCAGCTATCGGTTGATTCTGACCTGATGGTACATAACAACAAACACAGGAAAATTTAAAATATATAGATGAAACTAGTTTTTGAAATGTACTTCAAATAATAAAAAGCATTTTTTGTATAGTAGGGACACCTCTACCTAGGGACAACCTGAATGTTGACTATTTTCTAAAATTCTGGTGCCTTAGTGCGTAGAGTTGCGATCCAGTCCCAAAGCAGATGGTTCAAATTTACCAGGTGCTCTGCTAGACATAGCCTCTGAAAGCCTGCGAGTGAGTCAGCTATGAGTCAGTTTCAACACAATGGCAATGAATGATTGAGGGGAAACAGGGCTATTCAACTACTAACTGAAAAATTAATATTTCAAACTCAACAAAAATGCCTTGGTAGGCAGGTCTGTAAATTTTCTTCTGAAAGATCATTTCATTGAAAACTCTATTAAGAATTCTCTAAGAGGGAGCTCTGGTGGCTTGGTGTCAAGAAGGTACGCTGCTATCCTGAAATGCATGGTCAAATCCACTAAATGCACCTCTGTAGAAGGAGGGACAATCTCTTCCAGTACCAGTTGGATCTGATGCAACAGTACACAACAAGGGGAAGAAAGATAGAAAAACAAAACAAAACAAAACAAAAAAAAAAGAAAGAAAAGAAGACTCTACTCTGACCTGCATAGAATCTTCAGAACTTTGAATCAACTTGACCACAACTAAAAACATGTTGACTTACAACTTCTTACCATTCTCTTCAAATTTAAATCTTTTCTAAATTACATTTATGTGATCCTGTTGTTGCTATTGTAGTTATATGCCATTAAATGTCAGGCAACTCATAGTGACCCTATGCACATTAGCTCTGAACCTTGCTCTATGCTGAGCCAGTTTCATCATCATCTCTGACAGACCCAATCCCATTTCTCCAGTCACTGAGTCAATCTATTTCATCCTTGGTCTTCTTCCTCTCTTATGCTGTCCCTCAATCCTTCTAAGCATGATATCCCTCTCCAAGGACTGGTCTTTCCTGGCCATAAGCCCAAAATATGTGAAACAGGACTTAAAAATCACCACTTCCAGGGAACAGCTTGGTTTCATCCTTTACAGGACTGACTGACCTGTTTGTTCTCCTGGCAGTCTACGTATGTTTAACACTCTTTTCCAGCACCACAACTCAATGCATTGATTTTTTTTCTATCATCCTTAGTTATTGTCTAGCTCTATAATGCATAATAATTAATTGTGGAGACCATGGCCTGTATCAGGTGTACCTAAGTCTCCAGACTGATGTTGCTTATCTTCAGTGATCTAAAAAGGTCCCCAACATCTAACTTTCCCAATGCAATTCATCTTTTGATTTCCTGATTGCTGGTGCCAAGAATGTTGATTGTGGAAGTTCTTAACAATCTCAATCTCTTCACCATCTATAATGAAGCTGACAATTGGCCCGTAGGCAAGAATCTTGTTTTCTTGCTGTTGAGCTTAAATCCATATTTAAAAGTATAGTCCTTGACCTTCTGCACCAAACACCTCATGTCCACTTACATATATCAAATCGTATATAAGGCACAGTCTTTGAAATGTTTTAAAAATTATTTTCAAGAAAATTAAATTTAAAAAAATTAATGTCTTGTGATACTGTGAATATTTTTAGTTTGTGAAAATTCCCAGGTCATTTCAAACTGGAAACTCTTATAAAACAAGTGCCTTATGACATAACTTTTCTAATCATCTGTGTAATTGGGCTAACATTTTTTTCTCTCATAGGAATTAATTGAGAGAATGGGTAAAAGAATTAAGTCATTATTTTCATATCTCACTTAACAATCATCTTGTAGAAGACTCAGTGGCTTTATAGAAAAAGAATTTAGTATACCATTTAATTATTATTAAGAAGAATAAGTGTTTTAAAGAGATAGAAAAGAGAAGGTTAAGAATTTGATGCTATGAAGCATTAAAAATAGGTCAGTTCATTAATCTCTTTGTTTATGAACTCTTCATTCTTTCACCCTGAAAATTTACTCTGACATTCCATCAAGTTTAGTTTGAATATCAATCACCCAATCTGGGAAGCATAATCTAATGATACAACTGTAACATGTGTTATTAATGTTGGAATGAAAGTATATGGACAGTTTTCAATGTATTTAGCATAAAATGCTGTGCTTACCTTACTCTTCAAATGGAATCTGGCTTAATTATGTTCCTTAAAAAAAATCATAGCCTTTCCTCCATATTTCCTTTCAGGTGGGAGGTCCATCCATTTGGGATGCAACTTCCTAATATACAGCTATCTTTACATTCATTTTCTTTCTTTCTTTATTTTTTAAAACAAAACAAAACAAAACAAAAACAAAAACAACAAACAAAGAATCTGCAAGGACTCCTGCCAGACTCCCAAAGATCTTCCTGCACAAACAAGACAAGTCCACAGGGAACTGCACTGCTAAGCCAAAGCCTCAGCCTCGCTAACAGTCTCAAGCCACCAGCAGCCGTGCAGGAGAAAGCCAGCCAGGTCATCTCAGAATCTGAAAGAGTGGTCGACTATGAGCTGACAGCAATGATTAAATTCCTATTTCCATAAGGCCTCAAACAGTAACGTTATAATTAATATTAACTGGTAGTGGGAGGAAATCATTTGTATGCATCAGTGTGTGTGAAAGGTAAATTTATGACCACAACACTGGGATTATGTTTAGTGGATATGGACAATGGCACATTGTAACAATATGCTTGATACAAGTATGAGGTATATTAAATAAATTCATATACAAATGAAATTTGGACAATGAATATTGTTTTTATGTGCAGTTGAGTCAACTATGACTCATAGTGACCCTATAAACTGAAAGCTGAAATTTGCCATATCCTGAACCAACCTCACAACCTTTGACAAAGCTACCCAATCACCATTGTCACAATGCCAATCTATTTAAGGCAGGTTCTTCCTCTCCTGCTCTGACCCTCTATCCTTCCAAGCATTAGGTCCTTCTTCAAGGATTGGTTCCTTCTGACATCTTGTCCAAAGTATATGAGATGGAGTTTTAAAATACTCGTCTCCAAGGAGAAGCCTGCTTTCACCCATTCTAGGACAGACCTGTTTGTTTTTCATGGAAGACCATATTAGGTTCTGCTCCAGCACCACATTCAAAAGCATTGGTTCTTTTTCTGTCATATTTATTCTTTGTCTAACTCTCACATGCATAGTAAGAAATTGAGAAGACCATGGCTTGAATCAGGCCCACCTTAACCTCTAGATTGAAATCATTGCTCTTCAGTACTCTGAAGAGGTCTTTGAAAGCAAATTTTCTCAATGTAACTTGTCTTTTGATTTCCTGACTGGTAGTTTCAAGATATTGATCCAAGTAAGATAAAATTGTTAACAACCTCAATATCTTCTCCATCTTTAATGATGTTGGCCCAATGATGAGGACTTTTGTTTTCTTAATGTTGAGATAGAATATATTGAAGGATGCAGTCCTTGATTTTCTACAGCAAATGATTCAAGTTCTCCTCAGTTTTGGGGATCAAGAATGTGTCATTTGCATAATTCGGGTTGTTAATGAGTCTGCCTCCAATCTTGATGTCATATTCTTCTTCAGGAAGTCTAGCCTTTTGAATGATCTGTTCAGCATATGGTTGAAGAAGTATGGAGAAAGGATATATCACTGGTATACTCCTTTCTTGATTTTGAACTATACTGTAGAAAGAGCAAGGGCCACATGAGGAATGCTGTATCTTGCCATTACCAACTTCACAGGGATGAACTGTCCCAGCCACAGTGTCAATAACACAAAATCAATTCCCACGAGGTCAGACATGTCCGCCTTGCTCCCACACCTCTTTCTACTCATTTCAACATCAATCTTGCAGCTTTGCTGAGCCAAAAATCTGATGTGATAGCTCACAGATCACACAGAACCACCATGTTGGGGGTTTTAAAAAGTTATAAATAATACAGATTAATAACAGAATACAGTCAAAGCAGCTCCATAAAGGTGCAGGCAGACTCCCAAATTCTCAGTCATGCCAATATTAGCAGCTCCACCCAATTGCCCAATACATTTCTCAGTCCTTCCAGTATTGGCTTTCTTCCCCCAGCCCCCAAGTCCCATCTCATGTCAATTCTCCAGTTTGGCCATGGCTGCTGCTGTCATCCCAAAGTGTGTCCTACATAATCTTGCCTCCTATTCATTGGGGTGGGAAAAGTCTCGTTCCTTTTTTTCTGTCTGGAGAGGATTCTGGTCTTTGTGCCTAGAGCTAGTCAGTGTGTTGGTGAGACTAGCCAAGCTTCTTGTAGATTGTTGAGACTGTCCAATCCCCTTATGGAATGGTAGCAATCCCCTGTAGGTAAACCAACATACTTATTTGCATAATTCTGTCTATCCACTGTGGGTCAGACATCCACATTCAAATAATGCTAGAAAATCCATATTGAAAGGCAAACTCCATAAATAAAGTGTTTCATTGCTTTGTTCAGGTAACAACTTCTTTGTCTAGATATAGGTTTTGCATAAACACAATTAAGTGTTCCTGAATATCCATGTTAACCATAATTTGTTGTATTCCATGTAATCAAATGTCTTTGCAGATCGATAAAACACAAATATCCATATTTCTGGTACTCTTTCCTTTCAGTTGAGAACCATCTGGCATCAGCAGTGATATTCCTAGTGCAAGTCCTCTTGTTTTCTGGAAGCTCTCTGGCAATGTAAATTCTCTGGCAATGTACTGTTGTTCTAATAATTTTTAGATAAACTTCATCAAGATTTTACTTGCCTGTTGTATTAGTTATAATGTTCTATAATTTCTACATTCTGTTAAATCATCCTTTTTTTGGGGGGGAATGAGAATAAATATAGATCTCTTCCAGTCAGTTGGCTAGATAGCTGTTGTCCAGATTTCTTGGCACAACCTGGTAATCACCTCCAGGGCTGCATTTGTTGATTGAAATATGTCAATTGATAATCCATAAATTTTGTGGGGCTTTATTATTTCTGGCCAATTCCTTCAGAACAACTTGGACTTCTTTCTTTATTACCATTATTGCTATGTACCATAGAGTCAGAACAGATACATAGCTGACCCTCCAGTGGGTTTTCAGAGGCACTTAAATCACATGGGAGGAGATTGCCCATCATTCTCCCACAGAGCAGTTGGTGACCTCAAGCTGCATGCTGTTTGCAACTGCAGCACAGTTTCTTGCTACTAGGTCACCAGAGTTCTCATTATTACTATTAATTCTTTTTTAAAAAATAATTTTTATGCTGTTTTACTTAAAGATTGTATGCATTGTTTTTCACACTGGATTTTTCCCATTTTCTTTACCCATCCCTTCCTCCAGCCTTCAAATTCTGTGACCCCTTAATCAACCACTCCCCATCCTACCCTACCACCAACCACCTTTACCCCTCTGCTTCCCCCTCCCCTGCCCTTGGATCCTCATACATGTTCTACAATAATGGTCTTATACGATATATGTCCTTACTTGACTGAGTTAGTTCCCTTAGCATAATGCTCTCCAAGTCCCTACTGAGTTAGGTAGTAATTTACAAAATCATTGCTCCTGTGTGCTGCATAGTATTCCATCATGTGTGTGTACCATCATTTCTCATTCGATAGTGGTTAGATATTTGAGCTGTTTGCATGTTCTTACAATGATGAACGTTATATAAGTGTTCAGGTCTTTTATTTGTAGGGTCACTATGAGTCTACGATTCAACGGCACTTAACAACAACAACTGTTATGTAGTAGGTTTTGAGGTCAGGGACTGCTATACCTCCCACTTAATTTTTGTTTCAGAAGTGTTTTGCTCACTCAAGGTCTCTTTCCTCTCCAAATAAACTTGACAATTTCCCTTTCAATCTCCTTAAACAGTGAATTTGGGATCTGTATTGGGATTGTGTTGAACATGTAGGTTGCTTTTAGTAGGATTGTCATTTTCACAATATTGACTGTTCCTATCAATAAACAGGGAACATTTTTCCATTTATTTAGGTCTACTATTGTGTCTTACAGAAATATTCTAGAATTTTCTTTCTTTAGGTATTTTGTGTCTCTAGTTAGCTTGACTCTCAAGTATCTCAGTTTGTGGTTGACTACTGTAAATAGTATTACTTTCTTGGTTTCCTTCTCTGAGTTATCTTTTTTAGTGTAGAGAAATCCTACTGATATTTTGCTATTTATCTTATATTCTGTCACACTATGAAATTGGTCTACTAGCTCTAACAGTTTGTTTTTGTTGTTGTAGTTGTTGTTGAGTCCTTGGGGACTCATTATCATATGACCTGCATATTACCTGCATATAGCAATAGTTTTAACTATCTTTTTACTGATTTGGATGCCTTTTATTTCCTCTCTTGTTGTATTTTCCTAGCAAGGATCTTTATTACCATTAGTTCATCATAATATCTCATAGATTGTCAAAAGAACAAACAAGTCTATCTTGGAGAGGTGCAACCAGGGTCCTTCTTGGAGGTAAGGATGGTAAAATTTCATTTCATGTGTTTTGAGCACCTTGGCAGAAAGTATGAGTCCTTAGAAAAAGACACAATGCTTATAAATATTGAGGATCAGAGAAAAAGTGGAAGATCTTCAACAAAGTGAAAGGACACAGTGGCTAGCAATGTGCTCAAACATCAGAGACCGTAAGAATGGTGTAGGGTAGGATTAGTTTCAGATCTGTTGTTATAGGGTCACTCTGATTTCTAGTTCTGTAGTTGCTTGACGGCACCTAAGAAGGACAACAAATGCATATGTTTGTGTATATGTGTGTATGTGTGTGTGTGTGTGTGTGTGTATATATATATAGTTTCATACCTTCATGTCAGAATTGACTCATACCTCACTACCCAGTGGGTTTTCAGAAGCAGTAAAATGTACAGGAAGAGGTTCTTCATCTTTATTTTGTAGAGCAGCACAACTCCTTATATATTTAGGTAATATATGTATGTGTTTATTTTTATCTATATTCAGTGAAGAATAAGTAACATACTATGAATTGCTAGATGAACAAAAACAATCTCAGTCTTTCATGACAGAAGTACAACAAAGTCGCTACTTAGAAATGAGGGTGGTGAGGCTTTATCTCACTTTATTTCCACATTTTCTGAGGGCCGGCCACTCATCCCTGGAGAATGCCAAATTATTGTATGATTTCACAGATGATTATTATGTATTTTAAGTAAAAAAATATATATACCTTAAAGAGCTCTACTGTTTTCATTTCTTTCTTACCTGGAAAAATAAAGTGAAAACATCCGTTGCTATGACTATGGAAGAAACCTGCAGTAGTGAATTGACTCCTGGTTGCAAGAACAACAAGATGTTAAAGGAGGACAGGTTATATGAAGAATAGCACAAATAAGGACTTCACATCAGACCTTTCCTTTATTAAAAAAGAATAATAAGATGAAGGCATGTGTGTAAATTAACTTCTCTGGATCAGCATAGGCCACTTAACTTGGATGCTCATGTAGAAGCATTGACTTTCCAACAGCGGATTAGCTTTCCACAGGAATTAAAGTACTAGGGAGATAATTGTGCTTCTTATTGGGAAATCAAAGCATCATCAAACAGTAGATCGCTTTTCACTTCAGGCAAGAGCACACTCGATTAGCTAATATGGGATGGCTTGAAATACTCAAAGGCTTAAACAACATGTGAGCAAGTCTAGTTCTCAACATTCGTTGATTATATGAGTAGACATCTTGCTTAAGGACTTTAGAACCAAATGCAACATTATGCACGTTCTCACATTCTCACTCACTCCTTAATTTCAGTGTATGGTACAATCAGAGTGCTGAGATTTGTTTCTTTTATTCTTTCTCTTATTTTTTTCTACTCAGACAACCTTTGGAAGCCAGAAAATACAGGTTACTTTGCATCCAGTGTGATTAGGGAGTTGTCCTATTAGCCCAAAGTGTGAAGATACTAGTGCAGAGTCATTACTAACTCAGCCTAATTGATTTTGAGAAACTCAACTACTGAAAAGATCTTATCCAACCCTAATGACAGCGTACTTCATATTCAGATGGCATTCAATTTGGGAAGTATGCTGTCCAGACTAAATATGAAGAGGGGTCATAAGAATGCCTTCCAGTAGGACAGAACTGTGGGAGTAGACAGGACACAACAGTGATACAGTAACAGCAGAATGACTCACTGTCAGGAAGATATCTCAGGTTATGAACCGAATGTTACAGCTGTGTTTAGAAGAATACAATTATCTTAAGCAAGGAATACCTCAGTCAGTGATTTGAAGAAAGAGTACAATCATTGTCTGAAGATTAATTCTCTTCAGGAAGTATGCCACTGAGAATGTCCTGAATTCTTTGATAGCTCTTGTGAAGGTCAATTCCTCTTTGAGTAATCGTTTAGGTCACCACATTGCATCCAGTAATGCATACAATATATGAAAGTTACCAGTCATTCTTGGGCCTTTTGTAGTTCTGTTTATTCATGGTGCTTCTGTGCTTTCTTAATTCTATGAAGTGTGTGCTAATGAAATTGAGTGAAATGAAAGGATTCTAACACATGTGTTGGAGTAAGCCATGGTAAGGAGAGTATAATTATGTCAAACTATTTTATAGTAAAGTTATTATAAACAGAATATTATTATATAAAACAAGAAAAATAACTTAAATAAAAAATAATTTGTGAATTAAATAATAAAAAAATTATTAACATAAAACATTTCTGAGTGACCAGAATATAGGCACATAAGATATTTCGCATTTATTTATACTAAAGTACATTTTTAATATAAGATGTCATGTTATGACTATTTTATTATTTTTTTACCAAACTGTATTTCCTGGGTGGGTTACTAACATAGTCCAGAAAGTGTAATAAGTAATGAAAACTATTGAGTCAACTCCTAAATCTTAACTTTTCAGATCTTATTTACATCTTTATATGTTTATAAGAAAATGTCTCCATTTTCAACTTCATAATCTTACTGTGATTAATTAGGCTTTCTGTTTTTATTGTTGATGTTTTCAGAAGAAACCTCACTTGTTATTTTTGGAGTACAGTTCCACTTAACAACCTCTACTTAGCCTGATTATAATTCTTCCATGTTTAAGGCTTCTCTGGAAGGCATAATTCTACTGTGGAGGAAAAAAGAATCTATTTTGAGGCAGAGAAAGGGAGAACAAGAATACTTACATTTAAAAAAAATTCACCAGAAAATGCACCTCCATTGAGAAAAAAAAAATCCATCTGCTTCTTCTTACTTGAACTGTTTATGTATTCTGATTGTTGGGGAATTCTGGGTCCGCTGGGAATAACAGGGAACTCTCTATTGGGATAGTGGTTCCGAAGAGTACAAGTCCAAAGACTGTTCCTCCCTGGTGATTCAAATGTACCAGCACCAGCACTAATATGGGACAGAGATGGGAAATCTCCTCTTGTGTGATTTATAGATTTACATTTTTATTAAAACCCAATGAAGAGGTAGCTGTGAATAAGTCCCAGCTTCGGAGCAATGAGGAGAGACAGCGAGACTAGGAATAATACTACAAAAATAGGGCTATTACTTTTGCTTCTAGGTGAATGTTATGGATGATTATACATATTCATTGTGTTTAATGTAATCATGGACATTACAAGTACTCTTATGTGGAGGGACAAAATGCGATTTCAAATTTAAGGCACACTGTTTCAGTAATAACATAGGCAATTATACAGAGACCATCTTAGTTATTTAATCTTGCTTAGCTATTCAAGACTGGATAAGAAGAAATTTATTTTCTCAAAATTGAACCTTGCTTAAAAGAAATTTGTTTTTCACAATTGTGGAGACTAACATTTGAATTCAGAACTATCCTTGTAGGTAAATCTCTTTCTGTGGACCCTCGAGAAAGATCCTTGTCTTTTCATCTTCTGCTTCCTGGTTCTTGGGAAATCTCCGTGTGTTGTAGCAGCTATCTTCCCATCTTTCTCTCTGCTTGGTTGTTTAATCTCCTAGATCTCAGAAGAGAATGACTCAGGATACATTTTACATTAATCCTGCTTCATTAACAGAACAAAGATAATCCATTACCAAATGGAATTAATAGCCCTTGTTAGCCCTTGTTAGTTGCCTTCACGTCCCTTGTTAGGGCCTCTAGGTACAACAGAATGAAAACATATTCCGCTATTCTGCCATCCTTAAAAATTAATGCTGGACTCGAGCCCATTGTTGCAACCACTGAGTCATCCATCTCACTGCGGATCTTTCTCTTCTTTTGCTGATCTTCTGTTTTCTCCAGATATTGGGTCATTCTGATATCATGTCCAACATATATGAAATGGTATCTAGTAATCTTCACTTCTAAGAAGCATTCTGGCTATCTTCTTCCAAAATAGATTTGTCCTTTTGCCAGTTCATAGTATATGTTTAATACTCTTCACCAACATTACAATTCAAAGTCAGTAAGAAGCTACACTGCCATCCCAAAACCATGTAGTTTGAATCCACCAACTGCTTTGTAGGGAAAGGGAGGACAATCTCCTTCTGTGCTATTAACTGCCTTGGAAAACCTTCCAGAGGGTCAGCTATGGGCTGGTTCTGACTTGATGGTACAAAGCACCAACAGTGTCGTAGTTCTTAGGAAATGACGCTGCTAACACAAAGGCCACCCTCCTACACTGTTTAAATCCATCAGCATCTCTTCCTCTGAGATTAACAACCTTGGAAAACCCACTAGAGGGCCAGCTGTGAGCCAGTTACGGCTTGACTGCAGTAAGTTTGACAGATATTCCTTGATCTTCCTTATCTAGTTTTCATCTATGATTCAGAACCTTCCTTCTCACTGGGACTCTTAATGACATACTCCATGGCCACTTCTGAAAAAGTGAAAGATTTTGTCATCTATGGGCATTTCAGGTTGGCATCGATTGTCTTTATGATGGCCACCTTTGACTGTATTCATCCCCTAAACCAGCAAAAAATCACATCTCTGGTCAGACAGACTAGCCTAGGCTTCTTCATTAAGATGAGCCAAAATTCTGCTCTAGGTTAGGTGCTACATTCTGTGACACATCCCTAGACCCGAAGGGATGCTACCTGTGACCTGCTTCATAACTTGGGATCTAAGCTACCAATCAGACAAGCGGAAACTCTGACGTGGCTTGGGACCGTCAATTTCAATATTCTACTAGGAGTGGCAGATACACTATCACGGTCCAGACAGCTTATTTTTATTTCCTGCAGGCTTCTTGGATATTTGAACACTTATTTGCTCTATAGTTTGCTTTTGAAGGTGTGGAACTTACCTCTTAGTTTGTCATACTATGGTGATCTGCATGCTGCCATGATGCTCTAAGCTATTTCATCAGTATTTTAAATATCACACAGTCCCTCTCATTGCACAGGTTTCAGTAGAGCTTCTGGGATAAAACAGATTAAGAAGCAGGATTGACCATTCACTTCAGAAAAAGCAGACCTCCAAGTACCCTATTAATTACAGAACACCCATATGAGATGATTGATAATATTTCATACTTGAGCCTTACATAAAGTTTAGAATTTGCAGCATATATTTGTTGTTGTTGTTGTTTGATGCCGTCGAGTCATAGACAACTCATAGCGACCCTATGAACGAACGGCCTGAGCACCGTTCGTACACAGAGTTTCCAGAGGCAAGCCATTTCGGAAGTGGATGCCGCTCCTGCTTCCAAAACATATATTTAAAGGCATATAATTCAGTCAGTAAGAGTACTAATTTTAATTGAAGATTAAGATAAATACTAAGCACTCTGAAAAATACACAACAGCAATATTGTGATGCTGTTGTTATAACGTGTTGTCAAGGAGGGAGCAACTCACAGCTGATGTTACCACAGGTTTTCCAAGGATGTAAATGATACAGGAGATTTTTTTCATGTTTCTACCACGAAGCAGCTATGGATTTTACTTACCTCCTTTTGGGTTGTCAGTGCAACCACAAATGCACAACAGCTCCTTAGTATTGCCATAGAAATATACATGTAAAATGATATATAAAATGACAGGAGCTAATTCAAATATCTTCTTTTCATATATTCCAGAATATTTTTGTAACTTATTATTTTAAATAATACCTTGCAAAAATGTTAAATTCTAGCTACTCATAATATTTGTTTCTATGAGGGTTTTTGACTTGTTTGTTAACTTTTACAGTAAATTGCCTAATCTAATTCTACAAGTGTTTCCCTTTCTCCTGAAATAAGTAGTTTTTGATGTGTTTACTCAGTATATAATTTTTACTTTTAAAGATAGATTCTCAGGAGCTGACTTTTTTCCAGCAAGATTTAGTATTTGACAATTATTTGTCAAATACCATATTCAATTATCATCAGTCAAAATGTTTTATCTCTTAGTTTGACATATAAGTTGCAAAACACAATCAATGTTTGCACATGGTTGTAAAGGACTTATTGTTAAAAAAAGGCTTCCCTAGTCATTGATTTTTACTTTGCCACGTAGGATGACCGGCTATTTATGAATAGGGTATATTAGCCTCTCCACAAGAGAATTGGCTAGTCTTGCCAATCACCAAGGAGATTGACTAGTCTCGCCATTTAATTGAGTGGATCTAGTAGCATAATAGGAGAATCTCACCACCAGCAAAGAACAAGTAAGAGATTGCAGTACATTCTGCAGGGCCAGATTGTCTTGTACCAGCCAGACCAGGACCTACATAAGCAGCAGCCATAGTAGCCAAGAGTAGAGACTCAGAGACCTGACATAGTATGGAGCTGACCTGGGGGATGTAGAGTTTAGAGACTTTTACTCAAGTCTGTTGGAGAACTGGAGCCAGGGAGAAGAGCCATAATTGACAGAACTAAGAGCGTAAATCTATGTGGCTGAAGGCTTAAATATCTGGGGGTACATTTCAGAAACTGTCCTGAATAACTATATTCTGTTTTTAAAATAAATTATAGCTTTTTTTTAACTTTTCTACTAAGACGTGCCTCATTCAGGCCATGGTCTTTGCAATTACTTGCTATGCATCAGAAAGCTGGACTAGGACTAATGATGACAAGAAGAATGGAGGCCTTTAAATGGTAGTGCTGGAGAAGCGTATTGAATGTAACATGAACTGCCAAAAGGATAAACAGCTCTGTCCTGGAGAGGGCCAAGCCATGTTTCTCCTTGAAGGCAAGGATTTTGAAACTCTGATTCATATATTTTGAGTATGTTTCCACGAGGGGCCAGTCCTCGGAAAACGATATTATATGTAGAAGGATGGAGGAACAGTACAGGAAAGGAAGACAAAAGATGAAATGTATTGACACAATAACTGGAATAATGGGGAAGAGATGTGTGGGAGACAATGAGACTGACTCAGTACAGGGTAGGGCTCAGAGCTCTGGTGCATAGAGTTGCTATGAGTTGTAGTTGACTTGACAGAACCTAACAGCAACAACAATATGGTTCTGTGTGGTCTATGATCTATTACAAAGAATTTTGGAATCAGTAAAACAGTAAGATTGGTGCAGGAGCATGGGCACAATTCCCTCATAAGAATTGGTTTTGTGTTGTTGATGTTAACAGGGAAAATTCTTCTTTGTGAAGCTGATAAAGGTCATATATGGCTGTCCACATGCCACTCATGCTCTTTGTACACACAATGTTCAAGTGTTTCCTAGTTTTCATTTTATGCTGAGACTTTTCATGAATCATAAGCAAATGCAAAGAAGTCATATTTGCCTAAAGACAATGGATAAATAACCGATTTCCTTTAATTTATACTAAGAATATAAGCTTTCCAGATCCTCAATAGAATGTGAGAAGTTATCAGTTTCTATTGGGTTGGTCTCATTTTCCTGATGATTTTGCCAGTCTAGTCTACTGATGTATTAATTGTCCTATGTAGATAGTGATAGGAAATGGAGTAGATGCAAGCATAGTATAACAGAAATCTCATTGTTATCATGTAAGGGTTAGTTGTTGTTGTTGTTGTTCTTATGTGTCATCCAGTCACTTGAAACTCATAGTGACCCTATGTACAATAGCCTTAAACACAGTTCTATCCTGTGCCAACCTCACCATCTCAAACACATTCATTCCCACCACTCCACTCACAGCATTGATCCATCTCATCGAGCGTCTTACTCTCCTGTGCCGTCCCTCCACTCTCCCAAACATGATGTACCTCTCCAAGGATCAGTCCCTCCTTGCAACATGCCCAAAATATGTCAGATGAAGCTTCAAAATCCTTGACTCCAAGGAGCATTCTGGCTTCACCTTCTCCAGGACAAACCTGTTTGTTCTCCTAGCAGTCCATGGTATATTCAACACTCTTCTCCAGCACCACAGCTAGGAAAACAAACAGATTCATCCAGAAAGGGTCAAACTAGGCAGCTCCTTGGAGGCAAGGATTCTGAGGCTCTGTCTAACATACTTTGGACATGTTGTAAGGAGGGACTGGTCCTTGGAGAGGGACATCATGCTTGGTAAGGTGGAGGGACAGCGCAGGAGGGGAAGGCCCTCTATGAGGTGGATTGATTCAGTGATGGGGTAATCGGGATGGGTGTATCGGAGACAGTGCGATTGGCACAGGACAGAGCAGAGTTTAGGGCTGTTGTACATAGGGTCACTATGAGTCGCAAGTGACTCGACAGCACATAACAAGAACATAGCCTGGATCAGGAACATCTGAATCTCCAGCCCGATGTGGTTGCTCTTCAGTACTCTTGAGAGGTACCTCAAAGCTGACTTTCCCAGTGCAATTCATCTCTTGATTTCCTGGTTGCTTTAACCAAGAGTGTTGACTGTGGAACCAAGTAAACTAAACCATTAACTATCTCAATCTCTTCACTATTCATACTGGTGTTGCCAATTGGCCCAGTGGTGAGAATCTTTGTTTCCTTGATGTTGAGTTTCAATCCATATAGGAGGCTGCAGTCCCTGACCTTCTGCAGCAAGCGCTTCAGGTCCTCAGTTTCAGCAAAGCAGAGCTGTGTCATCTGCATAAAGCAGGTTGTTTATGATTCTTCCACCAATCCTGATGCCACATTCCTCCTCGTACAGCCCAGCATCTCGAATGATCTGTTCTGCATACAGATTGAAAAGGTATGGAGACAAAATACATCCCTGATGGACCCTGTTCTTGATTTTGAACCATGTAGTGTTAGTAGATTCTTGTGAATTTATTCCATGCTTTAGGTCAACAGCCAGAGTAATTTTTTAATTATTAATGAGATTAATAACTTTTCTGTCTATCTTCACTTCAGTTAAATTTTATCATCTGTGATTGCTGTATTTTTGCCTTTTGCACATTTTTAGTTTTTTATCAATTACAAATAATACTTGAAAATTTCTCAACATATTTGTGACAAATGTAGTTTGAATTTAGTGTTTTACTGTCCCTTTGAAAATCCTTATATTTAAAAAATTTGAAAGTTCATTAAACCAGTCTAATCACAATATATCAAGAAAATATATCTTATAATAAAGTATATCTTACATACATAGAAAAAAATGTTAAATTAAAAGAAAAAATGTTGTTTCTTTATCAATAAATAAGTTGTTTATTTGTATCAATGAAAGAACATGGAAGATGTGAGATTTCATATAAAATTCCTTATATGATAATTTGTGTTTGGGAAAAATTAATGGGGGTATGTGTGTCAGAGATAAGAAGATTCACACAGGAAAGAACTGGGTTTAAGGCGTACATAGGGTTGCTATGAGTCACAGGCAACTTTATGGCATAAAGAATAATTCTTTTACTTTAGAAAAAAATTGGAGTTTTGATAAAAATTCATATTTATATTTCACAGGATCAAAAATTGTTGTTTTTGTTAAGTGCTGTTGAGTCATAGATCACTCATAACGACCATATGAATGAAAAACCTGAACACTTGTATCAATTTTATTGTTTCTCCAAGTTTATAGAGTTTCTGGAAGCAAGCTATTTTGGAAGTGGATGCCACTCCTGCTTCCAAGCTTGTTTTAATCAGGGAGCACCACCAAACACTGTCCACCATCGGTAACCATTATCGCATTAGACACATCAGTGTCACAGTGTTCAGCATCACAGCAAAAACAAGTTACCTCTGTACAGCAAATAGACAGACCAGTGCTATACCACTTAGAAGAAGGCTTGACCAAAAACAATTTAAACCAGTCTGAGGGACATAGATTAAAATCACCGACATTTGGCTTGGTAATATAACTTTCTATGTACTAGACCAACACAGTTCTCCCATTGTTGTCTTAAGATCAAGAATACGAAAGCATAACCCAAATCAGATATAAAAATTATCTCTATTAGTCACCTAAATTAAGTAATATTTCTTTTCAAGTTTAATAATAACATTGATTTCAGAACATATTTCTGTGTTCATTTTTTAATGTAACAATATTAATTATAAAAATGAAAGTCAAATCGTGTACATTTTTGTAAGACACAGTATTAACAAATTACACTTACCAATTTTAACGACTATAATGAAACAACATACATTTGAATGACTGAATGACATTTTAACTACAATGTTTAAACAAAAGTAAAGGTGGGGAGAATGGAATCACAATCACTCTCTTTAAACTTTAAAATATCATTTAGGAAGTATTTAATACCTTAGACATGCTAAGTATATTCTGGGTAGACTCAAGTCTTATTGTCTGCTCTGGCAAATGAACAATTCTATTAGTTACTTCTTGACTGTGGGAATGTGATGTGGAGGGAATGAAAGGGAAAAGAAAAGAAGATGCAGTTCTGCTTTTCAATTGTACTATTTCTGGAGTCACTTTCCAAAACAAGGTTTAAAAAATGAGAAATGCAATTTTATGCAAATGAATAGTATTCTCAATTCCTTGATAAAAGAGAAGGGGAGAGAAATTTTAAAACATATTAGTACTAAATCAAACAAATGAAATGGATTTTAATTAGTCAGCAATATTTGATTTTATACACTGTAACATTTATTTTTGGTTGTTACCCAAATTACAACTACAAAATCTTAAAGATCTCATATATGCTTAACTTACTTCTTCTCAATCAGGATGTTTTTATACAGGGTACTTTATGTAGATGCTTCACAACAATCTCTTTTTGTACCTTTTTTCCTTTAGTAACTGCTGAAGTCTTCATTTACACTGAACAAATTATCCTGAGCAGCAGGTAGGAAGTAATCAGCAAGGTGTAGCTGAAAATAGATCTATTTTCATTATGTGTTGGAAAGGGCCAGGGGACATGACATTTGTCCAGCCTGGCAAGGGAGGACTCTATTAGAAAAGATGGTGGAAAAAGAATAATATACACCCATTGTTGAATTGTTGTCTTATTAAGAATACATGATGTTAAAAAAAAGGAGTGGGAAACTTTAGAGAATGCATAATTTAGTTCATAGTTATAAATAAGCACTTTCTGCTATGACATATAAATTCAAGACAAATTCTTAAGTATCAACTATTTTTCTTTTTTCAGAGTTTTAAATATATTTTCTTTGTTTTTCTCAATCTTTTTACTAGAAGTGCTTTTTCTTTTTTTATTGGCTTTCATACTCTAATTCATTTACATTGCATATCATTATTTTTCTATACATTGTGTTTCATACATTTTCTCATTTATAGGGTTTTATAAAAATCATTCATATAACTGTATCACATATGCTAAAATACCATGGATCTATGCCTATCCTTTCAAGTTCCCATTGAATCTTTCTCATTCCGTCATCTTCCTCTTAATAATCCCTCTAACCTCTGTGGCCCTCAGGCCTGGTTTTAATTGTTTTTGGTTAAACATTCTTCTAAGTGGTATAGCACTGGTCCGTCTATTTGCTGTACAGAAGTAACTCCTCGTGGTTGCTGTGATGCTAAACACTGTGACACTGAGGTGTCAACTGTGATAATGGTTTCCCATAGTGGGCAGTGTATGGTGGAGCTTCCCGATTAAAACAAGCTTGGAAGCAGGAGTGGCATCCACTTCTGAAATAACGTACCTTTGTAAACTCTATGAACTTAGATAAATGATGAAAGTTATACAAGTGTTCATGTCTTTCATTCATAGGGTCTCTATGAGTCATCTACGACTCAATGGCACTTAACAACAACAACAACACACATCTTCATAATTATCCTTCTACTTTTATAGTAGTGGGATTCTGCAGTATCTATTCTTACACAGCTGAGTTAGTTTACTTCAGCATAATGGTCTCCAGCCTGTCCCATATTATACAGTATTTTACAAAATTGTTCTTAGTGCTGTATAATATTCTATTGTGTGAAGTGCACAGTTTCTCAATCCATTGTTTGTTGATAGGTATTTATGCTATTTACATATTTTTTGCTTTTGTGAGTAATGCTGCTATGAATATAGGTGTACATATCTCCTTTCGTGTCTCTTCTAATTTCCTTGGTTATGTTCCCAATAGTGCAATAGCTAGGTAATATGGGATATCTATGCTCAGCTTTTTGAAGAAACATTAAACTGCCTTCCATGATGCTTATACCGTTTTACATCCCACCAGAAGTTCATGAGAGCTACAAACTCCCTACATTCTCTCCCATATTTATTATTTTCGGTCTTGTTAAACTTTGCCATGAGTACTGGGGGTAGATAATAACTCGTAGTTTGCCAGTGATTTTGAGCATTTCTTCATGTGTCTGTTGACTATCCTAATATTGTCCTTTATGAAAAGATCTTTTCATGTCTTTTGTCCATTTTTTCATTATCAGTTTTTTCTTTGGGGAGGCAATGGAGTTTCTGTAAATTTTCATTATGAGACCCTTGTCTGAAATGTTATTGCCAAATGTTTTATCCAAATTAGAAGGATTTCTTTTCACTATATTGGAAAATGTTCTTTATGCAAACAGGAATTCATTTTCAGAAGAGCCTATTCATTAATTTTCTACTTTCTTGGTTGTTCATTTCTGGCTATGTTTCCAAGCCTTTTTACATCATATGCTAAGGCTTCTAAATTTGGTCCCATTTTGTCTTGTATGATCTTTATGGTTTTGAGATTTACCCCTAGGTCTCTGAACCACCTTGAGTTGATTTTTGAGTATGCTGTGAGATGTGGATCTTGTTTCAGTTTTCTTCAGGCCAATGTACAGTTTTGCCAGCACTGTATTTAAGAAGTTGTCATTTCCCCATTGAATAGATTTTTATTCCTTGTTGAATACTAAATGACTGTAGGTAGATGACTTAAATTTTGAGTTCTTGATTCTATCCATTGGTCTATGTTTCTGTTATCGCACTAGTACTGTGCTCTTATGGTTACCACAGTTGTGTAGTAGGTTTTGAGATAAGGCTATGCCTCACACTATATTTTTATTTTTTAGAAGTGCTTGGTTTAATCAATGCTTCTTTCTTTTCCAAATAAACTTTCAAATGGCTTTTTTAATATCTTTTGAAAATGAGATCAGAATTTGTATTTTAATTGCATTTTCATTGCTTTTGGTAGGATTGTCACTTTCACTATGTTGAGTTTTCCTATTCATGATCAGGGAATAGTTTTTCCATGTATTAGTAGTAGCATTTTATAGTCTGATTTATAAAAGCCTTTAGTGTGTCTAGTTAGGTTGATTCTCAAGTGTTTCATCTTGTGGTTGGTTATTGTTAATGGTATTGCATTCTTGGTTTCCTTTTCCATGTTTTCTTTGATTATATAAAGAAACCTACTTATTTTTGTATATTGATCATGTATCCTGCCACTCTGCTCAACTGATGCACTAGGTCTAACAGTGTTTTGTTGAGTCTTTGGAGTTTTCTGTGTACACTATCATATCATCTGCATATAGTAACAGTATTACCACCTCTTTTACAATTTAGGTGCCTCTTATTTCTCTTTCTTGTCTTATAGCTCTAGCAAGTACTTCCAATACAATATTGAATAGGAGTGGTGATAATGAGCATTCTTTTCTGGTCCCTGTTTGCAAGAGTAATGCCTTTAATCTTTCTCTTTCGAGAGTGATGTTGGCTCTTGGTTTTGCGTATACACTTAAAACTATGTTGATGTAATTCCCTTCTTTTCCTATTTTGTTGAGTGTTTTATTCTGGAAGGAAGGTTGGATTTTGTCAAATGCCCTTTCTGCATCAATTGACAGGATCATGTGGTTCTTATTCTTTTTAAATTTGTTAATATGGTGAATTATGTTAATAGTTTTTCTTCTGTTTAACCATCCTTGCATACCAGTTATGAATCCCATTTAGTCCTGATGAACTATTATTTTTACACATTATTGGAGCCAGGATTCTGTTCATGATTTTTGAATCAATGTTTATGTGAGATATTGGTCTGCAGTTTTCTTTATTGGTAAAAATACATGAATTGAATGTGTAAATGTATACAAAATATCCAAGATAGGCACATCATAAACAAAGAAAGTAAGTTAACAATTTCTAGAGATTGTGAAAAGGGAATGAATACTAATGTGTATAGATTGTTTCTTTTTGAATACAGAAGTCTGAGACTATTAATAGTTGTATGACTCAGTGATTTTACTGAAAAAATCTCTGAATAGCATTCCTTGAAGAGGGTCATGTAACAGTATGTGAATTATACTCTTTTATATTTATTATTATGATGATTTTCATGAAAATTTACAAAAATAATAGGTTTCCAATCACTCATTTATACAAATTTTTCTCCCTCCCCTCCCACAATTTACTTTGTAATGCATGTCCTGTTAGATTGTCAGGTACCATACACACAATGTCTAATTATCCAATCCCTTCTGATAATCCCTTCTGTCTCCCATTCCAATGCAATGTTCGTTAATTATCCCTTCTTTCCCTGTTCTCCCCTCCTTCAGGTCCATCCTATTTTTTTAACAGTGGTTCTATGCAGTATTTGCTCTTTTATAACTGAGATATTTCACTCATCATAATGTTTTCCAGACTTATCTATGTAGTATGTAGACATTTCACCAAAGAAGAAATTCAGATATCAAACAAACACATGAAAAAAATCTCTGCTATTGTTATATGCCATTGACTCTATTATGACTCATAGTTACCTATGAACAATAGTTCTGAACCCTGGCCTATGCTGAGCCAATCTCACTATCTCAGATACACTTGTCCCCATCACCAAAGTCTCTGTGTTACCTCATCTCATCCTCTCCCGTGCTGTCCCTCCATTCTTCCAAGCATGACATCCTTTTCCAAGGACTGGTCCTTACCAGCAACATACCCAAATTATGTGAAACAAACGTTCAAAATCCTTTCTTCCAAGGATTCACCCTCTTAAGGACAGATATGTTTGTTGAATACTGTTCTCCAGCACCACAGTTTAAAGGCGTCAATTTCTTTTCTGTAATCGTAATCATTGTCCAGCTCTCTGATACATAGCAAGTAATTGCAAAAACCATGTCCTAAATCAGATGCATCCTAGTTTTCAGACTGACATGACTGCTTTTAAGCACTCTGGAGAAGTTCCTGACCACAGACTTCCTCATTTCAACCATTTTTTTATTTCCTGACTGCTGGTACAAAGAATGTTGATTGTGGAACTGGGCAAGATGAAATTGTAAACAACTTCAATCTTTTCTCTAACTGTGGCTAATTCTGAGAAGAATGGGAATCTCAGAACACTTGATGGTACTTATGGGAAACCTGTACTTGGACAAGGAGGCAGTCAACAGAACAGATGAAAAAAACAAAACAAAACACTGCGTGGTTCAAAATTGAGAAGAGTGTACACCAGGGATGTGTCCTATCTGCATGCCTTTTCAATCTATATGCAAAACAAATTATTCAGGTGGCTGGGCTCTATGAGGAGAAATTTGACATCATGATTAGAGGAAGACTCATCAACAATCTGCTTTATGTAGGTCACACAACCCTGCTTGCTGAAACTGAGGAGGACCTGAAGAGCTTGTGGCAAAAGGTCAAAGATTGCAGCTTTAAATATAGATTGAAGCTCAACAGCAAGTAAACAAAGATTCTCATTACTGGGTCAATTGGCAACATCATGCTAGACAATGAAGAGATTGAGATTGTTAACAAGTTTAGTTTGCTTGGCTTCACAATCAACAACTCTTGGTGCTAGCAGCCAGGAAATTAAAAGGCGAATTGCATTGGAAAAGTCCACTGTCAGAGACCTCTCCAGAGTACTGAAGAGCAACAATGCCAGTATGGAGATTAAGGTGCACCTGATTCAGGCAGTGGTCTTTGCAATTACTTGCTATGTGTCAGAAACCTGGACAATTACCAGGGATGATAGAAGGAAAATTGATGACTTTGCACTGTGGTGCTGGAGAAGAGCACTGGATATACCATGGACTGCTAGGAGAACAAACAGGTTCATCCTAGAGAGGGTGAAACAAAGCTGCTCCTTTATGGCAAGAATTCTGAAGCTTCGTTTGGCACACTTTGGATGTGTTGCAAGGAGAGATCAGTCCTTGAAGAGGAATGACAAGCTTGGGAGGGTGGAGGGACAGTGCAGAGAGGAAGATCCTTGATGAGATGGATTATTTAATGACTGTGGTAATGAAGGTAGGTGTGTCAGAGACAGTATAATTGGCAGAGGATAGAGCAGGGTATAGGGCTGTTGTATGTAGAGTCACTATAAGTCACAAGATTTTGGATTTCCATTTATTCATTATTGTACTTTTCTCCCTGTCCACCCTTCTCCCTTAATTCACTCTTCTCTTTGAAAAGTAAAAGAAAAATTCTTTAATTGTTATACAATCCTTTCCCCCAAGTCCGCCCCACTATGCAGACTTCATTCTGAATTCATGTCATGACAATAATGACTAATCATGTATCTCTCTTAAACAATTCTCATCTGTTTCAATACAGTATACTGTCTACCCCCTCTTTCTCAGTCTCCCCCCAACCCCGATGTCAGTCTTGTTTTACAACAGTGGCACTATCCAATATTTGTCCTTATGTGACTGAGATATTCCACTCAGCATAATGTCCTCCAGAGTCACCCACTTTGTATATTTTGTGAGTTCCTTGTTTTTCAAAGCAGCATAGAATTCCATTGTGTGAATGAATATACCACAGCTTCTCTAGCCATTCATTTGTTGATGGGCACTTGAGTTGTTTCCAACTCTTGGCTACTTGAACAAAACTGCTATAAACATGGATATGTATATATCTGCTCGGGTGGTGGTTATGGTTTCTTTAGGGCATATGCCCAGTATTGGAATTGCTGGGTCAAATGGTATTTCTATTTGCAACTTTTTGAGTAAGTACCAAACTGCCCTCCATAGTGATTGCACCATTTTACATTCTTACCATCAGTGAACGAGGGTTCCAGTTTCTCTGCAACTTTGCCAGCATTTGATGTTTGCTGTTCTGTTCAGTCAAAGAATTTTATTGTTGTTGTTGTTGTTATTGTTATATGCCGTCAAGTTGCCTGTGACTCATAGCAACCCTATGTACAATAGCCCTAAACCCTACTCTATCCTGTGCCAATCTCACTATCTCCAACACACCTAACTCCTTTATTCCAGTCACTGAATAATCCAGCTCATCAAAGGTCTTCCTCTCCTGCACTGTCCCTCCACCCTCCCAAGCATGACGTCCCTCTCCTAGAACTGGTCCCTCCTTTTAACATGTCCAAAGTATGTCAGATGAAACTTCAGAATCCTTGCCTCCAAGGAGCAGCCAGCCTTCACGCTCTCCAGGACAAACCGGTTCGTTTTCTTAGCAGTGCATGGTGTATTCAATACTCTTCTCCAACACCACAGCTCAAAGGCATCAATTCTTCCTTTATCATCCCTAGTCCTTGTCCAGCTCTCTGACGCATAGCAAGTGATTGCAAAGATCATGGCTTGTATCAGGCATACTTTAGTCTCCAGACTCACATAGTTGCTCTTTAGTACTTTAGATAGGTCTCTAACCCCAGACTTTTCCATCATAATATGTCTTTTAATTTCTTGGTTGCTGGTGCCAAGAATGTTGATTGTAGGGCCAAGCAAACTAAAACTGTGAACAATCCCAGTTTCTTCACCATCCATCATGATGCTGTTAATCGTCCCAGTGGTGAGAATCTTTGTTTTCTTGATATTGAGCCTCAATCCATACTGAAGACTGCAGTCCCTGACCAGCCTTAGTTTCTTTTTATTTATAATGTGATATGATTTCTACAGGAGAAAAATTTTAAACACTATATATTTTAATATTTTTATCCTTAAACTTTAAAAATTAAAATATCCACCTCTGTAAATGACAAAATTACAGATTTCTAAGTATCCACATGGCCTAGTAGGTAATGAGTTTAATTGCCAAAAGCTTTCCATTTTGCTGTGTGCACTTAAATTAGAACTTACTCATAGCTGATCCTTCAGTGAGTTTTCAGAGTATATCATTCACATGGGAGGAGGTTGCCCATTTTTGAGTTGCCGGCACACTGAGCACACTCCTTATTCTGGACCACAGAACTCCCTCACCCTCAAACAGGTGGTTTAAATGCATCAGCTGCTACACAGGAGAATGGCGGGAAATCTCCTCCCTTGATTTTTACAGCCTCTGAAAACCTACTGGAGGATTAGCTGTGAGCTCTACCTGACTTGACAGCAATGTAATACTAACAGTACTAGAACCTGATTCAATATGCCTTGGATAAGAATTATATTTTTGTATTTAAACTTGTATGTGCACTTATTTTCAGGCAAATTATTTGAAAAAATTTACTGAATTTTGTCCTGTTAGTTGCAGGTTCAAGAAACATTAGATTTGGGATATTTGCATTTTTAATCTCCTTCTGTGCTAGTATCTTTTTAAGAGAACATATGTATGGGACTGTGATGTATATAGGTGCATATTATTGTTGTGTACTATTGAGTTGGAACTGACTCATAGCTGATCTTCCAGGGAGTTTTCAGAGACTGTACATCTCTCTTGGAGGAGATTTTCCATCCTTCTCTTATGAAGCAGCTAGGGATTCAAACCACGTGCCTTTGGGATTGTAGCACAGTTTCTCACATTTGGGACACTAGAACTCCATATATATACATATATGATTTTATATGTATATGATTTAGCTCCGTCATTTTTGGTTTCTGTGAGGCTGAACACTGTGACACTGATGTGTCAAATGCGTTAATGGTTGGCTACCCAACGTGGACAGAGAGTGGG
>NW_006399757.1:11614456-11615596 GCF_000299155.1 Elephantulus edwardii | reverse complement strand
AGGGAGAAAACTGTTTAAAAGGGATATGTGATTTGGTATATTTGTCATGACAAGAGTCCAGAGTGAAGGCTGCATAGTGGAGTGGACCTGGGGAGAGGGATTGTAAAATAATGAAAGAATTTTTCTTTCACTTTTCCAAAAGAGTAGTGTCCTAGAGGGAAGGGTTGGGAGGGGAGAAAAGTGCAACATTGAATGAGTGGAAATCCAAAGTCCCTGTAAATTTTCATTGAAATTAATAATAAATTAAAAAAGAAAAAAATGAACAATTCTATTAGCAGTTATAAGCATAGTGATTTCAAGTTATTGCTTGATAGAAATTTGTCTTTCTTCACCGAGAACTATCTAATTAAGTAAGGTTGGCATTATAGAAGTGCACAATAGAAGTGAAGTAATTGAATAGCAGGGGTGTTATAGATTTGATATGAAAGTGTGTGTGGAAAGAGATGTGTGAAAAAACCTGGAGAATAGCCATATGCATTTTCTCTAACTGTAGTCAGGGTTATCAGCAACACATACTGTCATTACTTCCAAGTTTCATCCAATTTATTTATATATTATAAAAAAATGTAGACTCAAATATATATATAGACTGGCATAAATATCTGTGATTACTGAAATCAACACATTTCCTCTATTAAATATGCTTTCTCTAAGGAGTATCTTCCTACAGAGCAAGAAAATTAACCCAAATTCCCTTTAGATTTGCAATTGAAGGAACAGTCTGTGTCTTTTCTAAAAGATGCTGGAAAATCAAAACATTATCCCTTTTTTTAAAAAGCAAAATTTCTTTCCAAGTAAATAGATTATTGGCAGTTTTATAAATCACACAATGTTCTTTTTAAAATTCATAATATATGCTCATAATTGATATTAATTAATATAAGCAAAAGTCTGGTGACATGTATTGGTCTTTCATTAATATTTAGTACTTATTTGTACTAAAAAGTCATTAGTTTCTGACATTTTATTATGCACTATTCTTTTCCACCATCTTCCTTAAAATGTAGGAGTTTATGTTGGTACTTAAAAATATTGTATATTCAGCCACATAAGCATATACTGGAAAAGTGTAGAATGAAGACTACTGAGTCACACGAAAACGTGTATCTACTAGGTTTCACAATATCATTTCCTTCCTAG